>NW_027142004.1:356250-712500 GCF_036365525.1 Heterodontus francisci | reverse complement strand
AGCCCTGTCCAGCATGCGGCACTTTGCTGACCATACTAGAGCCCTGACCAGCATGAGGCACTGTGCTGACCACACTAGAGCCCTGTCCAGCATGGGGCATTGTGCTGACCATACAAGAGCCCTGTCCAGCATGGGGCATTGTGCTGACCACACTAGAGCCCTGTCCAGCATGGGGCACTGTGCTGACCATACTAGAGCCCTGTCCAGCATGGGGCATTGTGCTGACCATACTAGAGCCCTGACCAGCATGAGGCACTGTGCTGACCACACTAGAGCCCTGTCCAGCATGGGGCATTGTGCTGACCATACAAGAACCCTGTCCAGTATGGGGCATTGTGCTGACCATACTAGAGCCCTGTCCAGCATGGGGCATTGTGCTGACCATACAAGAACCCTGTCCAGCATGGGGCATTGTGCTGACCATACAAGAACCCTGTCCAGTATGGGGCATTGTGCTGACCATACTAGAGCCCTGTCCAGCATGTGGCACTTTGCTGACCATACTCGAGCCCTGTCCAGCATGGGGCATTGTGCTGACCATACAAGAGCCCTGTCCAGCATGGGGCACTGTGCTGACCACACTAGAGCCCTGTCCAGCATGTGGCATTGTGCTGACCACACTAGAGCCCTGTCCAGCATGGGCATTGTGCTGACCATACTAGAGCTCTGTCCAGCATGGGGCATTGTGCTGACCATACTAGAGCTCTGTCCAGCATGGGGCATTGTGCTGACCATACTAGAACTCTGTCCAGCATGGGGCATTGTGCTGACCATACTAGAGCCCTGTCCAGCATGGGGCATTGTGCTGACCATACTAGAGCCCTGTCCAGCATGGGGCATTGTGCTGACCATACTAGAGCCCTTTCCAGCATGGGGCATTGTGCTGACCATACTAGAGCCCTGTCCAGCATGGGGCATTGTGCTGACCATACTAGAGCCTTTTCCAGCATGGGGCATTGTGCTGACCATACTAGAGCCCTGTCCAGCATGGGGCACTGTGCTGACCATTTTGGAGCTCTGTCCAGCGTGGGGCATTTTGCTGACCATACTAGAGCATTGTCCACCATTGGGCACTGTGCTGACCACACGAGTGTACTGCCCACCATGGGACACTGTGCTGACCACACTAGAAGTGGCCGGCTGTGTGGTTCGCATCATTTTATGGGTCCCATCGTCTGCGCCCTCAGCACCAGTGGGTCTGTCGAGTTGAAAATCGTGGCTGGGAACAGATACAGAGAGAAAGTAATTCACTTTAAAAAGAGAATTGAGAAAAGATTGAAGGCATATTATTTGCAGAAATATGGGAAATGCACAAGAGAATGGGACTAATGGAGTGGTGAGGCCATGGAGGGATACAGACTCAAGAATGAGAATATTAAAATTAAGGTGCTGCCAAACCGAGAGCCATTGTAGATCAGTGAGCACAGGGGTGATGGGTGATCGGGATTTGGTGTGAGTTAAGATACAGGCATCAGAGTTCTGGATGGGCTGTGGTTTATGGAGGTTTATAACTGGGAGGGTGACCAGGATAGATTCGGAATAGTCAAGTGTGGATTTAACAAAGGCACATATGAGGGTTTGTGCAGCAGATGGGCTGAGGCAGAAGTGGAGACGGGTGATATTACTCAGGTGGTAGTAGGCAGGGTTGGTGATGGAGAGAATTTGAAGATGAACTCAGGTCAGGTAAAAATAGAACACAGAGGTTGTAAACTGTCTGGTTCAGCCTCAGGATCGGGTATGTGGTTCACAGATAGGGGATGGAGTTTGTGATGGAGACCAATGGACCAATGACACTGTCTTCTCTCTTCCCACAATTTACGTTCCAGAACAGTATTTCAGTAAACAGGATTTACAGATCTCCTAGCTGGAAATAGAGACAGTATCAGCAGCAAAGAGGAGAGAGTAAATTACAAGAACTGAAATACCGTTAGCAGTGGTTTATACAGCTGATTTCTGGAGATAGAGATTCAGCAGAAATAACAACAGCAGAAAGGAGGGCAGAGTAAATTACAGGAGCAGTAATGCAGTTAAACATGGTTAATCAAGGTAATTACTGGAGATATTCACTGGGATTAACAACAGCAGCAAGGAGGGTAGAGTAAATTACAGGAATATAATACAGTTAAACATGGTTTAAGGAATAAATACCTGGAAACAGATACTAACCAGGGACACCAACAAGACCGAGGATGGGATAATAAATGTATTGAGCAATCCGAAGTGCGAGGTAGATGCGAAAGTCTAATGAGAACCGATCATAATGTGTAGAAAGATCGTGAAGTTCTGAGGATAAACTCTTGCTCATTGTTGTAACATTCCAATCTATTGTTCTCAAACTCTGACCCATTGTTCTCAGATTCTGACCCATTGTTCTCAGATTCTGACCCATTGTTCTCAGATTCTGACCCATTGTTCTCAGATTCTGACCCATTGTTCTCAGATTCTGACCCATTGTTCTCAGACTCTGATCCATTGTTCTCAGACTCTGACCCATTGTTCTCAGACTCTGACCCATTGTTCTCAGACTCTGACCCATTGTTATCAGATTCTGACCCATTGTTCTCAGATTCTGACCCATTGTTCTCAGATTCTGACCCATTGTTCTCAGATTCTGACCCATTGTTCTCAGACTCTGACCCATTGTTCTCAGACTCTGACCCATTGTTCTCAGATTCTGACCCATTGTTCTCAGATTCTGACCCATTGTTCTCAGATTCTGACCCATTGTTCTCAGATTCTGACCCATTGTTCTCAGATTCTGACCCATTGTTCTCAGATTCTGACACATTGTTCTCAGATTCTGACCCATTGTTCTCAGACTCTGATCCATTGTTCTCAGATTCTGATCCATTGTTCTCAGACTCTGACCCATTGTTCTCAGATTCTGACCCATTGTTCTCAGACTCTGACCCATTGTTCTCAGATTCTGATCCATTGTTCTCAGATTCTGATCCATTGTTCTCAGACTCTGACCCATTGTTCTCAGATTCTGACCCATTGTTCTCAGATTCTGACCCATTGTTCTCAGATTCTGATCCATTGTTCTCAGATTCTGATCCATTGTTCTCAGATTCTGACCCATTGTTCTCAGATTCTGACCCATTGTTATCAGATTCTGACCCATTGTTCTCAGACTCTGACCCATTGTTCTCAGACTCTGACCCATTGTTCTCAGACTCTGACCCATTGTTCTCAGATTCTGACCCATTGTTCTCAGATTCTGACCCATTGTTCTCAGATTCTGACCCATTGTTCTCAGATTCTGACCCATTGTTCTCAGATTCTGACACATTGTTCTCAGATTCTGACCCATTGTTCTCAGATTCTGACCCATTGTTCTCAGATTCTGACCCATTGTTCTCAGACTCTGACCCATTGTTCTCAGATTCTGACCCATTGTTCTCAGATTCTGATCCATTGTTCTCAGACTCTGACCCATTGTTCTCAGACTCTGACCCATTGTTCTCAGACTCTGACCCATTGTTCTCAGACTCTGACCCATTGTTCTCAGACTCTGACCCATTGTTCTCAGACTCTGACCCATTGTTCTCAGATTCTGACCCATTGTTCTCAGATTCTGACCCATTGTTCTCAGATTCTGACCCATTGTTCTCAGATTCTGACCCATTGTTCTCAGATTCTGACACATTGTTCTCAGATTCTGACCCATTGTTCTCAGACTCTGACCCATTGTTCTCAGACTCTGACCCATTGTTCTCAGATTCTGACCCATTGTTCTCAGATTCTGACCCATTGTTCTCAGACTCTGACCCATTGTTCTCAGACTCTGACCCATTGTTCTCAGATTCTGACCCATTGTTCTCAGATTCTGACCCATTGTTCTCAGACTCTGACCCATTGTTCTCAGATTCTGACCCATTGTTCTCAGACTCTGACCCATTGTTCTCAGATTCTGACCCATTGTTCTCAGATTCTGACCCATTGTTCTCAGATTCTGACCCATTGTTCTCAGATTCTGATCCATTGTTCTCAGATTCTGACCCATTGTTCTCAGATTCTGATCCATTGTTCTCAGATTCTGACCCATTGTTATCAGACTCTGACCCATTGTTCTCAGATTCTGATCCATTGTTCTCAGATTCTGACCCATTGTTATCAGACTCTGACCCATTGTTCTCAGATTCTGATCCATTGTTCTCAGATTCTGACCCATTGTTCTCAGACTCTGACCCATTGTTCTCAGATTCTGACCCATTGTTCTCAGATTCTGACCCATTGTTCTCAGACTCTGACCCATTGTTCTCAGATTCTGACCCATTGTTCTCAGATTCTGACCCATTGTTCTCAGACTCTGACCCATTGTTCTCAGATTCTGACCCATTGTTCTCAGACTCTGACCCATTGTTCTCAGATTCTGACCCATTGTTCTCAGATTCTGACCCATTGTTCTCAGATTCTGACCCATTGTTCTCAGATTCTGACCCATTGTTCTCAGACTCTGACCCATTGTTCTCAGACTCTGACACATTGTTCTCAGATTCTGACCCATTGTTCTCAGATTCTGACCCATTGTTCTCAGATTCTGACCCATTGTTCTCAGATTCTGACCCATTGTTATCAGATTCTGACCCATTGTTCTCAGATTCTGACCCATTGTTCTCAGATTCTGACCCATTGTTCTCAGACTCTGACCCATTGTTCTCAGATTCTGACCCATTGTTCTCAGATTCCGACCCATTGTTCTCAGATTCTGACCCATTGTTCTCAGACTCTGACCCATTGTTCTCAGACTCTGACCCATTGTTATCAGACTCTGACCCATTGTTCTCAGATTCTGATCCATTGTTCTCAGATTCTGACCCATTGTTCTCAGACTCTGACCCATTGTTCTCAGATTCTGACCCATTGTTCTCAGATTCTGACCCATTGTTCTCAGACTCTGACCCATTGTTCTCAGATTCTGACCCATTGTTCTCAGATTCTGACCCATTGTTCTCAGACTCTGACCCATTGTTCTCAGACTCTGACCCATTGTTCTCAGATTCTGACCCATTGTTCTCAGACTCTGACCCATTGTTCTCAGATTCTGACCCATTGTTCTCAGATTCTGACCCATTGTTCTCAGACTCTGACCCATTGTTCTCAGATTCTGACCCATTGTTCTCAGATTCTGACCCATTGTTCTCAGATTCTGACCCATTGTTCTCAGACTCTGACCCATTGTTCTCAGATTCTGACCCATTGTTCTCAGATTCTGACCCATTGTTCTCAGATTCTGACCCATTGTTCTCAGATTCTGACCCATTGTTCTCAGACTCTGACCCATTGTTCTCAGATTCTGACCCATTGTTCTCAGACTCTGACCCATTGTTCTCAGATTCTGACCCATTGTTCTCAGATTCTGACCCATTGTTCTCAGATTCTGACCCATTGTTCTCAGACTCAGACCCATTGTTCTCAGATTCTGACCCATTGTTCTCAGACTCTGACCCATTGTTCTCAGATTCTGACCCATTGTTCTCAGACTCTGACCCATTGTTCTCAGATTCTGACCCATTGTTCTCAGACTCTGACCCATTGTTATCAGATTCTGACCCATTGTTCTCAGATTCTGACACATTGTTCTCAGATTCTGACCCATTGTTCTCAGATTCTGACCCATTGTTCTCAGATTCTGACCCATTGTTCTCAGACTCTGACCCATTGTTCTCAGACTCTGACCCATTGTTCTCAGATTCTGACCCATTGTTCTCAGATTCTGACCCATTGTTCTCAGATTCTGACCCATTGTTCTCAGACTCTGACCCATTGTTCTCAGACTCTGACCCATTGTTCTCAGATTCTGACCCATTGTTCTCAGACTCTGACCCATTGTTCTCAGATTCTGACCCATTGTTCTCAGATTCTGACCCATTGTTCACAGACTCTGACCCATTGTTCTCAGATTCTGATCCATTGTTCTCAGATTCTGACCCATTGTTCTCAGACTCTGACCCATTGTTCTCAGACTCTGATCCATTGTTCTCAGATTCTGACCCATTGTTCTCAGACTCTGACCCATTGTTCTCAGACTCTGACCCATTGTTCTCAGATTCTGACCCATTGTTATCAGATTCTGACCCATTGTTCTCAGACTCTGACCCATTGTTCTCAGATTCTGACCCATTGTTCTCAGACTCTGACCCATTGTTCTCAGACTCTGACCCATTGTTCTCAGATTCTGTCCCATTGTTCTCAGACTCTGACCCATTGTTCTCAGATTCTGATCCATTGTTCTCAGACTCTGACCCATTGTTCTCAGATTCTGACCCATTGTTCTCAGATTCTGACCCATTGTTATCAGATTCTGACCCATTGTTCTCAGATTCTGACCCATTGTTCTCAGACTCTGACCCATTGTTCTCAGACTCTGACCCATTGTTATCAGATTCTGTCCCATTGTTCTCAGATTCTGACCCATTGTTCTCAGACTCTGACCCATTGTTCTCAGATTCTGACCCATTGTTCTCAGACTCTGACCCATTGTTCTCAGATTCTGACCCATTGTTCTCAGATTCTGACCCATTGTTCTCAGACTCTGACCCATTGTTCTCAGATTCTGTCCCATTGTTCTCAGACTCTGACCCATTGTTCTCAGATTCTGACCCATTGTTCTCAGATTCTGACCCATTGTTCTCAGACTCTGACCCATTGTTCTCAGATTCTGACCCATTGTTCTCAGATTCTGACCCATTGTTCTCAGATTCTGACCCATTGTTCTCAGATTCTGACCCATTGTTCTCAGATTCTGACCCATTGTTATCAGACTCTGACCCATTGTTCTCAGACTCTGACCCATTGTTCTCAGATTCTGACCCATTGTTCTCAGACTCTGACCCATTGTTCTCAGATTCTGACCCATTGTTCTCAGATTCTGACCCATTGTTCTCAGACTCTGACCCATTGTTCTCAGATTCTGACCCATTGTTCTCAGATTCTGACCCATTACATAGAACATAGAACATAGAACATACAGCACAGAACAGGCCCTTCGGCCCACAATGTTGTGCCGATCCTTTGTCCTCTGTCAAGGACAATTTAATCTATACCTCATCATTCTCCTTTATCCATATACCTATCCAAAAGCCTTTTGAAAGTCCCTAAAGTTTCTGACTCAACAACTTCCCCGGGCAAGGCATTCCATGCCTCGACCACTCTCTGGGTAAAGAACCTTCCCCTGACATCCCCCTTATATCTCCCACCCTTCACCTTAAATTTATGACCCCTTGTAACGCTTTGCTCCACCCGGGGAAAAAGTTTCTGACTGTCTACCCTATCTATTCCCCTTATCATCTTATAAACCTCTATCATGTCACCCCTCATCCTTCTCCTTTCTAATGAGAAGAGGCCTAGAATGTTCAGCCTTTCCTCGTAAGACTTATTCTCCATTCCAGGCAACATCCTGGTAAATCTCCTCTGCACCCTCTCCAAGGCTTCCACATCCTTCCTAAAATGAGGCGACCAGAACTGCACACAGTACTCCAAATGAGGCCTTACCAAGGTCCTGTACAGCTGCATCATCACCTCACGGCTCTTAAATTCAATCCCTCTGCTAATGAACGCTAACACCCCATATGCCTTCTTCACAGCCCTATCCACTTGAGTTGCAACTTTCAATGATCTATGCACATAGACCCCAAGGTCTCTCTGCTCCTCCACATGCCCAAGAACCCTACCGTTAACCCAGTATTTTGCATTCATGTTTGTCCTTCCAAAATGGACGACCTCACACTTTTCAGGGTTAAACTCCATCTGCCACTTTTCAGCCCAGCACTGCAACCTATCCAAGTCCCTTTGCAGACGACAATAGCCCTCCTCGGTATCCACAACTCCACCAACCTTTGTATCATCTGCAAATTTACTGACCCACCCTTCGACTTCCTCATCCAAGTCGTTAATAAAAATCACAAACAGGAGAGGACCCAGAACTGATCCCTGCGGCACGCCACTGGTAACTGGGCTCCAGGCTGAGTATTTACCATCTAAGACCACTCTCTGCCTTCTATCAGTTAGCCAATTCTTAATCCAACTGGCCACATTCCCCACTATCCCATGCCTCCTGACTTTCTCCATAAGTCTACCATGGGGGACCTTATCAAATGCCTTACTAAAATCCATGTACACCACATCCACTGGTTTACCCTCATCCACTTGCTTGGTCACCTGCTCAAAGAATTCAATCAGGCTTGTGAGGCAAGACCTACCCCTCACAAAACCGTGCTGACTGTCCCGAATCAAGCAGTGTCTTTCCAGATGCTCAGAAATCCTATCCCTCAGCACCTTTTCCATCAACTTGCCTACCACCGAAGTAAGACTAACTGGCCTGTAATTCCCAGGGTTGTTCCTATTCCCTTTCTTGAACAGGGGCACAACATTTGCCACCCTCCAATCACCTGGTACCACCCCCGTCAGCAGAGAAGATGAAAAGATCATTGCCAGCGGCTCTGCAATTTCATCCCTTGCTTCCCATAACATCCTTGGATATACCCCGTCAGGCCCGGGAGACTTGTCTATCTTCAAGTTATTCAAAAACCCCAACACATCTTCCCTCCTAACGAGCACTTCCTCGAGCTTACCAGTCTGTTTCACACCGTCCTCTTCAGTAATACACCCCTTCTCATTCGTAAATACCGAAGAGAAGTACTCATTCAAAACCTCACTTATCTCTTCCGGCTCAACACACAGTCTCCCGCTATTGTCCTTGACCGGACCTATGGTCCCCCTAGTCATCCTCATATTTCTGACATACGCGTAAAAGGCCTTGGGGTTTTCTTTTATCCTACCCGCCAAGCATTTTTCATGCCCTCTCTTAGCTCTCCTAATCCCTTTCTTCAGATCCTTCCTGGCCATCTTGTATCCCTCCAGAGCTATGCCTGTGCCCTTTTACCTCAACTTTATATACGCATCCTTCTTCTTCCTAACAAGACTCTCAACCTCTCTTGTCAACCACGGTTCCCTCACATGACCATCCCTTCCCTGTCTGACAGGGACATGCTTATCAATGGCCCCTACTATCTGCTCCTTGAAAAAGTTCCACATTTCGACCGTGCCCTTCCCTGCCAGCATATGCTCCCAACTTATGCTCCTCAGTTCCTGCCTGACAGCATCATATCTACCCTTCCCCCAATTGTAAACCTTGCCCTGTTGCACATACCTATCCTTCTCCATTACCACAGTGAATGCTACAGAATTGTGATCACTATCTCCAAAGTGCTCGCCCACCAACAGCTCTATCACTTGCCCTGGTTCATTACCTAGTACCAAATCCAATATTGCCTCCCCTCTGGTCGGGCAGTCTACATACTGAGTCAGAAAAGCTTCCTGGACATACTGCACAAACACTACCCCATCCAAACTATTCGATCTAAAGAGTTGCCAATCAATATTTGGGAAGTTGAAATCCCCCATAATTACTACCCTGTGACTTCTGCTCCTTTCCAAAATCTGTTTCCCAATCTGCTCTTCCACCTCCCTGCTGCTATTGGGGGGCCTATAGAAAACTCCCATCAAGGTGACTGCTCCTTTCCTGTTCCTGACCTCAACCCACAGTGCCTCAGTCGGCAGATCCTCCTCGAAAATTCTTTCAGCAGTTGTTACACTATTTCTAACTAACAATGCCACCCCCCCACCTCTTTTACCACCATTCCTAATCTTATGAAAACATCTATAACCAGGTACCTCCAAAAACCATTCCTCCCCCTCACCTATCCACCCATTGTTCTCAGATTCTGTCCCATTGTTCTCAGACTCTGACCCATTGTTCTCAGACTCTGACCCATTGTTCTCAGACTCTGACCCATTGTTCTCAGATTCTGACCCATTGTTCTCAGATTCTGACCCATTGTTCTCAGACTCTGACCCATTGTTCTCAGACTCTGACCCATTGTTCTCAGATTCTGACCCATTGTTCTCAGATTCTGACCCATTGTTCTCAGATTCTGACCCATTGTTCTCAGACTCTGACCCATTGTTATCAGATTCTGTCCCATTGTTCTCAGATTCTGACCCATTGTTCTCAGACTCTGACCCATTGTTCTCAGATTCTGACCCATTGTTCTCAGATTCTGACCCATTGTTCTCAGACTCTGACCCATTGTTCTCAGATTCTGACCCATTGTTCTCAGACTCTGACCCATTGTTCTCAGATTCTGACCCATTGTTCTCAGACTCTGACCCATTGTTCTCAGATTCTGACCCATTGTTCTCAGATTCTGACCCATTGTTCTCAGACTCTGACCCATTGTTCTCAGATTCTGTCCCATTGTTCTCAGACTCTGACCCATTGTTCTCAGATTCTGACCCATTGTTCTCAGATTCTGACCCATTGTTCTCAGACTCTGACCCATTGTTCTCAGATTCTGACCCATTGTTCTCAGATTCTGACCCATTGTTCTCAGATTCTGACCCATTGTTCTCAGATTCTGACCCATTGTTCTCAGATTCTGACCCATTGTTATCAGACTCTGACCCATTGTTCTCAGACTCTGACCCATTGTTCTCAGATTCTGACCCATTGTTCTCAGACTCTGACCCATTGTTCTCAGATTCTGACCCATTGTTCTCAGATTCTGACCCATTGTTCTCAGACTCTGACCCATTGTTCTCAGATTCTGACCCATTGTTCTCAGATTCTGACCCATTGTTCTCAGATTCTGACCCATTGTTCTCAGACTCTGACCCATTGTTCTCAGACTCTGACCCATTGTTCTCAGATTCTGACCCATTGTTCTCAGATTCTGACCCATTGTTCTCAGATTCTGACCCATTGTTCTCAGACTCTGACCCATTGTTCTCAGATTCTGACCCATTGTTCTCAGATTCTGACCCATTGTTCTCAGATTCTGACCCATTGTTCTCAGATTCTGACCCATTGTTCTCAGATTCTGACCCATTGTTATCAGACTCTGACCCATTGTTCTCAGACTCTGACCCATTGTTCTCAGATTCTGACCCATTGTTCTCAGACTCTGACCCATTGTTCTCAGATTCTGACCCATTGTTCTCAGATTCTGACCCATTGTTCTCAGACTCTGACCCATTGTTCTCAGATTCTGACCCATTGTTCTCAGATTCTGACCCATTGTTCTCAGATTCTGTCCCATTGTTCTCAGACTCTGACCCATTGTTCTCAGACTCTGACCCATTGTTCTCAGACTCTGACCCATTGTTCTCAGATTCTGACCCATTGTTCTCAGATTCTGACCCATTGTTCTCAGACTCTGACCCATTGTTCTCAGACTCTGACCCATTGTTCTCAGATTCTGACCCATTGTTCTCAGATTCTGACCCATTGTTCTCAGACTCTGACCCATTGTTCTCAGACTCTGACCCATTGTTCTCAGATTCTGACCCATTGTTCTCAGATTCTGACCCATTGTTATCAGATTCTGACCCAATTGTTCTCAGACTCTGACCCATTGTTCTCCGATTCTGACCCATTGTTCTCAGATTCTGACCCATTGTTCTCAGACTCTGACCCATTGTTCTCAGATTCTGACCCATTGTTCTCAGATTCTGACCCATTGTTCTCAGACTCTGACCCATTGTTATCAGATTCTGATCCATTGTTCTCAGACTCTGACCCATTGTTCTCAGATTCTGACCCATTGTTCTCAGATTCTGACCCATTGTTCTCAGATTCTGACCCATTGTTCTCAGATTCTGACCCATTGTTCTCAGACTCTGACCCATTGTTCTCAGATTCTGTCCCATTGTTCTCAGATTCTGACCCATTGTTCTCAGACTCTGACCCATTGTTCTCAGATTCTGACCCATTGTTCTCAGATTCTGACCCATTGTTCTCAGATTCTGTCCCATTGTTCTCAGACTCTGACCCATTGTTCTCAGACTCTGACCCATTGTTCTCAGATTCTGACCCATTGTTCTCAGATTCTGACCCATTGTTCTCAGATTCTGACCCATTGTTCTCAGATTCTGACCCATTGTTCTCAGACTCTGACCCATTGTTCTCAGATTCTGACCCATTGTTCTCAGACTCTGACCCATTGTTCTCAGATTCTGACCCATTGTTCTCAGACTCTGACCCATTGTTCTCAGATTCTGACCCATTGTTCTCAGACTCTGACCCATTGTTCTCAGATTCTGACCCATTGTTCTCAGACTCTGACTCATTGTTCTCAGATTCTGATCCATTGTTCTCAGACTCTGACCCATTGTTCTCAGATTCTGACCCATTGTTATCAGATTCTGATCCATTGTTCTCAGACTCTGACCCATTGTTCTCAGATTCTGACCCATTGTTCTCAGACTCTGACCCATTGTTCTCAGACTCTGACCCATTGTTCTCAGATTCTGACCCATTGTTATCAGATTCTGATCCATTGTTCTCAGACTCTGACCCATTGTTCTCAGATTCTGACCCATTGTTCTCAGATTCTGACCCATTGTTCTCAGATTCTGACCCATTGTTCTCAGACTCTGACCCATTGTTCTCAGATTCTGACCCATTGTTCTCAGATTCTGACCCATTGTTCTCAGATTCTGACCCATTGTTCTCAGATTCTGACCCATTGTTCTCAGACTCTGACCCATTGTTCTCAGATTCTGACCCATTGTTCTCAGATTCTGATCCATTGTTCTCAGATTCTGACCCATTGTTCTCAGATTCTGATCCATTGTTCTCAGATTCTGACCCATTGTTCTCAGATTCTGATCCATTGTTCTCAGATTCTGACCCATTGTTATCAGACTCTGACCCATTGTTCTCAGATTCTGATCCATTGTTCTCAGATTCTGACCCATTGTTCTCAGATTCTGACACATTGTTATCAGACTCTGACCCATTGTTCTCAGATTCTGATCCATTGTTCTCAGATTCTGACCCATTGTTCTCAGACTCTGACCCATTGTTCTCAGATTCTGATCCATTGTTCTCAGATTCTGACCCATTGTTCTCAGATTCTGATCCATTGTTCTCAGATTCTGACCCATTGTTCTCAGATTCTGATCCATTGTTCTCAGATTCTGACCCATTGTTCTCAGATTCTGACCCATTGTTATCAGACTCTGACCCATTGTTCTCAGATTCTGATCCATTGTTCTCAGATTCTGACCCATTGTTCTCAGATTCTGACACATTGTTATCAGATTCTGACCCATTGTTCTCAGACTCTGACCCATTGTTCTCAGATTCTGACCCATTGTTCTCAGATTCTGATCCATTGTTCTCAGATTCTGACCCATTGTTCTCAGATTCTGATCCATTGTTCTCAGATTCTGACCCATTGTTCTCAGATTCTGATCCATTGTTCTCAGATTCTGACCCATTGTTATCAGACTCTGACCCATTGTTCTCAGATTCTGATCCATTGTTCTCAGATTCTGACCCATTGTTCTCAGATTCTGACCCATTGTTATCAGACTCTGACCCATTGTTCTCAGATTCTGATCCATTGTTCTCAGATTCTGACCCATTGTTCTCAGATTCTGACCCATTGTTCTCAGACTCTGACCCATTGTTCTCAGATTCTGACCCATTGTTCTCAGACTCTGACCCATTGTTCTCAGACTCTGACCCATTGTTCTCAGATTCTGACCCATTGTTCTCAGATTCTGACCCATTGTTCTCAGATTCTGACCCATTGTTCTCAGACTCTGACCCATTGTTCTCAGATTCTGACCCATTGTTCTCAGATTCTGACCCATTGTTCTCAGATTCTGACCCATTGTTCTCAGATTCTGACCCATTGTTCTCAGACTCTGACCCATTGTTCTCAGACTCTGACCCATTGTTCTCAGATTCTGATCCATTGTTCTCAGATTCTGACCCATTGTTCTCAGATTCTGATCCATTGTTCTCAGATTCTGACCCATTGTTCTCAGATTCTGATCCATTGTTCTCAGATTCTGACCCATTGTTATCAGACTCTGACCCATTGTTCTCAGATTCTGATCCATTGTTCTCAGATTCTGACCCATTGTTCTCAGATTCTGACCCATTGTTATCAGACTCTGACCCATTGTTCTCAGATTCTGATCCATTGTTCTCAGATTCTGACCCATTGTTCTCAGATTCTGACCCATTGTTCTCAGACTCTGACCCATTGTTCTCAGATTCTGACCCATTGTTCTCAGACTCTGACCCATTGTTCTCAGACTCTGACCCATTGTTCTCAGATTCTGACCCATTGTTCTCAGATTCTGACCCATTGTTCTCAGATTCTGACCCATTGTTCTCAGACTCTGACCCATTGTTCTCAGACTCTGACCCATTGTTCTCAGATTCTGACCCATTGTTCTCAGATTCTGACCCATTGTTCTCAGATTCTGACCCATTGTTCTCAGACTCTGACCCATTGTTCTCAGATTCTGACCCATTGTTCTCAGATTCTGACCCATTGTTCTCAGATTCTGACCCATTGTTCTCAGACTCTGACCCATTGTTCTCAGATTCTGACCCATTGTTCTCAGATTCTGACCCATTGTTCTCAGATTCTGACCCATTGTTCTCAGACTCTGACCCATTGTTCTCAGATTCTGACCCATTGTTCTCAGATTCTGACCCATTGTTCTCAGACTCTGACCCATTGTTCTCAGATTCTGACCCATTGTTCTCAGATTCTGATCTATCCTCTCCCTCTCTCTGGAGCCGCTGATCCCTGTGAGTGCCGGGCGTGATGCTCCCGCTGACAGTATGATAACACATCGAAAGGAGTCCCATATTAATAGGAGAGGGAAACCCTCCTGTGACACAATTCGGTCCATGGAGACTGACATTAATTACAGTCACTGAACAAACAGTTTCAGTTAACACCTTTCAATCCAACACCTTTTTGTACCACAATAAACTGGAACTCTTACCCAGTCTGAATGGATGTTTTGGGGTTTCTGAGGGAAGGAATAGTGGAAATAGCAGAGGCAATGGCCAGAATCTTCCAATCCTCCTTGGATATGGGTGTGATGACAGAGGATTGGAGGATTGTAAATCTTACATCCTGTTTAAAAAAGGAGATATGCGATAAATGCTGTAATTACTGACCAGTCAGACTAGTGTCACGACTGGGGACATTTGTAGACGTGACAACCCAAGAGAAAAATACTTGTTGCTTGTAAAAACATTGGATAGTAAATGGTTAGCAACCTGGATATGCTAAAGACTATTGATGTCTGGCAAACAACAACAACAACAACAATTTATATTTAGATATTTCCTTTAATGTTACAGAACATCCCAAGGTGCTTCACAGGAGCATTATGAAGCAAAGTGCGAACTGAGATACAACAGGAGATATTAAGTCAAAGGACCAACAGCTTCGCCAAAGAGGAAGGTTTCAAGGAATGTCTTAAAGGAGGAAAGTGAGATGGAGAGGTGCAGAGGCGGAGATGTGTAGGGAGGATACTGCAGCTTGGGCCCCGGCAGCTGAAGGCACGGTCGCCAGTGGTGCAGTGATTTAAATAACGGATGTAAAAGAGGCCAGAATTAGAGGAGCACAGATGTCTCGATGGGTTCTGGAGCTGGAGGAGATTACAGAGATAGGGAGGGGCGAGGCCATTGAGAGATATGACAACAAGGATGAGAATTTTAAAATCAAGATATTGCTTGACTGGGAGCCAATGTCGGTCAGTGAGATATAAACAGGACTTGGTGTGAGCTAAGACATGGGTAGCAGAGTTTTGGATGACCTCAAGTTTACAGAGAGTGGATGTGGGAGATCAGCCAGGAGTGAGTTGGAATAGTCACATCGAGAGGTGACAAAGGCATGAATGAGGTTTCAGCAGCAGATGGGCTGAGACAGGGGTGAAGTCAGGCGATGTTACTGAGGTGGAAATAGGCGGTTGTAACGATACCCTGAAAATGAGGTTAAAGCTCATTTTGTGGTGAAATGTGACACCAAGGTTGTAAACATATTGTCTGAATGTCAGACTGTCACCAGGAAGAGGGATGGAATCAATAGCAAGGGAACAGAGTTGGAGTGGGGAGTGATAACAATTGCTTCAGTCTTCCCAATATTTAATTGGAGGAAATTTCTGCTCATCCAGTACTGGATGCCGGATAATCAGTCTGATAATTTAACAACAGTGGAGGAGTGGAGATAGGTGGTGGTGAGGTGAACTTGATGGTGTTCTTTGATAAAACAATGGAGAGGGTTGATGAGGGTGGTGTGATTGAAGTTATATATACGGACTTTCAAAAGGTGTTCGATCAAGTGACATTCAATAGACAGGTTAGGAAAACTGAACACTATGGATTAAAGGGACAGTGACAGTGTGGATATAAAATTGACTAAGGAACAGTAAACAGAGAGAAGTGGTGAAAGGTTGTTGTTCAGACTCGATGGGAGTATACAGTGGTGTTCCCCTGGGCTCAATATTAGGACCACTTCTCTTTTTGCTCTTGGAAACCCAGGGTGGGTAGGGCAGAGACCTTTCCTCCTCTTTTTTTCCAGAGCTTTCCCTCTCTCTGCAGCCTCTGCTCCATTTGTTGATCATGTTACAGACCCAGAGACACTGTAACTACAGTCCCCATTCATCGTACAGAGTTGGGTCACCAAGTCCTCTCTCCTCCCTGAATGTCTGCAGCAGCTCACAGCACAACCTCCAGAAAATCATCCACAGCACCTCCACTAACTTTATAATAACAGAAGTAAGTCAAAAGCCCCTCACCTGTAAGTTGGACGCCTGGTCCTTTTAAATAACACTAGAAGGGGTTCCTCGTGCTGCTGAATGTATGTTCTGCTGAGAGTGACTAACACAGGCGGTCAGTCGACATGCAAGGACCAAGTTTCAAAGACGTACATCAAAGTTGCTGAAATGGCTGATCGACATCATATTCAGACCCCTCCTCACACTACAGACACACACACGTTACACTGACACCAGCACCCCAGCCAGCCTGGGTGTCCTGTACAATTTGCTGGATGTGACCAGCAGTGCAGCTCACACCATTTTATGGATTCAAGATTCCACAGCATGAGTGCAGCAGGAGAGATGAAATGTGTGGTCAGGAAGACTACACTGTGGCTGTCTGGATACAAAATTGTCTGGCCCATTGAATACAGAGGGTGTTAGTAGATGGAAAGTATTCAGCATGGAGCTCGGTGACCAGTGGTGTTCCGCAGGGATCTGTTCTGGGACCTCTGCTCTTTGTGATTTTTATAAATGACTTGGATGAGGAAGTGGAAGGCTGGGTTAGCAAGTTTGCCGATGACACGAAGGTTGCTGGAGTTGTGGATAGTGTGGAAGGTTGTTGTAGGTTGCAACTGGACATTGACAGGATGCAGAGCTGGGCTGAGAAGTGGCAGATGGAGTTCAACCTGGAAAAGTGTGAAGTGATTCATTTTGGGAGGTCGAATTTGAATGCAGAATACATGCTTAAAGACAGGGTTTTTGGTAGTGTGGAGGAACAGAGGGATCTTGGGGTCCACGTCCATAGATCGCTCAAAGTTGCCACCCAAGTTGATAGGGTTGTTAAGAAGGCGTATGGTGTGTTGGCTTTCATTAACAGGGGGATTGAGTTTAAGGGCTGCGAGGTTATGCTGCAGCTCTATAAGGCCCTGGTTCGACCACACTTGGAATATTGTGTTCAGTTCTGGTCTCCTCATTATAGGAAGGATGTGGAAGCTTTAGAGAGGGTGAAGAGGAGATTTACCAGGATGCTGCCTGGACTGGAGAAAGGTTGAGGGAGCTAGGGCTTTTCTCATTGGAGCGAAGAAGGATGAGAGGTGATTTGACAGAGGGGTACAAGATAATGAGAGGCATAGATAGAGTAGATAGCCAGAGACTTTTTCCCAGGTGGAAAGGGCTACCACCAGTGGGCATAATTTTAAGGTGACTGGAGGAAGGTTTCAGGGAGATGTCAGAGGTAGGTTCTTTACACTGAGAGTGGTGGGTGCGTGGAATGCGCTGCCAGTGGTGGTAGTAGAAGCAGATACATTAGGGAAATTTAAGCGACTCTTGGATCGGTACATGGATGATAGGAGAATGAAGGGTAGGTAGTTAGTTTGATCTTAGAGTAGGTTAAAGGTTCGGCACAACACCGTGGACCGAAGGGCCTGTTCTGTGCTGTACTGTTCTATGCTCTATGTTCTGTGCTATATGAAGAGTGACAGAGGGAAAGAAAGTCACTTTTAAGCGGGAATTGGAAAAAAGATTTTTAAGAGGAACAAGTTTCAGGAACATTGGAAATGAACAGGGGATTGGGATAATCAGAGGGGTGAGGACATGGAGGGATTTGATCACATGAGTGAGAATATTAAAATTGAGGTGTTACTGGACCAAGAGCCAATGTAGGTCAGTGAGCACGGGGATATTGGGTGAACAGAATTTGGTGCAAATTAGAAGATGGCAGCAGAGTTTTGGATGACCACATGTTACAGAGAGTAGGATGTGGGAGACAAGCCAGGAGTGTCTTAGAATAGTCAAGTCTCGAGATAAAAATGCATGGATGAGGTTTTTAGCAGCAGCTGAATTGAGCTCTCTCTCTCTCTCGTTCTTTCTCTCTCTGTCGGCCTCATTTGCTCTGTCCCACACTCAGAATCTTATAAGTTTCAATCAAGTCGCCTCTGACTCTTCTAAACTCCAGCTGACATCAGCCTAGCCTGTCCAGCCTTTCCTCATTAGAGAACACCCCCATTCCAGGCATTAGTCTAGTAAACCATCTCTGAACTGCTTCGAATGCATTTCCACCTGTCCTTAAATGAGGAGACCAATACTGTACACAGTACAATACTGTACTCAGTCTATCTATCCATTTGTGGTTCACTTGTGTCCGCGTCACTACATACTGTCCGACCGACGTTTCTGTCATCAGCAAATTTAGCAAACATACCTTTGGCCCCTTCATCCAAGTGATTTATATAAATTGTAAAGAGCTAAGGCACCCGCACTGATCCCTGTGACACACCACTCGTTACATCTTGCCAAACAGAAAATGATCCATTTAAGCCTACTCTCTGTTTCCTGTTAGCTAGCCAATCTTCTATCCAAGCCAATAGGTTGCCCCCGACACCATGAGCTTTTATATTCCGCAATGAACTTTGGTGTGGCACATTATGAAATCCCTTCTGGAAATCTAAGTACAGTACATCCACCAGTTCCCCTTTATCCACAGCACCTGTTACTTCTTCAAAGAACGTCAATAAATTGGTTAAACATGGTTTCCGTTTCACAAAAGCATGTTGACTCTGCCTGATCACCTTGAATTATTCTGTGTGTCCTGCTATAACGTCTTTACTAATAGCTTCTTACATTTGATCCATCGCCAGAAAGACTTTCTCACCTGCCACAGGCCGTATGTCCACTATGTCTATTCTGATTTTGTGCTGTATTTGAACTGTTACTCCTCAATAAACTGCTTGTGACCCTTCGACCTCCTTTTGGTTAATCTGTGACCCTGGATCAGATCTTACATTGGTGTAGGAGAGGGAACACAGCTCATGTCAAAGTCCTGCCTCCCTTTTCTATGATCCTACATAATGGACAGGGACTACTGGGCAGTAATGTGCTCAAAGGTTATCAGCAGTAATTGATTATCCCTATATTTGTATATTGTAGAACATTAAAACATACCCTGCTCTGGTGTCCAGTGCACCCTCAATATTCATGATTAAAATATCAGAGGAGTGGGAACCAGACAGCTCTGATCACCCTGAGCTGCAGGCGATTCTCGAGTCCGTGTCGAGTGTATCCACAACCCATAAAGATGACTGTGGAAACATGAGCAGACCCGAAGAAATTAACTGACCATTGCATGATCCATGAAGCAGTATTCTTACCGAGCTGAGATTATATCATACATTCCAGACACTATCATGTCATTGTTATACCAGGGTGTCGTTCACGAAGCCATGTTCCCTTCTAACTGCCCGATTTGACTGGTTGGAAAGCCGGATGGCAGTTGGTGACTGACTATTGACCACCACAAACTCAATTCAGTCAACCCTGCGTGAACCCGGTTGTCTGATCGACACCCACCTCACCATCCCGGATTCCCAATGTTAGGTCTGTCTTCTCCACCCTGGATATCTCTAATGTTTATTGTAGTATCCCAGTAAAACTAGAGAAACAAATTAAATTCGTATTCACTTCTGAGGACCAGAGATACCCCTGGACATGTCTGTCACAAGGGGTTCCACAATAACCCCACTATTCTCAACAAACGTGTAGCCGGGTCCCTTCTGAGATTTTCACAGTCTTCCTGCTTGCTGCAATATGTCGATGATCTTCTCATCACCACAGACGTGTCCACATATTTAACCCTTTTACAGGAACTACTGCAGTTACTTTGGGAGCTGGACTAAAAGGCCATCCACGTAAGGCCTAACTGGTGCAAGACCGTGTCACCTTTCTACGTGCCCAGATCAGATCATCCTGCATCAGCCCACACCAGCATCAGGTCGAGACCATCCAGTGTCTACCCCTGTTCACCTCAAAGTCCTGCCCTGTGTCCTGTCCTCAGGCTGGTGGGGTATCAATGGACCCTCATCCAGTATCTACCCCTGTCCACCTCAAAGTCCTGCCCTGTGTCCTGTCCTCAGGCTGGTGGGGTATCAATGGACCCTCATCCAGTATCTACCCCTGTTCACCTCAAAGTCCTTCCCTGTGTCCTATCCTCAGGCTGGTGGGGTATCAGTGGACCCTCATCCCTCGATTTGCAGAGACTGTGACTCCTCTTTATGAACTACCTAATGATGGTGATGACCAGGTTTAACCCGGTTGGACTGAAGAGAGCACAGAAGCAGTAACACAATTGAAGAAAGCTGTCGCCCAGGCAACGTGTCTTATCTCACCTAACCCTGACAAGACTTTCAACATGGAGGTGGTGGACACAGTGAAAAGCCTGACTGCTGTCCTATGTAGAGAAAACGAGGAGAAATTACTCCCCATTGTGAATGACTCCAGAATTGTCAGTGGGACTGAACTGATTTATTCTGTTTGTGAAGGACATTTGTTAACCACGTTCTGGGGCATCAAACATTTCACTTACATCACGGGGTTCCACAGGGTGATACTGCCCAGTCCATTATAAACTTTCGCAGTATAGGGTAGCACAGTGGCGCAGTGATTGGCACCGCAGCCTCACAGCTCCAGTGATCCGGGTTCAATTCTAGGTACTGCCTGTGTGGAGTTTGCCAGTTCTCCCTGTGTTTGCGTGGGTTTCCTCCGGGTGCTCCGGTTTCGACCCACATGCCAAACACATGCAGGTTGATCGGTAAATTGGCCATTAGCAATTGCCTGTAGTATAGGTAGGTGGTAGGGAAACATAGGGACAGGTGGGGATGTGGTAGGAATATGGAATTAGTGTAGGATTAGTATAAATGGGTGGTTGATGGTCTGCACAGACTCGCTGGGCCGAAGGGCCTGTTTCAGTGCTGTATCTCTTAACTAAACTAAAAGTAGTAATAGTATTCCCCTGTCAGAGAGTCGTAGAGTCATAGTCATTTCAGCACAGAATTAGGCCATTCTGCTCATCGAGTCCATGCCAGCTCTTTGTAGATAAATCCAGCCAGTCTCATTCCCCAGCTCTGACTCCATATTCCTGCAAGTTTATTTACATCAAGTGTTCATCCAATATCCTTTTGAAATAATTCACCTTCTCTGCTTCCACCACCCTCGGAGGCAATGATTTCCAGGCCATTACCACTCGTTGTGTAAAAATGTTGTTCATCACATCCCCCTTAACTCTTGCCCTCAATCTTAACTCTAGTCATTGTACCATCAGCTAATGGGAACATCTTTTCCTGTCTACCTTATCCAAACAGGTCATCATCTTGTATACATGTATCAAATCTCCCCTCAATCTCCTTTACTCCAAGGAAGACTATCCCAGCTTTTACAGACTATATTGTACTGAAAATCCTCCATCTCTGGAACCATTAAAGTAACCCTCCTCTACACCCTGTCAATGTCCCTCACATCCTTCCTAAAGTGTGGTGAACAGAACTGGATGCAGTACTCCAGTTGGGGCCTAACCAGAGCTTTATAAAGTTACAGCATAACCTTCCTTCTTCTGAACTCACCACCTCTATCTATGAAGCCCAAGATCCCATATGCTTTACTGACGACTCTCTCAATATATCCTGCCACCTTCAGGGATCTATGTGCATGAACCCCATGTCCCTTTGTCTCTGCACACTCTTTCGAACTTTACCATTAAGTGTAAATTGCCTCTCCCTGTTACTTCTGATAAAATGCATCACTTGACACTTGTCGGTATTAAATTCCATTTGCCTCTCGTCTGCCCATTCTGCTAGCCTATCTCTGTCCTCTTACATCGATTGGTATCAACCTCAATGCCTGCCCCGCCTCCAAGTTTGGTATCACCTGCAAATTTTGAAATGTTTCTCTGTAAGCCATTATCCAAATCATTTATACATATCAGAATAAAACAGTGTTCCTAGCACTAACCCTTGGGGAACACTACTGTCTATTTTTCTCCAGTTTGAATACCAACTATTTACTGCAACTCACTGTTTTCTGTCATTAAGTCAGTTTTATATCCAAGCTGACACTGACCGTCCTTTTCCATCAGCATCAATTAACTGTCCAATTCTCACAAACTGATTGTGAAATAAAGTACAAATTCAGCTTAAAATTAAGTGAAATGCTAAATGTAAAATTAACAAATTGTTGGAAAGAGATCGACTCTTAGATCACTTAAAATTCAATCTCTCGATAACTTTACTGCATTTAGTACCCTGTCCAAGCAGGACTCCCTAAAACTGGACTCAGTGCAGCTTATTGCATTTAGGGTTTGGGGAGAGAATTCAAAAGATTAGGGATGAGACCAGAAAGTGCCGGAAATACTCAGCAGGTCTGGCAGCATCTGTGTAGAGAGAAACAGAGTTAATGTTTCCGGTCTCTGACCCTTCATCAGAACTGGTAAACGTTAGGAATGTAACAGTCTGTAATTTAATCTATCCCCTCTCTGTCCCATCACAGTCCTTCCTTCTTGTTCTTCTTCCCCCTTCCCCTCTTTCACATGTTCAAAGACTGTTACATTTCTAACGTTTACCAGTTCTGATGAAGGGTCACAGATCTGAAACATTAACTCTGTTTCTCTCTGCACAGATGCTGCCAGACCTGCTGAGTATTTCCAGTGTTCAGCATCCGCAATATTTTGCTTTTATTTTAGTGTTTAATTCACTGACATTTATCTTCCAGGAATTACTCCCTGGAAGTTCTGCTCTCCTCTTCCAGAGCGTAGGGCCTCGGCAGCTGAAGGCAGGACCACCAATGGTAGAGCAATTAAACTCGGAGATGCTCAAGAGGCCAGAAATAGATGAGTGCAGATATCTCGGAGGGTTGTCGGGCTGGAGGAGATTACAGAGATAAGGAGGAGTGAGATAATGAAGGATTTGAAAAGAAGGCTGAGAGTTTTAAAATTGAGGTGTTGCTGACCAGGAGCCAATGTAGGTCAGTGAGTCCAGGGGGTAATGGGTGAACAGGACTTGGTGTGAGTTAGGACATGGGCAGCAGTGCATTGGATCACCTCAGTGTTATGGAGGGTAGAATGTGGGAGACCAGCCAGGAGTGTGTTGGACTAGTCGAGTCTACAGGTAACACAGGCAAGGGGGAGTGTTTCATCAGCAGAAGAGCTGAGAGAGGGGCAAAGTTGGGTGATGATACGGAAGTGTAAGTAGGCTGTTTTAGTAATATTTAGCAGGAAGCTCGTCGCAGCGTCAACTATGAAACCAGGTTGTGAACAGTTTGCTTTAGTTTCAGACAGTTGCCAAGGAGAGAGATCCAGTCTGTAGCTAGGAAACTTTTGACGTGGGGTTTGAAAACAACGGCAGCAGTCTTCCTAATATTTAATTGGCATGGCAGATGTGTGAGGAGATACATTGTCAGAAGATTTGATATATATTATCCGTTCATGGGATGTGGGTGTCGTTGACTAGGGCAGCATTTATTGCCCATCCATAATTGCCCTTGAGAAGGTGATGGTGAGCTGCATGCAAAGAACAAAGAACAAAGAAAATTACAGCACAGGAACAGGCCCTTCGGCCCTCCAAGCCTACGCCGATCCAGATCCTCTCTCTAAACATGTCGGCTATTTTCTAAGGGTCTGTATCTCTTTACTTCCTGCCCATTCATGTATCTGTCTAGATACATCTGAAAAGACGCTATCGTGCCCGAGTCTACCACCTCCACTGGCAATGCGTTCCAGGCACCCACCACCCTCTGCATAAAGAACTTTCCACGCATATCCCCCCTAAACTTTCCCCTCTCACTTTGAACTCGTGTCCCCTTGTAATTGAATCCCCCACTCTGGGAAAAAGCTTCTTGCTATCCACCCTGTCTCTCCCTCTCATGATTTTGTACACCTCAATCAGGTCCCCCCTCAACCTCCGTCTTTCTAATGAAAATAATCCTAATCTACTCAACCTCTCTTCATAGCTAGCGCCCTCCATACCAGGCAACATCCTGGTTAACCTCCTCTGCACCCTCTCCAAAGCATCCACATCCTTTTGGTAATGTGGCGACCAGAACTGCACGCAGTATTCCAAATGTGGCCGAACCAAAGTCCTATACAACTGTAACATGACCTGCCAACCCTTGTACTCAATACCCCGTCCGATGAAGGAAAGCATGCCGTATGCCTTCTTGACCACTCTATTGACCTGCGTTGCCACCTTCAGGGAACAATGGACCTGAACACCCAAATCTCTCTGTACATCAATTTTCCCCAGGACTTTTCCATTTACTGTATAGTTCACTCTTGAATTGGATCTGCCAAAATGCATCACCTCGCATTTGCCCTGATTGAACTCCATCTGCCATTTATCTGCCCAACTCACCAGTCTATCTATATTCTGCTGTATTCTCTGACAGTCCCCTTCACTATCTGCTACTCCACCAATCTTAGTGTCGTCTGCAAACTTGCTAATCAGACCACCTATACTTTCCTCCAAATCATTTATGTATATCACAAACAACAGTGGTCCCAGCACGGATCCCTGTGGAACACCACTGGTCACACGTCTCCATTTTGAGAAACTCCCTTCCACTGCTACTCTCTGTCTCCTGTTGCCCAGCCAGCTCTTTATCCATCTAGCTAGTACACCTTGGACCCCATGCGACTTCACTTTCTCCATCAGCCTACCATGGGGAACCTTATCAAACGCCTTACTGAAGTCCATGTATATGACATCTACAGCCCTTCCCTCATCCATCAACTTTGTCACTTCCTCAAAGAATTCTATTAAGTTGGTAAGACATGACCTTCCCTGCACAAAACCATGTTGCCTATCACTGATAAGCCCATTTTCTTCCGGATGAATGACCAGGGATAATACAAGCTGAATGGCACAACTTTAAAGCTATTGAGAGCAACAGAGAGACCTGAGGTGTTTGTATGCAATCTTTGAAAGTAGCTGGACAGGTTAACAAACAGTTCACAAAGCAAATAGATTACTCGGCTTGATTAATAGAGACACAGAGTAGACTGGCCAGGATATTGTGTTAACCCTATAGAAAAGACTAGTCCGGCTCCATCTGGAGTATTGTGTCCAATACTGGAAACCACACTTTAGGAAGTACATGAAACCTTGGAGAGGGGACAGAAGAGTTTTACTGGAACTTTTCCAGGGATGAGGGATTACAGTTATGTAGCTGGGATTGTTTTCCTTGGAGCAGGGACATTTACAAGGTGATCAGATAGGGATATTTAACATCATGAAGGGTTTATGTAAATTATATAATGTTTCTAATGTATGAGGGGCCATTAACCAGAGGACATAGATTTATGGTGATTGGAAAAAAGAAGCAGAGTTGACATGGGGATTATTGTAATGCAATTTTTGTTTCGGATTTGCAAATTATTGTATGATAGGCTGAAGGATACAGATTCAAAAGTAGGTTCAAAAAGTGATTTGGTTAGATATTAAGGGGAAAAGTTCAAGGATCTGGGAAAGATCCAGGGTATGGAACTCACTGGAAACTCATCAAAAGAGCCAGCACAGACTTCATAGACCAAATGACCCCCTTCCATGCAATGCTATTATATGTTTCAATGACTTTTCCTGCCTGTACTTTTACAATTTTCCTATCGTTTCAAAAGGTGTTTGATAAAGTACTATATAACAGCCGTGTGACCCAATTAGAAACACATGGGATTAAAGGGCCAAAGTCAGCCGAGGCACAGTTTGTAGCTCTCTCCACTTTCAGTCACAAGCTTCCAGGATCAAGTGTCATGAAATGACTTTTTCACAAGCATCAAGGCTGACAGTGCAGCGACAGTACTGAGGGAGTATTGCGCTATCAGATGAGCAGTCTTTCGAATGAAACGTTAAACCAAGGCCCCATCTGCCCTCTCAGGTGGATGCTAATGATCCTGTGAGATTATTTAGCAGCAGATCAGGGGATTTATTCCCTGTGGCCTGGACAATATTTATCCATCAAGCAACATCATAAAAACAGATCTGGTCATGATCACATTGCTGCTTGTGGGATCTTGCTGTGCGAAAATTGGCTGCCCTTTTTCCGACAGTACAAGAGTGAGTCGGCATTATAAGTATACGTTGATTGTAAATTGCTTTGGAACATGCAGTAGTCATGAAAGGCGCGACATAAATGGAAGTCCTTTTTTTTCTTTTTCAATCCCAGCATGCAAGAAATTAGTTAGGTGACAGGTATCAGAGAGTGGGGAATAATGGCTGTTTTTCAACTGGAGCGAAGTACACAGTGGGGTTCCCCAGGGTGACTGTTGGGATCCCTGGTGTTGCATGCTAATGCAGTGGGCTTGTGTACAGAGGGGGTAATGTCCAAGTTTTCAGATGGAAGGAAACTCAGAAATGTTAATAAACAGTGAGAAGGATAGTAACAGACTTCAGGAGGACAGAGACTGACTGATGAAATGGGCAGGAACATGGCAGATGGAATTTAACACATTGAAATGTGAAGTGAGACATTTGGGTAGGAAGTATGAGAAGAAAAAAATATAAAATAAATGATACCATTATAGAGTGAGTGCATGATTAGAGAGACCTAGGGTGTAAACACACAGATCTTAGTTAGTAGCATGCAGTGTCCTTGGTGTTAGAGAGAGACACACAGAGTAATAAAACTCAGGAGGAAATGCTGATATTTATACATCATTGGTTAGGTCCCAGATGGAGAATGGTGTCCAATTCTGATCACCACACATTGGTAAGGATGTCAAGGACGTAGTGAAGATACAGAGGTGAATTACGAGAATGGTACCAGGGATCTGGGAATACAGTTACGTGGATAGATTCGAAAAGCTGGGATTGTTCTCATTAGAGCAGTGATAGGTAAGGGGAGATTTGATATAAAATTCAAAATTATGAAGGGTTTTGATAAGGTAATCAATGTGAAACTGTTTCCAGTGTCAGAAACAGGGTTGGCACAGTGGCGCAGTGGTAAGCATTGCAGCCTCATATTATGGGTACTGCCTGTGTGGAGTTTGTGGGTTTCCTCCCTCAGCCAAAAGTCGTGCAGGTTGATAGGTAAATTGGCCATTATAAATTGCCCCTAGTATAGGTAGGTGGTAGGGGAATATAGGGACAGGTGAGGATGTGGTAGGAATATGGGATTAGTGTAGGATTAGTATAAATGGGTGGTTAATGGTCGGCACAGACTCGGTGGGCCGAAGGGCCTGATCGAGTGATGTATTTCTAAATCCAAAAATCTAAAGTTCAGTATTAAGAAGACACAGACTGAAGGTAATTGACAAAAAAACAGAGGTGAAATGAGGAGAATTTTCTTCCACAGCGAGTTGTTGGGATCTGGAATTCATTGGCTGAAAACATGGTGGAAGCAGATTCAATAATATCATTCAAAAGGCAATTTAGCAAATACTTGAAAAGGAAAAGAAAAACAGGAATCTGGGGAAAGAGGAGGAAAGAAGAACTAATTATATGGCTCTTTCGAAGAGACAGCACTGACACAAAGGGCCGAATAGCCTTCTTCTGTGCTGCATCAATCTCTTATTTTATGAGCAAGAGAAAGTGAGTGAAGAGAGAGAGAAAGACAGAGAGTGAGAAAGTGTGAAAGAGAGAACAGCAAATAGAAATAGAGAGTACGTCGTGTTTTTGGGCAGAGGGATCATGATCTGCCCGTGCCCGTTCCTGTTGAGGCAGGTGACAAACACACTTCCTGCTGCCACCTCATTTCCATGAATTCTACGTGCCACCCCGGGTAACCCGCGCTGCTGTCTGTCTGGATGCTTAACAGGGCCTTAAAGGTGTGTGAGGCTGACACATGTTTCAGCCAGGTTTAGCTTTTAAACGCAGTCTGTCCCTCTTAAAGAGAAGATGCACTGATTCACTGGAGGCTGCTGGTGCTCACTGTAAATTCTGCAATTGGAGACACGGTAAATAGCACACTGCAACACAGGGTTCTGTGGTTCACGGATGTGGGGATGGATGTCTTAGTTACGAAGGGTGACAGGAGGAGAGTGGCTCTGTTTCCGTGTGGTGGGGTGGAGACTCTCAAGGAACGTCCTCCGAAGGGAATCGGTGAAGGTGGTCAGGGAGGTCAATGCAAGAATTCTCGCCACGAGAATCTGGCAGCAGAGCCAGAAGAAGTTTAATGAGCTCATACGGGTGGTCAATGTCATTGAATTAATCTCCAAATGACATCTCCTACCCCCAACATCACCAACCTCTCACACTGCTCAATGCACCACACCCCCATCACTCACCCATCAGCAGTCCCTAACACTCAGGACTCACACCTAACATTCACATACTCCACCTCACCCTCACACACCTTGTACTGATCGCAGCCTCACACCCACCTCTCACTGCTTCCAATTACCTCCAGCTATTCAGCTATGGCAGGCACATCATCAAAACACAGTGCAACACAATCATTAATATTCTGCCTTCTTTCTTACAGGACAAGGTGACCCATAATCACAGGGAGCAGCAAGTGAAACGGCGAGTGCCAGGCATACCTTCATCCCCTGAGCTTGAGGGAGGAGATGATTCTTCACATCATGGGACCGGCTGTGACAGAGCCCGTGGCATCCGGCATCGCCGAGAGCATTCAGGATGATGCTATGTTCCTGCCTTATGCCCCTTCTTAACTCCCACCTCCCCCCGCATCCTGCTGTCTGGGATGATGTACAAGCTGCAGATGGTGGGATCATGGACCTCCTGCTTTCCAAGGATGCATGAGGGTTACTGAGGGAAGGAATGGTGAAAATAGTAGAGGCACTGGCCAGAATCATTCAATCCTCCTTGGATATGGGAGCGATGACAGAGGACTGGAGCACTGTAATTGTTACACACTGTTTAGAAAAGGAGAGATAGAGTAAACCCTGTAATTACTGAGCAGTCAGACACGCATCACTACTGGAGAAATTTCATGGGGTCACAACCCAGGAGAAATATATTTGTTTCTTTGAAAAACATACGATAACAAACAAGAAGCAGCAGGGGTCTGGTAATAACAAATCATGTTTGGCAAACTTCAACAACAATTTATATTTATATAGCGCCTTTAACATAATGAAATGTCCCAAGGTGCTTCCCGAAAATGAGATACTAGTTTAAAGCTTGGTCAAAGAAGTAGGTTTTAACGGGCGTGTTAAAGGATGAAAGCGAGTTGGAGAAGCGGAGAGGTGAAGGGAGGGTATTCTAGAACTTGGAGCCTCATTAGCTAAAGGTGCAGATAATAGTGGTGGAGTGATGAAAATCAGGGATGCACAAGAGGGTAGAATTAGAGATGCACAGATATCTTGGTGGATTGTGGAGCTGGAGGATATTACAGAGATAGGGAGCATATATAAGGAGCAAGAGGGTAACTAGAGAAAGGATTGGCCCACTAAAGGACAAAGGAGGAAAGTTATGCGTGGACTCAGAGAAAATGGGTGAGATTCTAAACGAGTACTTTGCATCGGTATTCACCGAGGAGAGGGACATGACGGATGTTGAGGTTAGGGACAGATGTTTGATTACCCTAGGTCAAGTCGGCATAAGGAGGGAGGAAGTGTTGGGTATTCTAAAGGGCATTAAGGTGGACAAGTCCCCAGATCCGGATGGGATCTATCCCAGGTTACTGAGGGAAGCGAGAGAGGAAATAGCTGGGGCCTTAACAGATATCTTTGCAGCATCCTTAAAAACGGGTGAGGTCCCGGAGGACTGGAGAATTGCTAATGTTGTCCACTTGTTTAAGAAGGGTAGCAGGGATAATCCAGGTAATTATAGACCGATGAGCCTGACGTAAGTGGTAGGGAAGCTGCTGGAGAAGATACTGAGGGATAGGATCTATTCCCATTTGGAAGAAAATGGGCTTATCAGTGATAGGCAACATGGTTGTGTGCAGGGAAGGTCATGTCTTACCAACTTAATAGAATTTTTTGAGGAAGTGTCAAAGTTGATTGATGAGGGAAGGGCTGTCGATGTCATATACATGGACTTCAGTAAGGCGTTTGATAAGGTTCCCCATGGTAGGCTGATGGAGAAAGTGAAGTCGCATGGGATCCAGGGTGTACTAGCTAGATGGATAAAGAACTGGCTGGGCAACAGGAGACAGAGAGTAGCAGTGGAAGGGAGTTTCTCAAAATGGAGACGTGTGACCAGTGGTGTTCCACAGGGATCCGTGCTGGGACCACTGTTTGTGATATACATAAATGATTTGGAGGAAAGTATAGGTGGTCTGATTAGCAAGTTTGCAGACGACACTAAGATTGGAGGAGTAGCAGATAGTGAAGGGGACTGTCAGAGAATACAGCAGAATATAGATAGATTGGAGAGTTGGGCAGAGAAATGGCAGATGGAGTTCAATCAGGGCAAATGCGAGGTGATGCATTTTGGAAGATCCAATTCAAGAGTGAACTATACAGTAAATGGAAAAGTCCTGGGGAAATTGATGTACAGAGAGATTTGGCTGTTCAGGTCCATTGTTCCCTGAAGGTGGCAACGCAGGTAAATAGAGTGGTCAAGAAGGCATACGGCATGCTTTCCTTCATCGGACGGGGTATTGAGTACAAGAGTTGGCAGGTCATGTTACAGTTGTATAAGACTTTGGTTCGGCCACATTTGGAATACTGCGTGCAGTTCTGGTCGCCAAATTACCAAAAGGATGTGGAAGCTTTGGAGAGGGTGCAGAGGAGGTTCACCAGGATTTTGCCTGGTATGGAGGGCGCTAGCTATGAAGAGAGGTTGAGCAGATTAGGATTATTTTCATTAGAAAGACGAAGGTTGAGGGGGGACCTGATTGAGGTGTACAGAATCATGCGAGGGAGAGACAGGGTGGATAGCAAGAAGCTTTTTCCCAGAGTGGGGGATTCAATTACTAGGGGTCACGACTTCAAAGTGAAAGGGGAAAGGTTTAGGGGGGATATGCGTAGAAAGTTCTTTACGCAGAGGGTGGTGGGTGCCTGGAACATGTTGCCAGCGGAGCTGGTAGACGCGGGCACGATAGCGTCTTTTAAGATGTATCTAGACAGATACATGAATGGGCAGGAATCAAAGAGATACAGAGCCTTAGAAAATAGGCGAATGTTTAGATAGAGGATCTGGATCGGCGCAGGCTTGGAGGGCCGAAGGGCCTGTTCCTGTGCTGTAATTATCTTTGTTCTTTGTTCTATGGAGGTATTGAAAACGAGGATGAGAATTTTAAAATCAAGACATTGCTTGACTGGGAGCCATGTCGGTCAGTGATAGAGGAAGAAAACTTGGTGTGAGCTAGGACATGGGCAGCAGAGTTTTGGATGACCTCAAGTTTACAGAGTGTAGAATGTGGGAGATCAGCCAGTAGTGAGTTGGAATAGTTATGCACAGAGGTAACAAAGGCATGAATCAGGGAATCACATAATTGTTACAGCACAGAAGGAGGCTATTCAGTGTATCATGTACACATCGGCTCTCCGAAAGAGCAATTAACCTCGTGCCATTCCCCGCCTTCTCCCCATAACCCTGCACATTCTTCCTTTTCAGATAACAGTCTGATTGCATTTTGAATGCTTCAATTGAACCTGTCTCCATCACATTCTCAGGCAGTACATTCCAGTCCTTAGCCATTCCTTGCGTGAGAAAATATTGCCTCATGTCACTTCTGCCTCTCTTACCCATTAATTTCAATCTGTGCCCTCTCGTTCTAGATTCTTTTCACGAGTGGAAACAGTTTCTCTCTGTCTCCTCTGTCCAGACCCCTCATGGTTTTGAACAACTCTATCAAATCAACTCACTTCTCAGCCTTTTCTTCTCCAAGGAAAATGATCCTAACTTCTCCTGTCTATCTTCATAACTGAAATTCCTCATGCCTGGAAGCATTCTCATGGATCCTTTCTGCACTCTCTCCAATGCCCTCACAATCTTCCTAAAGTGTGGTGCCCAGAATTGGACAGAATACTTCAGCTGAGGCTGAATCAGTGTTTTATATAAGTTCAACATTACTTCCTTGCTCTTGTACTGAATGTCCCTGTTAATAAAGCCCAGGATACTGTATGCTTTATTAAATGCTCTCTCAACCTCTCCTGCCAACATCAATGACTTATGCACATATACACCTCGGTATCTCTGCTCCTTTAGAATGGTGCCCTTTATTTTACATTATCTCAATATTCTTCCTACCAAAATGAATCACTTCATATTTCTCTGCATTGAAATTCATCTACCACCTGCCTGCCCATTCCACCAAGTTGTCTAAGTACTTTTGAAATTCAACACCATCCTCCTCACAGTTCACAATGCTTCCACGTTTCGTATCATCTGCAAACTCTGAATTTGTGCCCTGAACACCATGGTCTTGGTCAGTTACCTTCTTTGGCCTCCTTGTCTCGGGAGAAAATGTGTAAGCACCTGGAGGTGGTCAGTGGTTTGTGGAGCCGCACCTGGAGTGGCTACAAAGGCCAATTCTAGAGTGAATTGGCTCTTCCACAGGCGCTGCAGATAAAATTGGTTGTCGAGGCTATTTCATGGTCGGCTCTCTCCTTGTGCTTCTGTCTTTTTTCCTGCCAACTGTTAAGTCTCTTCGACTCACCATTCTTCAGACCCGCCTTTATGGCTATCTGCTAGCACGAGAGATCACTGGCAATTGACTCCCACAATTTGTGGTCAATGTCACAGGACTTCATTTCGCGTTTGCAGATGTCTTTAAAGCAGCGACACGGACGGCCGGTGGGTCTGATACCAGTGACAAGCTCGCTGTACAATGTGTCATTGGGGATCCTACCATCTTCCATGTGGCTCACATGGCCAAGCCATTTCAAGCGCTGCTGACTCAGTAGGGTGTCTATGCTGGGGATATTGGGCACCTCGAGGACTTCCACGTTGGAGATATGGTCCTGCCACCTGATGCCAAGGATTCTCCGGAGGCAGCGAAGATGGAATGAATTGATACGTCGCTTTTGTAATATATATCAGGAAAATCAAGGGTACCAACACTGATCCCTGGGGACCTCCAGCCTTTCCTCCAGCCCCCAAAAAACATTCACAAACTACAATTCTTTCTTTCCTGCCACTCAGCCAAAGCCGTATCCATGTTGTTACTGTCCCTTTTCATTCATGAACTATAAGTTTTCTCACAAGTCTGTTATGTGGCACAGTATCAAATGTCTTTTGTAAATACAATACACCACATCAATAGCATTGCCTTCATCAACCCTCTCTGTTACCTTCTCAAAATCTCCAGGCTGTTAGTTAAATAGTATTTGCCCTTCAGGAATCCATGCTGTTTTCCTTACTTAACCCGAATTTGTCCATGTGACTATTAATTTGTCCCGAATTATTATTACTAGAAGTTTCCCCACCACTGCAGTTAAATTGACTGGCCTGGAGTTCTTGGGATTATCATTACACCCATTTTTGAACAAGGATGTAATATTTGCAATTCTCCAGTCCTCCGGCATCACCCCAAGTCTAAGGAAGATTGAGAATTTATGGCCAGTGCCTCTGCGATTTCCACCCTCACTTCCCTCATAATCCTTGGATGCACCTCATTGGCCCTGGTGCTTTATTCACTTTACCTCTAGACAGCCTATCTAATATGTCCACTTTATCAATTTTAAACCCTTCTTGTTTCTGAATTACCTGCTCTTTCGCCATTGCCTGTGTTGTACCTTCTTCCTTGTGTTATGACCCGAGGCGAGAGGTGTGCACTGTTAATTCAGTCCAGCTTCTCCACAGGTCACAACATTTTTTTCTCATTTTCCCACTTGCTGAAACAGTCCATCAGATACACTATTCCCATCACAATAGAACACACTTTACTGAACTAAACAATTAACAGTTTATCATAAATGAGGCAGGTGTAAGACCAGGAATCCGACAGCGAGTAACTCACCTCCTGACTCCCCAAAGCCTGTCCACCATCTATAAGGCACAAGTCAAGAGTGTGATGGAATACTCTGCACTCGCCTGGATGGCTGCAGCTCCAACAAAACTCAAGAAGCTCGACATCATCCAGGACAAAGCAGCCTATTTGATTGGCACACCATCCACATACATTGACTCCCTCCACCACCGATGCACAGTGGCAGCAGTGTGCACCGTCTACAAGATGCACTGCAGCAATGCACCAAGGCACCTTAGACAGCACCTTCCAAACCCGCGACCTCTACCATCTAGGACAAGGGGATCAAATGCATGGGAACATCACCACCTGCAAGTTCCCCTCCAATTCATACATCATTATGACTTGGAAGTATATCGCCATTCCTTCACTGTCGCTGGGTCAAAATCCTGGAAGTCCATCCCGAACACAATTGTGAGTGAACCTACCACCCATGGACTGCAGCGATTCAAGAAGGCAGTTCACCACCACCTTCTCAAGGGTTATGGAGAGATGGGTAATAAATGCTGGCCTAGCCAGTGATGCCTACATCCCAGGATCGAATAAAAAAGTCTCAACTAGAAATGAAGTAAAACAATATCACAGATCAAATTTTTAAAAATCCAACAATTAATTTTTAACTTCCCCTTCCCACCTTAACCAAACTTCAAAGTCCCTTTTAACCTGAACCAAATTTTAAAGTTACTTTTTTTTTACCTTAGTCCCTTAAAACTCAAACACAGACATATAACCAAAAACAAGATCTAAAAAAAAAGATTTTTCGATCAGAGCTCTGTTACAAACAAAAAGCATTTGGGTTAACTAGTTGCCCATTTTGAAGGAAACAGCAGATGAGTTATGTTGTTCCAAACCAGCATGCAGTCTAACTTCTGAGCACACACATCCAGGTTACCAGACAACAGTTCTCTTCAGGCGGCATTGAGAATTATTTTTAGCAGGCTTTCTTCAAACAGGAAACAAGATGACGCAACTCCGCGGACTTCACAAGGTCTGTTCTGGAATTTCTGGAAAATGAGCTGGGTTGTGGTCCTCTCTGCATTCTTGACTTTTTCTTCAGACTTGACGTTATCTCCTTCTAGAAGGTAAAACCACACACACTGACCGACAACCAGAAAGCTTGTCAGTTTTTCTGCCCATCCCAGGTGTTCTCTGCGACGACGGGGCTTGTCTAATCAAAGGAGAACGTATCACTTTTCTGCCCGCTACCAGGGTTTTGGCTTCATCTCGAACCCGAGCCTTGTGATAACCAGTAACTCTGTTGCCAGTCCAGCTCCCTCTCAGTGACCTCTTGGTGGTTCAATTTTTTATAAAAAAACGGTCTAACATTTATTCAGCTGAACCATAAATGCCTTTAGAAATATTTTTTTTTACCAAAAAAGAATCACTTTTGTTACACTTGGTAAAGACAGATGCAACGTATTTATTTAATACTTCAACTATGCCATCTGCATGCATGTGCAAATCCTCTGTGTGGCACCTAATTGGTGCAACTCCTCCTTTTGCTACCTGTTTATACGTCTATAGAAAACTTAGGAACTCCATTTAATGCTAGCCGCCAGACTCTTCTCATATTCTATTTTACTTCTCTTACTTGCTTTTATGCTTCCGCTCTGCCTGGTTCTCAGTAGGATTGTCTACCTGGCGTCTGTCATAAGCACACTTTTTCTTTTTCATCTTAATCTCTACGTCACTCACCTCTTTTGTAATTCAGGGAACTCTGGATTTGTTTACACTACCTTTCCCCTTCAAAGGAATATACCTTGACTGAGCCCAAACTATCTCTTCTTTGAAGGTAGCCCATTGTTCAGCTATTGTTTTCCTGCCAATCGTTGACTCCAATTTATTTTCCCCAGCTGCATTCTTACCCCGCTGAAGTTGGCCTTCCCTCAGTTAATTATTCTTACCCTTTGTCCTTTTATGTAGTCAGCCTGAACCTTATGATGTAATGACCACTGTCCTTTAAGTGCTTCCCTACTGGTACTTGATCCACTTGGCCCACCTCATTCCCAAGTACCAGATCCAGCAGCGTCTCTTTTCTTGAATGAGGGTTTCAGCAGCAGATGAGCTGAGGCAGGGATTTAGTCAGGTGATGTTACAGAGATGGAAATAGGCGATTGTGGTGATGGCACCAGTATGAGGTTAGAAGCCTATTTTGTGGTCCAATGTGACACCAAGGTTGTGAACAGACTATAGTAATCTCAGACAGTTACCAGGAAGAAGGAAGGAATTGCTAGCTAGGGAAGGGAGATTGGAGCGGGAAGCAAAAACAAGGGGCTGAATTTTATTCTCCCCAGCGGAGTGCGAAACATTGGTGGCCCATATGTGCAGTCTGTGTCTGCTGTGCCACTGTGATGTAGCAGGCGACGTCTCATTTTAATACAGTGAACGGGCCGCCCACTCCACCCCCAATCACGTAACAGGGACGTCCTCAGCGACAACAGTAGTGTTGTCAGCTGTCTCTGTACAGACACTGGTGCCATTTTTAAAGGGCAACCAGACCTGCCACAAAAAGTGCAAAGTTTAACCCCGTACACACACCCCCGCCAGTGCACTGCAAATAAAATGTTGCCCATTTCCCCCAAAAATCTAACATTGTATAGTTGCCTTCCCACCAGCCCCTCCAAAGACTTAAACTGCCGAGTACACTCGCAACCCAACAACTGTCCAAAGTGTAGAGTTTGCCCCTTCTTCCCCTACACTATTAATGCAGAGTTGACCACACCCGCCACAAGCATCAGCCACCACCCCCCACCCCATCAGTACTCTAAAAATCCTACTTTCCCCCCTTCCCCACCTCTGTGGCGTTGGCTTTCCCTGGACGGGAAAGCGACGGTGTGTGAGAAGAAGGGTCACTGACCCGAAACGTTAACTCTGCCTCTCTTTCCACAGATGCTGCCAGACCTGCTGAGTGGTTCCAGCATTTCTGGATTTTATTTCAGATTTCCAGCATCTGCAGTATTTTGCTTTTATTTTGAAGGTGTGTGAGTGTCAGCCGCTGCATGGAAGATCCCGGGCTGTCAGTAAGATAACAGGGAATTGGACTGAAATGTAAACAGTAAGTTTATTGAAATATTTAAAGGAGGGTACCGCTGCCGAGCGGTTGGGGGGAGGGGTCAGGGAGCCACGAGCCTCTGCACAGCTGGAAAGATCAGGCCCAGCAATCCCGATGTGTGGCTCCATGGAGACCTACATCAGGAGCCCAACAGAGTCCAGCCCAATGGTTTCAGTATTCCCAATATTTTATTGGAGGAAATGTCTGCTCATCCAGTACTGGATGTTGCATAAGCAGTCTGATAATTTAACAACAGTGGAGGAGTGGAGAGAGGTGGCGGTGAGGTAAACTTGATGGAGTTCTTTGATAAAACAATGGAGAGGGCTGATGAGGGTGGTGTGATTGAAGTTATATATATGGACGTTCAAAAGGTGGTTGATCAAATGACATTCAATAGACAGGTTAGGAAAACTGAACCCTATGGATTAAAGAGACAGTGATATTGTGGATATAACATTGGCTAATGAAAAGTAAACAGAGAGAAATGGTGAAAGGTTGTTGGTCAGACTCCAGGTGAGTATACAGTGGTGTTCCCCAGGGCTCGATATTAGGACCATTGCTCTGTTTGCTCTTGGAGAACCCGGGGTGGGTAGGGCAGAGCCCCCTCCTCTTCCCACTTTACAGAGTTTCCCCTCTCTAGCCTCTGCTCCATTTGTAGGTCATGTAACTACAGTCCCCATAACTCGTCCAGAGTTCGGTTAGCAAATCCTCTGTCCTCCATGAATGTCTGCAGAAACTCACAACGCAACCTCCAGAAAACCATCCACAGCACCTCCACTAACTTCACAATAACAGAAGTAAGTCAAAAGCACCTCACATGCAAGCTGAGTAAAAAATACACGCATATGAACTAGGAGCAGACGTAGGCCATTCGGCCCCTCGAGTCTGCACCGCCATTCAATCAGATCATAGCTGATCGGTTTGTGTTTCGAATTCCACACTCCCATCTAACCTTGAGAACCTTTCATTCCCTGGCCTGATAAGAATCTATCTATCTCCACCTTAAAAATATTCAATGACCCCGTCTCCACCACCTTCTGTGGCAGAGAATTCCAAAGTCACACAACCCTCTAGAGAAAAATGTTCTCCTCCTCTCTGTCCTAAAGCGGCGACCCCTAATTTCGAAACAGTGCCCCCTAGTACTGGACTCACCCACAAGAGGAAACATCCTTTCCTCATTCACCATGTCAAGGCCTTTCAGGTTCTTTTAAACTTCAGTCAAATCTCCCCTCACTATTCTAAATTCCAGTGAAAACAAGACCGTCCGTCCAACCTTTACTCAGAACACAACCTGCTCATTCCTGGTATCAATCTGCTAAACCACATCTGAACCGCCTCCAAAGCATTCACGTCCTCCATTAAATAAGGAGACCAAAACTACAGACAGTATTCGAGATGTGGTCTCACCAATGTCCTGTATAACTGAAGCATCACATGCTGACTTTTATTTTCAATTCCTCTTGTAATAAAGGAGAGCATTCCATTAGCCTTCTTTGTTACTTGCTGTACCTACCTACTAACTGTTTGTGACTCATGCACTACAGAACCTAGATCCCTCAGCACCTCGGAATTTTGCAGTCCTCCTGCCAAAGTGAAAAACTTCACATTTTCCCACATTATACTCCATCTGACAGATTTTTTTCCCCACTCACTCAACCTATCTATATTGGACTACAACCTCCTTATGTACTCTTCACAACATACTTTCCTACCTATCTTTGAGTCATCTGCAAATTTAGCTAACATGCCATCGCTTCCCTCATCTAAGTCTTTCACATAAATTGTAAAATGTTGAGGCCCCAGCACAGACCCATGATGGACTCAACTTGTCACATCCTGCCAATCTGAAAAGGACCCATTCATGCATACTCCCTCTTTTCGGCAACTGGCCAATAAAACTTTGATCCAAGCTAATATGTTACCCACTACACCATGAGCTCCTACTTTGCACAATAACCTTTTATGTGGCACCTTGTCTAATGCATTCTGGAAATCCAAGCACAGTCTGTCAAAGGGCTCCCCTTTACCCATATCGCATGTTACTCCTTCTAAGAACTCCAATAAATTGGTTAAAAATGACTTCCCTTTCACAAAACAATGCTGTCTATTCGCGATTACCTTGAGTATTTCTAAGTGCCCAGCGAAAGCCTCCTCAATGATCGATTCAAACATCTTCCCCACGACAGTTGTCAAGCTAACTGGCCTATAGTTACCTGCTTTCTGCATCCCCCTCTTCTTGAATAGAGGGGTTATATTTATTACTTTCCAGTCTGATGGAACCTTTCCAAAATTAGTGAACTTTGAAAAATTAACAACAACACGACTACTACCTCATTAGCCACCTCTTTTCAGACTCTGGGATGAAGCCCATCAGGACCCGGGGACTTTTCAGCCCACAACTCCATACGTTTGCTCAGTAAAGCTTGGTACTTTCACCAAGTTTCTCTCTTCCTTCCACCTCCTGATTTACAGCTCCTACTGGAATGTTTCTTGTATCCTCGATAGTGAAGACAAAAACAAAATATTTGTTCATTGCATCCGCTGTTCCCTTTTTATCTACTATTAACTCCACATTCTCACTGTCCAGAGGACCAACGCTCTTTTTACTTACTCTTCTCCTTTTTAAATACACGGAGAAACTCTTGCAATCCATTTTTACATTTCTAGCTAGCTTCCTATCATACTCGAATGTCTTTCTCCTGATTAACCCGTTAGCCATTGTCTGCTGTTCTTTATATTCTGACCAATCATCTGAACTGCCACTCATCTTTGCACAATTATCTGCCTTTTCGTTAAGTGTGATGTTTTCCGTAATTTCTTACTAAACCGCTGGTGGGTCCTCCACCTGATAGTAGGAAGATACTTATTATGGAGTATTCCTGAAATATCCCCTTAAATGTCTGCCACTGCTTCTCTATTGATCTATCTCCAAGACTAGTAACCCAGTTCACTTCAGCGAGCTCAACTTTCATGCCCAAATAGTTGCCCTTATTCAAGTTTAAAATACTGATCATAGATCCACTCTTCTCTCTTTGAAACTGGATGTAAAATTCAGTCATAATGTGGTCGCTGCTACCGAGAGGTGCCTTTACTCTGAGGTCATTAATTAATCCTGTCACATTACATTATACGAAGTCTAATATAACCTTATCTCTGGTTGTTTCCAGAACGTGCTGTTCCAAGAAACTACCTCGAAAGCATTCTATGAACTCTTCATCCGGGCTACTGTTCCCAATCTGATTTTTCCAGTTTATATGTAGATTAAGACCACCCATGATTATTGCCGTATGTCTATCACAAGTAAACAATATTTCTTCTTGTATACGATGTCCTACATTGTGATTACTGTTAGGACGTCTGTAGACCACTCCTGATAGGAACTTCTTTCTCCTGGTATTCCTCACCTCCACCCAAATCGATTCGACATTCTGATCTCCTGAACCGAGGTCATCTCGAACTAATGCCCCAACACCATCCTTGATTAACAGTGCCAGTCCTCCACATTTACCGAGCATCCTATTCTTCTTGAATGTCAAATATCCCTCAATATTCAGGACCAGGAAGCCTGGTCCTTTTAAAAATACTAGAGGGGATTCCTGGTGCTGCTGAATGTATGCTTAGTTGTGAGTGACTAACACATGTGATCAGTGGACATGCACGGACCAAGTTTCAAAGATGTACATATTAGCTGCTAGAAAGGGACATTGACGTTACTCCAAACCCCTCTTCAGACTAACAGCAAATGACAGTACACCCAGGCTAGATCCCTACACAGAATGGGGGAGTGTGCTGGCCACACTAGAAGTGGTTGGCTGTTCCATTCACATCGTTTTTATCGATCCAGGTTTTTGTTACATTGGCACCAGTGGCACCTTAGTGTAAAAATCACAGCCGGAGGTGCTAAGGAGGGGAAAGAAATTCACTTTTAAAAGGGAATTGAAAAAAGTTTCAAAGGCATAAGATTTACAAGAATATGTGAAATCGAGAGGGGTATAGGGCTAATTGGAGTGGTGAGGCCATGGAGAGATTCAAAGACAAGAATGAGAATATTAAAATTAAGGTGTTGCCAGACCGGGAGACAATGTTGATCAGTGAGCACAGGGGTGATAAGTGATCGGGATTTGGTGTGAGTTAGAACACAGGCAGCAGATTTCTGGATGGGCTGTGGTTTATGGAGGTTAATAACTGGGAGGGTGACCAGGATAGAATTGGAAGGTGACCCGGATAGAATTGTAATAGTCAAGTGTGGATTTAACAAAGGCACAGATGAGGGTTTATGCAGTAGATGGGCTGAGGCAGAGGTGGAGACGGGACATATTACAGAGGTGGTGATAGGCAGGGTTGGTGATGGAGAGAATATGGAGATGAACTCAGCTCAGTGTTAACTGGATGCAGAGGTCGCAAACAGTCTGTTTCCGCCCCAGACATTGGGCAGCGAGAGGAATGCAGACAGTGGATAGGGAATGGAGTTTCTGGCAGTGACTGAAGACAATGGCTTCAGACTTCCCAAGATTGACATGACAAGAACATTAAATCTGTAAAATATGCTTATAATTCTAAACGTTGGATACAGAGAATCACCAGGGACACCAATAATAGCGAGGATGGGATAATAAATCGTTTGAATCATCTTCAGTGCATAATAGATCCGATCATCTCATGTTATCCAAAAATAATCTGCAGTAACAAGGCCAAACCAATAGGAGAAACTCCGGCTTCCCATTGTAGTAACATCCCAAGCTACTTTTCTCATGTTCTGACCCATTGTTGTAACTTTCCAATCTATTGTTCTCAGATTCTGACCCATTGTTGTAACATTCCAATCTATTGTTCTCAGATTCTGACCCACTGTTGTCACATTCCAATCTATTGTTCTCAGATTCTGACCCATTGTTATAACTTTCCAATCTATTGTTCTCAGATTCTGACCCACTGTTGTCACATTCCAATCTATTGTTCTCAGATTCTGACCCATTGTTGTAACATTCCAATCTATTGTTCTCAGATTCTGATCTATCCTCTCTCTCGCTGGGGCTGCTGATCCTTGATAGCGCCGGGATTATTCTGTTGTTGACACTATGGGATAACACATTGAAAGGAGTCCTGTATTAATAGAAGAGGGAAATCCTCCAGCGACGCAATTAGGGTCCACGGTGACTGACATTAATTACAATCACTGAACAAACAGGTTCAGTTAACCCCTTTCAGTCCAACTCTTCTTGTGCCACAATAAAGTAGACCATTTACCCTGTCTGAATGGGATGTGTGGGGGATGCTGACAGAAGGAATGTTGAAAATAGCAGAGGCAGTGACAGAATGTTCCAATCCTCCTTGGATATGGGCTTGATGCCAGAGAGGGGAGGGTTGTAAATGTTACACTCGGTTTAAAAAAGGAGAGATGGAGCAAAAAGTGTAATTACTGACCAGTCAGTCTAACGTCGCTGGTGGGAAATTGCTAGACTTCACAGCCCAGGACAAAAACATTCGTTGCTTGGAAAAAAACATGGGACAATAAATGGACGGCAGCAGGGATATGGTAATGACAAATCATATCTGGCAAAGCCCAACAACAACAGCTTACATTTCTTGGTCAAAGCAGGAGGTATTAAGTAGTGTCTTAAGGGAGGAAAGTGAGGCAGAGAGGCAGTGACAGTGGTATAGCGGTAATGTCACTGAACTAGAAAACCAGAGGTTCAGGCTAATGCCATGGGTTCAATTCCCACATGGCAGTTGGTGGGAATTAAAATTAAATCAATTAATAATTTCAATTCATTAATAAAAGTCTGGAAATGAAATTTAGTCTCAGTCATGGTGCCATGAATCTGTCATCGATTGTTGTCTAAACCGATCTGATTTACTAATGTCCTTTCGGGAAGGAAATCTGCTGTCCTTACCTGATCTGGCCTCCATGTGACTCCAGACCCTCAACAATGTGGTTAACTCTTAAATGCCTTGTGAAATGTCCGAGCAAGTCACTCATTTGTCAAGGGCAATTAGAGATGGGAACAAATGCTGGCCTTGCCAGCGATGCACATATCCCACACACGAATAAAATAAAAGAGGAGCAGTTAGGGAATTCCAGAGCTTTAGGTCTAGGCAGCTGAAGACCTGGCTGGCAGTGGAGCAATGATGAAAATCAAGCATACACAAGAGACCAGGAGTGCAGATGTCTTGGAGGGTTGTGGGGCTGGTGAATATTACATAGACAAGGAGGTGTGAGGACATCGAGGGAGTTGCAAACACGGTTGAGAATTTTAAAATCAAGACATTGCTTAACTGGCAGCCGATGTATGTCATTGATCGGGGAACGGGACTTGGTGTGAGTTTACACAAGAGCAGCAGAGTTTGGATGACCTCAAGTTTACAGAGAGTAGAATGTGTGAGACAAGCCAGGAGTGTGTTAAAATCTGGAATAGAAAGCTAGTCTCACTCATGGAGCCATGAAACTATCATCGTTTTCTGTTAAACACCATCTGATTCACTCATGTCCTTTAGGGAAATAAATCTGCCGTCCTTTCCTGGTCTAGCCCACATATGACTCTAGACTCACAGCAATGTTATTGACTCTTAACTGCACTCTGTGAGGGCCTAGCAAGCAACTCTGTTGAAGCATTTGAAAAGAAGGCTGAGAGTTTTTAAATTGATGTGTTGCTGACCAGGATCCAATGTCGGTCAGTGAGTTCAGGGAGTGATGGGTGAACAGGACTTGGTGTGAGTTAGGACATGGGCAGCAGTGTTTTTCATCACCTCAGGTTTACAGAGAGTAGAATGTGGGAGACCAGCCAGGAGTGTGTTGGAATAGTCAAGTCTACAGGTAACACAGGCAAGGGAGAGTGTTTCACCAGCAGAGGAGCTGAGACAGGGATGAAGTCGTCCTCTGTTAAGGGGGTGGAAATAGGCAGTTTTATTGATAGCGTGAATATTTGGTAGGAAGCTCATCGCAGGAGCAACTATGACACCAGGTTGTAAACACTTTGCTTTAGTCTCAGACAGTTGTCAAGGAGAGGGATGGAGTCTGTAGCGAAGAAATGTTTGATGTGGGGTTTGAAAACACTGGCTTTAGTTTTCCTAATATTTAATTGGCCTGGCAGATGTGTGAAGTGATACATTGTGGAAAGATTTTATAATATTGTTTATTCATGGGTTGTGGGTGTCGCTGGCTGGGCCAGCAGTTATCACCCACCCCTAATAGCCTTTGAGAAGGTGATAGCGAACTGCAGGTGGATGAATGAGGAGAGATAACACAACTTTAAAGGTGGTGAGAATAACAGAGAGACCTGGGGTGTTTGTGTGCAATCTTTGAAGTGAGCTGGACAGGTTAACAAACAGTTAACAAAGAAAATAGATTCCTAGGTTTTATTAATAGAGACACAGAGTCGAATAGTCAGGCTGTTATGTTACACCTATAGAAAAGACTAGATCGGCTCCACCTGGAGCATTGTGTCCAATACAGGGAACCACATTTTAGGAAGGACATGAGTCCATTGGAGAGGGGATAAAAGAGTTTTACTGGAATTTTTCCAGGGATGAGGGATTACAGTTATGTAGCTGGGATGGTTCAACTTAGAGCAGGGAAATGTAAAAGCAGATCTGATCGAGATGCGAAGCAGAAAGCAGAGAGTAGTGGAGAATATTTATTGTTCAGTCTGGAGGGAAGTATACAATGGCGTTCCCCTGTTCTGAAGAAGGGTCACTGACCTGAAACATTAACTCTACTTCTCTCTCCACAGATGCTCCCAGACCTGCTGTGTATTTCCAGAATTACATGTACTTATTTCAGCTTTCCATCATCCTCAGTATTTTGCTTGTATTATCCCGAGGGTCACTGTTGGGATCACTGTTGCAGTATGTTAATACAATGGGCTTGTGTACAGAGGGGATAATGTCAAGGTTTTGTGATGGGTGGAAACTCAGAAATGTGAATAAACAGTGAGAAGGATAGTAACAAACTTCAGGAGGACAGAGACTGACTGGTAAAATGGGCAGGAACATGGCAGATGTAATTTAACACAGTGAAGTGTGAAGTGAGACATGGGTAGGAAGTATGAGGAGAAACAATATAAAATAAATGGTACCATTATAAAGCGGGTGCAGGATTAGAGAGACCTGCGGCGTCTCACACAGATCTTTGAAGGTAACATGTAGTGTCCTTGGTGTCAGAGAGAGAGGCACAGAGTAATAAAACTCATGAGGAAATGCTGATGTTTGGACATCATTGGTTAGGTCCCAGCTGGAGAATTATGTCCAATTCTGGTCACCACACTTTGATAAGGATGTCAAGGACTTAGTGAAGATACAGAGGTGATTTACTAGAATGGTACCAGGGATCTGGGAATTCAGTTACGTGGAGAGATTGGAAATGTGGGATTGTTCTCTTTGGAGCAATGAAGGGTAAGGGGTGATTTAATATATAATTCAAAATCATTAAGGGTTTTGATAGGGTAATTAATGTGAAACTGTTTCCAGTGTCAGGAAGTTCAGTATTGAGAAGACATAGATTGAAGGTAATTGACAAAGAACCAGAGGTGAAATGAGGAGAATTTTCTGACACAGCGAGTTGTTGGGATGTGGGATTCACTACCTGAAAACACGGTGGAAGCAGATTCAATAATATCTTTCAAAAGGGAATTTAGCAAATACTTGAATAGGAAAAAAAGGAGACTGCGGAAAGTTGGGGGGGGGGGGGGGTGGTGGATGTTGGTGGTGGAATTCATTAAGTAGCTCATTCCAAGAGACAGAACTGAGACAATGGGCAGAATAGCCTCCTTTTGTACTGCATCAATCTCTGATTCTATGAGAAATAGACAGAGAGTGTAGAGAGCGAGTGAGGACATGCGTAAGTGGGAAAGGAAGATAGATATAGCGAGAAAATCGGGTTTGCTTCGCTTTTCGGGTGTCGGGATTGTAATTCGTGATCTGCCCTTGCCTATTCATGTTGAGGCAGGTGACACACAAACTTCCTGCTGCCTTCTCATTTCTACGAATTCTATGTACCGCCGAGGGTGACACGCGGTGCTGTCTGTCTGCTGGGGCCTAAGGTTGTGTGAGGCTGGCTCGTGTTTCATCCAGGATACAGCTCTTAAAGACAGTCTGTTCCTCTTAAAGGGAGGTTGCACTGAATCACAGGAGGCTGCTGCTGACTGTGAAATGCCGCAATTAGACAAGGTAAATGGAATACTAGGACAGAGAGAGGGTTCTACGGTTCACGGATGTGTTGCTGGACGCCTTAGTCATGGAGGGTGAAAGGCGTAGACAGGCCATGTTCCCATGGGGTGGGGTGCAGACCCTCAAGAAATGCACTTCGAAGTGAATAGGAGCAGGTGGCCAGGGAGGTCAGTGCAAGAATTCTGGCCCCAAGGACCTGGCAGAAGAGCCAGAAGAAGTTAAATGAACTCACACGGGTGGTCAATGTCAGTGAATTCATCTCCACATGACATCTCCTGCCCTCAACACCAGTAACCTCTCACACTGCTCAATGAACCACACCCCCATCACTCACCCATCAGCTGTCCCCAACACTCAGGACCCACACCTAACATTCACATACTCCATCTCACCCTCACACACCTTCTACTGATACCAGCCTCACATCCACCTCTCCCTGCCTCCACATGCCTCCAGCTATTCAGCTATGGCAGGCACATCAACCAAACACAGTGCAACACAATTAGTGACATTCTGTCCTCTACCTTACAGGACAAGGTGGCTCATAAACACAGGGAGCAGCAGTGATCCGGTGGGGACCAGGCATAACTTGATCCCCTGAGACTGAGGGAGGAGATGATTCTCCACATCATGGGACCGGCTGTGACAGAGCCCGGAGCATGCGGCATCACCGAGAGCATTCAGGATGATGTTATGTTGCTGCCTGACGTTCCTTCTTAACTCCCACCTCCTCCTCATCCTACTGTCTGGGAAGATGTACAAGCTGCAGATGGTGGGACCATGGACCTCCTGCTTTCCATCCCATTCCCAATCCCTCACCACAACCCTCCCCTTCTGATTTTATACTTTCCAATGATAACCCAAAAATGCCAGCTTCCCAGTAACAGCAGCTCCAGGTGACAGAGAGAGAGAGAAGCAGCACAGCACTGATGTTGAAGCTCCATCACTTGGTCTGAAACTCATAGTCACCAGATCAAATACTTTCGCTTTGTGTACCTTAGAAGTTGGTATAGAGTCGGAATCTGCACGTGGTGAGTCACCGAGCACGAGTGAGCTGCAGCCAGGCCAGGGGGAACGGATAGTTCATGTGTCAGATCACCGGAGGGCGAGGTCACAAAAAAGCTGGCTGATGGGTAACAGCAGCTCAGGCTGCTGCTGCCCATGTCGAGGTGTTGCAGTCCGAATCCGAGCCCTCAAAGCCCAGAGCTGCTCGAGGACGTCCTGCAAGGCCATATGCAGTCTCCCCAGTGAAAGTCAGCAGCCTTCCACCAGCCATGCTGCAGACACTGGGGAAACACTGTGTAGGATCCCTAGCAAAGTCGAGGGAACCCGCAAGACAGTCATTAAGGGAATCCACAAGGGTGAATAGTTGCGTTGTGTTTGCATAATTGGATGTGTTGTTGGATAAAGATGTTAATGAACAGATTTTTATTGCAGGATGGTGACCAAGCGGATGCTCTGATGGGGCATCTCAGATGGGGACAATGGTGGAGAATGGGGAATCCGTGGTGGGAAAGTGAAGTTGTCCTACGGCAACCGGAATCTTAGCAGGCAATCGCCGGCAGCCTGTCCGGGTGGAAGGCATCCAGGAAATATTCTGGAAATATCCTGGTTGGTTGGCGATGGATGGTGGGGTTTGAATTCCTTGGGGGTGAATCTTGAGCCATGTAAAGACAGGGTAGTGATTGTCTCCCAGGAGCTACATTCTGATTCTCCACAGAGTTCTGAAGTTTGTGGGAACAGAGGAGGAGGTGTCGGGCGTCTTGCAAAGCATTAAGGTAAATAAGTCCCCAGGGCCTAATGGGATCTAACGCAGAATACTGAGGGAGGCAAGGGAAGAAATAGCTGGGGCCTTGACAGAAATCTTTGCATCCTCATTGGCAAGAGGTGATGTCCCAGAGGACTGGAGAATAGCAAATGTTGTTCCTTTGTTAAAGAAGGATAGCAAGGATAATCCAGGAAATTACAGGCCGGTGAGCCTTTGGTCAGTGGTAGGAAAATTATTAGAGAGGATTCTTCGGGGCAGGATTTGCTTCCATTTGGAAACAAATTAACTTATTAGTAGCGAGAGGCAGCATGGTTTTGTGAAGGGGAGGTCGTGTCTTACGAACTTGATTGAGATTTTTGAGGAAGTGACGAAGATGATTGATAAAGGAAGGGCAGTGGATGTTGTCCATACAGACTTCTTTAAAGCCTTTGACAAGGTCCCTCATGGCAGACTGGTGCAAAAGGTGAAGTCACACGCGATCAGAGGTGAGCTGGCAAGATGGATACAGAACTGGCTCGGTCATCGAAGACAGAGGGTATCAGTGGAAGGGCGCTTTTCTGAATGGAGGGCTGTAAATAGTGGTGTTCCGCAGGGATCAGTGCTGGGACCTTTGCTGTTTGTAGTACATATAAATGATTTGGAGGAAAATGTAGCTGGTCTGATTAGTAAGTTTGTGGACAGCAAAAAGCTTGGTGGAGTTGCGGATTCTGATGAGGATTGTCAAAGGATACAGCAGGATATGGATCGGTTGGAGACTAGGGCGGAGAAATGGCAGATGGAGTTTTATCCAGACTCTCGCTGGCACGAGAGTGTCAATATAAATTTGCGTTTACATTCCCGGACAACTGTACACCTGGATGTGTCTCCCCCAGGGATTACATGATGGTCCGACAACATTCCACCAGTGGTTGGCGATAGATCCGGTGTTGCAGGTGCCGGACCCACCCCTACCCTTTGCCCTCAATGTCACTACCACAGATACCACCTTATCAGCGGTATTCCTTCAGAAGAAACATGGCCGATTCTGCCGAGTGGAATACGCATCTCACTTGTTAACATCAGTAGAAAGGGCCTTCACAATTTGTGAACAAGATTTGCTGGCCGTCTTCTGGGTGATTCAAAATGTTACTTATATTGTCAGCCTCAGCCCTGTTACTATCCTAACTGAACACACACCCTCCCAGTTGTGACTGGATGGAAGCTAAAGGACGGTAATGTTATATTGTCAGCCACAGCCCCGTTACTATCCTAACTGAACACACACCCTTCCAGTTGTGACTGGCTGGACGGCTGAAGGACGGTAATGTTATATTGTCAGCCTCAGCCCCGTTACTATCCTAACTGAACACACACCCTTCCAGTTGTTAGTGGATGGAAGCTAAAGGACGGTAATGTTATATTGTCAGCCTCAGCCCCGTTACTATCCTAACTGAACACACACCCTTCCAGTTGTTAGTGGATGGACGGTTGAAGGACGGTAATGTTATATTGTCAGCTTCAGCCCCGTTACTATCCTAACTGAACACACACCCTTCCAGTTGGTACTGGATGGACGGTTGAAGGACGGTAATGTTATATTGTCAGCCTCAGCCTGTTACTATCCTAACTGAACACACACCCTTCCAGTTGTTAGTGGATGGACGGTTGAAGGATGGTAATGTTATATTGTCAGCTTCAGCCCCGTTACTATCCTAACTGAACACACACCCTTCCAGTTGTTACTGGATGGACGGTTGAAGGACGGTAATGTTATATTGTCAGCCTCAGCCTGTTACTATCCTAACTGAACACACACCCTTCCAGTTGTTAGTGGATGGACGGCTGAAGGACGGTAATGTTATATTGTCAGCCTCAGCCTTGTTACTATCCTAACTGAACACACACCCTTCCAGTTGTTACTGGATGGACGGTTGAAGGACGGTAATGTTATATTGTCAGCCTCAGCCCCTTTACTATCCTAACTGAACACACACCCTTCCAGTTACTGGATGGACGGTTGAAGGACGGTAATGTTATATTGTCAGCCTCAGCCCTGTTACTATCCTAACTGAACACACACCCTTCCAGTTGTTAGTGGATGGATGACTGAAGGACGGTAATGTTAGTCAGAATCACATTTCTCGGTGGGCCTTGCTCTTGCAAGATAGATATATTTCAGTAAAAAAGGAAAATACTTTGACATGCTTGGCATACAATTTAATCTACCAGGCTGAACCCCATGAGTGTCAGGTTTTGACAGAAAAGGCCGTCAAGGGACATTTTGTGTCAAAATCAGTGCGGGGCGGGAGTGTCCAACGGAAGAAATCAGAAATCAAACCAGCACTCAACATTTTTGTTGACGGTTCATCTGCAGTGGAGGATGGGATTAGGCAGGCAAAGTGTGGATTACAAATACAGGATCATAATGGAAAACCTATTAAAGACATTGCCTTACAGTTACTGGCGAGTTTAAGTGTGCAGTGTGCCGAACGAGCTGCAGTCACTTTGTGCTGACACAACCACATGTTTCCCCCACTGGTTGATATAAATTCTGACATTATGTACGTGTGTAACTGTTTGACCGAGTACCTACCTCTGTGGGAAGCGAGAGGTTTTGTGTCAGCAGATGGCAAACCTTTTCCATCTGTCCTATTACTGCAGAGAATAGTAGATGCAGCGAGGAAAGAAATCCAGAAAATACTATGATATATTGACCTATGTTGTGAAAATTGGAAAGGAGATAATTGGGACAACTTTGTCTAAGTGTCGTCTGGAAAACCAGGTGGTCATATGTCCTTACCCTATATATATATACATACATATAAAACAGCAGAATCAAAATGTGGATTTAATACCACTGTAAATTGCACCATGGAAACGAGGAAGGCATTATCAGGTTAACCCATGTGGCCTATAAGGCAAAGGGGAGATATTGCTTAACCACCACAATGAAGAAGTACCAGTATGGACATAACCGGATTTGTCTGGTGAGCAACAGTACGTCGCTTGTCAACCCACAAATACCAACTTGAGTAGAGAAGACGGAGTTGGTCGGCATACATAAAAGAAAGACAGAAACGATAATTGTTACAGAAAGTATTAAGGACGACTTGATAAATTACCTTCGGGAACATAAATATACTATTCAGCCATTGCCCATACGTTTGGGTCAAGAGAGGCAGCAACGAGAAACCATTGATGTAGTGTACTACAATCTGGAACAACAGTGGAAGATGATACAAGTTCAGATTGATGAGATAAATGATTCTACCTGGTGGGAGGACTTATGGAACTGGGGGTCAAACGTGAAGATACACCCTGGTTTAGAAATATCTCCCATGTCCTGATAGTCGTTTCGGGTGTCATGGTGATATATGTGACATACTTAATTTGGAAACTTAAGAAATTGATTAAGGAATGTGAGAGGATGTATGAACACAGGTTGGACAGCTACCTTAAAGGCAATCAGTATTCGAACTTGCACCATTAAAATATAGACAATTAATTATGTAACACGAGGGTTGTTGTATAACTATTGGTAGATACTTAAAATGAATTAATGAATGACAAATGTATTCTAAAAGTCAAATTGCGACTGCGTTATGCTCGCACAAGTGATTAATTATTTAACAACGATGTTAACATTGTGCTTTCTTTAACATTACACTGCTTATGATCTTGCGTTAACAATGAAATTATAATTGCAGAAGTGTACTACCAAAGAGACATGAGAGTGTGATCCCTTGGGCATAGCCCTGCATGATCAGAGGGGGACGGGGGTGGTGGGGGTGGTGTGGTGGTGGGTGTAGACTCAGTAAAAACACATAAGAACGTAATTGAAGCAATGAGGCTCGTCACACAACAATACACAACGTTTTGAAACATAGAGGGGCTGGTTAGAAGGAGCACAGCAAACAGATGGTCAAGGAATTGTAGACCATACAGAAAAGCAGGCTGAAACAAGAGAGAGATTCTACCAGACAGTGTCCCTGCACAAACCAGATAAAGGAGTTTCTATTGGCATGAGGTCGGATGAGACTCACAGTAGACAATGGCTGAAAATGGTGACAGCACGAGAACCCCGAGGAAGAACACTCAAGAAAATTCCCTGAGTCATGGACTCAGAGAATAGAATGGCAGCTGCCATTCTGAGACTGATCACCTCGTGTCTTGGGGTAGTATAACATGCAAGTAGTGAGTGCTTGTACCTGATGATTTAATGTGTGAATAAACATTGATATACCTTCCACCAGTCCGATTCTGTGAATTCTTCAAGAGTAAGTGCAGATTAGGCATAGCAACAATCTGATAGCTCTATACAAGGTCTTACCAGGAACATAAACACAAGCAACGCCTAGAGAGAAAATTGCACGACCAGTAACAAAATTAGCAATGCTTTGTCGAGTTTACAGCCTTTATCAAAGACTCACCAGGACTAACAACAACAGCAAAGAGGGATGAGAAAATGACAGGGGCAGTAATTCAGTTAAACACGGTTCATAGAATTAATAGCTGGATAAAGAGTCTTACCAGGAACACCAATAATAGCGAGGATGGGATAGTAAATATATTGAATAACCTGAAGAGCTAAAAAGATCCGATAGTCTAATGAGAACCAGTCATAATATGTGGAAAGAGCGTCAAATTGCCAGATTAAACTCCTGTCCATTGTTATAACATTCCCATCGATTGTTTTCAGATTCTGACCCATTGTTGTAACATTCCCATCTATTGTTCTCAGATTCTGACCCATTGTTGTAACATTCCAATCTATTGCTCTCAGATTCTGATCTATCCTCTCCCTCTGTATGGAGCTGTTTGTCCCTCTTACTGCCGGGTTTGATGCTCCTGTTGACACTATGTGATAATACATTGAAATGACTCCCATATTAATAGAAGTTGGAAACCCTCCAGTGAAACAATTAGGGTCCGTGGAGACTGACATTAATACCAGTCACTAAACAAACAGTTTCAGTTAACCCCTTTCAGTCCAGCACTGTTTGTACCACAATAAAGTAGAACATTTATCCGGTCTGGATGGGATGTATGAAAGATGCTGAGGGAAGGAAAGGTGGGAATAGCGGAGGCACTGAACAGAATTTTTCAATCCTCCTTGGATATGCGAGTTGTGACAGAGGTCTGGAGGGTTGTAAATGTTACACCCTACTTGAAAAAAAGGAGCGATTGAGTAAACACTGTATTTACTGACCAGACAGTTTAACGTCACTGATGGGGAAATTTCATAACCCAGGACAAATATATTCATTGCTTTGAAAAACATGGAATAATAAATAGACAGCAGTAGGGATATGGTGATGAAAAAGCATGTCTGGCAAACCTCAACAACGACTTATATTTATATAGTGCTTTTAATGTTATAAAACATCCCAAAGTGCTTCTCAGGATCATTACGAAGCAAAGTATGACACTGAGACACAACATGAGATATTAGATCAGATGGCCAACAGCTTGAACAAAGAGATAGGTTTTAAGGAGTACCTGAAAGGAGGAAAGCGAGACGGAAAGGTGGTGACCGTAGCGGAGTGGTAATATTACCAAAATTGTAATACTGAGGCTCAGGCTGATTCTCGGAGGACATGGGTTCAAATCCCACCGTGGTAACTGGTGCAATTTAAAATTCAATATGAGCTAAAATTCAATTAATTAATACAAATCTGCATTTGAAAACTATTCTCAGCAATGGTGCCATGATGCTATCATTGATCGTCATAAAAAAAAAACAGCCTGGCTTACTGATGTTCTTCAGCAATGGAAATCTGCCATCCTTATACGGTCTGACCTCCATGTGACTCCAAACCCACAACAATGTGGTTGACTCTAAACTGAATTCTGAAAGGTCCAGCAAACCACTCAGTCATCAAGGGCAATTAGGGATGGGCAAAAAATGCTGGCCTTGTCAGTGACACCCACATCCCATGAACGAATGAAAAAAAAAAACAGTGCAGTGAGGATATTCCAGAACTTTGGGCCTAGGCAGCTGAAGACCTAGTCGCCAGTGGTGCAGTGATTAAAATCCGGGTGCACTAGAGGCCGGAATTAGAGGAGTACATATATCTCGGTGGGTTGTGGAGGTGGAGGAGATTACAAAGATATGGGGCGGGGGGCGAGGCCATGGAGGGATCTGAAAACAAGGAAAAGAATTTTAAAATCAAGACATTACTTGACTGGGAGCCAATGTCAGTCAGTGATAGATGAACGGGACTTGGTGTGAGCTAAGACATGGGCAGCAGAGTTTTGGATGACCTCAAGTTTACAGAGAGTAGAATGTGGGAGATCAGCCAGGAGTGAGTTGGAATAATCACATCTAGAGGTGACGAATGCATGAATGAGGTTTCAGCAGCAGATGGGCTGAGACAGGGGTGAAGTCGGGTGACGTTACTGAGGTGGAAATAGGCGGCTGCAATGAATTCCTGAAAATGAGGTTAAAGATCGTTTTGGGTGAAATGTGACACCAAGGATGTAAACATACTGTCTGCATCTCAGACTGTCACCAGGAAGAGGGATGGAATCAATAGCAAGGGAACAGAGTTGGAGTGGGGAGTGAAAACAATGGCATCAGTCTTCCCAATATTTAACAGGAGGAAATTTCTGCTCATCTAGCACTGGATGTCGGATAAGCAGTCTGATAATTTAACAACAGTGGAGGAGTGGAGAGAGGTAGTGCTGAGGTAAACTTGATGGAGTTATTTGATAAAACAATGGAGAGGGTTGATGAGGGTGGTGTGATTGAAGTTATATATATGGACTTTCAAAAGGTGTTTGATCAAGTGTCATTCAATGGACAGGTTAGGAAAACTGAACCTTATGGATGAAAGGGACAGTGACAGTGTGGATATAACATTGACTAAGGAACAGTAAACAGAGAGAAGTGGTGAAAGGTTGTTGTTCAGACTCGATAGGAGTATACAGTGGTGTTCCCCAAGGCTCGGTATTAGGACCACTGCTCTTTTTGCCCTTGGAAAACCAGGGGTGGGTAGGGCAGAGCCCCCTCCTCCTCTCTCTTTCCAGTGCTTCCCCTCTCTGCAGCCTCCGCTCCATTTGCTGGTCATGTTACAGACACAGAGACACTGTAACTACAGTCCCATACCTCGTCCAGATTTGTGTCACCAAATACTCTGTCCTCCCTGAATGTCTGCAGCAGCTCACAACACAACCTCCAGAAAACCATCCACAGCACCTCCACTAACTTTACAATAGCAGAAGTACGTCAAAAGCCCCTCACCTGTAATTTGGATGCCTGGTCATTTTAAATAACACCAGGGGGTTCTTCGTGCCGCTGAATGCATGTTCAGCTGAGAGCGAATAACACAGGCGGTCAGTGGACATGCACAGACCAAGTATCACAGACGTGCATCAAAGCTGCGGGAATGGATGATTGACATCTTATTCAGACCCCTCCTCACGCTGCAGACACACACATGTTACACCCACGCTATCACCCCGGCCAGCCTGGGTGTCCTGCACAATGTGCTGGATGTGACCGGCAGTGCAGCTCACACCATTGTATGGATCCAAACTTCCACAGCATCAGTGGAGCTGGAGAGATGAAATGTGTGGTCAGGGAAAGGCAGAGGGAATGAAACTCACTTTAAAAAGGGAATTAGAAAAAAACTTTCAGATGAACAAGTTTCAGGAATATTGGAAATGAACAGGGGATTGGGATAATCAGAGGGTTGAGGACATGGAGGGATTTGATCACACGAGTGAGAATATTAAAATTGAGGTGTTACTGGACCAAGAGAGAATGTAGGTCAGTGAGCACGGGGATGTTAGGTGAACAGAATTTGGTGTAAATTAGAAGATGGCAGCAGAGTTTTGGATGATTACAAGGTTACAGAAAGTTTTAATGTGGGAGACCAGCTGGGAGTGTGTTAGAATAGTCAAGTCTCAAGTCAACAAAGGCATGGATGAGAGTTTGAGCAGCAGATGAGCTGAACTCTCTCTCTCTCTCCCTGTTTCTTTCTCTGTCTCCCTCTCTTGCTCTGGCCCACACTCAGAGTCTTATATGCTTCAATCTTGTCGCCTCTTACTTTCCTAATCGTCTTATATGCTTCAATCTTGTCGCCTCTTACTTTTCTAAACCCCAGCTGATATAAGACTAGCCCTCCAGCCTTTCAACATAAGAAAACCCGCCCATTCCAGGTATTAGTCTAGGAAATCTTCTCTGAATTGCTTCCAACGCATTTGCATGCTACCTTAAATAAGGAGACCAATACTGTACACAGTACTCCAGATGAGGTCTCATCAATGACCTGTATAACTGAAATATAAACACCCTACATTTGTGTTCTATTCCGCTCGCAATAAATGATAATATTTTATTAGTTTTCCTAATTACTTGCTGAACCTGCAGACTAACCTTATACAATTCATGCAGCAGGATACACATATCCCTCTGCAACTTCTGAAATCCATCACCATTCAAATAATATGATCAGTTTTTATTCTCACTGTCCAAATGGATTAGGAGACAGAGAGAGTTTACACTCGATCAAACGTGTGTGTGTTCATCGCTAAGAGTTGCGGGGCGGGGCGGGGGTAGGGGAACTTTAAGAGAGTTTTGAATAAGTAAAGCCAGAAATACAATGAAATTAGCATATCACAGGAAATTGTCAATTGAACCGGTAAATGTTAGAAATGTAACAGTCTTTGAGCAAGTGAAAGAGGGGAAGGGGAAGAGGAACAAGAAGGAAGGATTGTGATGGGACGGAGAGGGGAGAGTTTAAATGACAGACTGTTACATTTCTAACGTTTTCCAGTTCTGATGAAGGGACACAGATCTGAAACATTAACTCTGTTTCTCTCTGCACAGATGCTGCCAGACTTGCTGAGTATTTCTGGCACTTTCTGTTCTCATTTCAGATTTCCAGCAACCGCAGTATTTTGTTTTTATTTTAGTATTTAATTCACTGTCACTTCTATTCCAGGAATGCCTACCTTAAAGACGTTCTGCTCTTCTCTTCCAGAGCTTAGGGCCTCGGCAGCCGAAGGTACGGCCATCAATGGTAGAGTAATTAAACTCGGAGATGCTCAAGAGTCCAGAGTTCTATGACGTCTCAGTGCTGCAGTGGAAGCTCAGACTGAAGTCATGAGATCCATAACAAAAACAAGAAATGCTGGAATCACTCAGCAGGTCTGGCAGCATCTGTGGAAAGAGAAGCACAGTTAACATTTCGGGTCAGTGACCCTTCTTCGGAAGGGTCCTACTTTTCCGAAGAAGGGTCACTGACCCGAAACGTTAACTCTGCTTCTCTTTCCACAGATGCTGCCAGACCTGCTGAGTGAATCCAGCATTTCTTGTTTTTGTTTCAGATTTCCAGCATCTGCAGTATTTTGCTTTTATGTCATGAGATCCATGCTTGCTGCCATGCAGGATCAGACTGCTGTCAACATGGCTGTGGATCTCAGTGTTCAAAGGGGTTTGCAGGATCTCACAGCAGTCCTGCAACCTGTGATCCAGTAGATTACTAGGATTGCTGAGGTGCCGCCCCGTGGGAATGACAGTGTATCCATGGAGCATGAACCTGCTGTCCTCTCTCAGGATGACAGTATTTGTTCTCCCTTCACTGCCACTCCACCAGTGTACTTGCTGTTACCCATCAGACATCCCAGGCTACTGCTGCCCATGTCGAGGTGGTGCAGTCCGACGCCCAGTCCTCAAAGCCCAGAGCTGCTCGAGGACGTCCTGCAAGGCCACCTGGAGTCTCCCCCAGGGAAAGTCAGCAGCCCTCCATCAGCCATGCTGCAGTCATTGGAGAAACACTGTGTAGGAGCACTAGTCAAGTCGAGGGAACCCACAAGACAGGCACTAAGAGAATACACAGGGGTGCATAGTTCAGTTTTGTTTGTATAATTGGATGTGCTGTTGGATAAAGATGTCAAAGTAAATAATTTTGTTGGTGTTTTTTATTGTAGGATGGTGAGCAAGGGGACAATGTGATGGGGCGTCTCAGATTGGTGTAATGATGGAGAATGGGGGATCCATGGTGGGAAAGAGATGTTGTCCTATGGGAAACAGAATATTAGCAGGGTCTCTCCGACGGTCTTTCTGGGTCGAAGGCATCCAGGAAATATCCTCCCTGCCTCCTCCTCCTCCTCCTGAGGTAGCCTCCGGATTCCTGGTTCCCATGCCTGTGTCCTCATGATGGTGATGATATGAAGGGTGCAGCAGAACACCATGAACTTGGACATCTGCTCCAGTGTGGACTGGAGGGCTCCCTCTGGCGATTCGGACAGTGGATGCATTACTTCATCACACTGATGGTCTGTTCCACCATGTTCCTGGTGACTTCATTGTTCACATTATACACATGTTAATTGTGTGAGGTTGGGTGGTGGTGGGAAGAGGTTTGGGGGAGTAGAAACATGAGCTGTGTCTGGAGAGGGGGGGTTACATTTGTCTCCGAGGAGCCACATTCTGGTTCTGCATGGGGGCCCGATGTGTCGGGACGGGCTGACTGCTTCAGAATGAAGGGATGGTGGCTGCTGCCAGGATGGTGGACATTCACCAACATGATGTACTGGGCATGCTCACACACCAACTGTACATTAATGGAGTGAGAGTTCTTCCAGTTCCTGTACCTCTCCCCGTTGACATGGGGACACCGTAGAGACATCTCAAAAAACAGGAATGCAGCTATCCTCACAAAGCCAGGGGTCCCCTTATCCTGTTTCTCCCTGCTGAGGGAGAAAAAGGTGTATTAACTTCACCCAACATAGATGGCCTCTCTCACCTAGCGGATACATCAATGGACAGCACACATTCCTCACAACTACAGGCCAGTTAGTGCAACATCAGTGGTGGGAAAGGTTTTAGAACAATTATCAGGGATAAAACCACAAGCATTTGAGAGGTTTGAGTTACTTCAGGATAGCCAGCATAGATTTACAAAAGGAAAGTCATGCTTGACTAATCTAATTGCACTTTTGATGATGTAACAGAGAAGGTTGATGAAGGGAATGTGATGGATGTTGTCTAGATTGGTTTGAACAATGTGTTTGATAAAGTGCCACAGAAAAGGTTAATTACCAACATTGAGTCAAATGGAATGGGAGGGTCAGTGTCCAATTGGATAAAAAAATGGTTTACATAGAGAAAACAGTGTGTCATAGTAAATGGGAGTTTTTCAGACTGAAAGGTGTTAGACAGTGGGTATTCCCCCAGGGCCAGTGCTCGGGCCACTGTTTAATTTTGCTGTGTATAAATGACTTGGATCTTGGAATACAGAGTAGAATTTCAAAATCCGCCTCTGATACCAAACATGGAGCTGTGACAAACAGTGAGTATGTTCAGAACCACCTGCAACAGGACATAGATACTGATTGGAATGAGCAGACGAGTGGCAGATGAAAGTGTGAGACAAGTGTGAGGTGATGCATTTTGTCAGAAAGGATAGGAAGGCAATATAGGCTTAATAACACTGTTCTAAACAGTGTGCAGGAACAGAGAGACCTGTGGGTGTATGAATATCCATCGTTTAAGGTGGCAGGACATATTGAGAGATTGGATAGTAAAATACATATAATCTTGGACTTCATACAGAGAGGTATTGAGTTCAAAAGCAGAGAAGTTATGATGAATGTTTAAAAATCTCTGGTTAGGTCTCAGCTGGACTACTGTGTCCAATTCTGGTCACCACACTTCAGAAAGATTATGAAGGTCCTTGGTGCTGAGGAGATTTAACAGGATGGTTCCAGGGATGGAGGATTTTAGTTCCAAGGTTAGGTTACACGATTATGACAGGTTTAGATAATTTAGACAATGACAAAGTGTTCCCATTAACTGATGGAAGAAAGACTAGGGACACGGATTGAAGGTTCTGGACAAGTGATGCAGGAGGAATATGAGGAAGAATGTTTTTCTTTATGCAGCGGGTGTTAATGATCTGGAACTCACTGCCCACAAGTGCGTTAGAAGCAGAGACAATCATTGATTTCAAATGAAAGCTGGTGGAGACCTGAAGGAAATGAATTTGCTACAGGGATTGAGTGGGGGATTGGGACTGACAGGATTGCTCCATGGAGAGCCAGCATGGATATGATGGGATGAATGGCCTCCTTCTATGTCCTAAATGACTCTATCAGTCTCTGTGACTCGATGTTGGATACGTCTCCTGCTCTTGTCTCGAAAGATCCAGACACAAAGAAGTTCAATTAAACTGTGACCTTAACATCCACTGACAGCTCCGTCCTCACCCTGGTGTGAGGCTCTAGGTCGTGTTACAGGAGGTGACACAGCTCTGTGACCACCTCCTAATTGAATCAGAGTCACCTCACACACTGCTCCTGGGTTAGGTGTAGGTAGGAAAAGTGCTCTTGGAAAACCCGGGGTTGGTAGGGCAGAGCCCCTTCCTCATCCATTCTTTCAGAGCATCCCCTCTCTGCAGCCTCTGCTCCATTTGTTGGTCATGTTACAGACCCAGAGACACTGTAACTACAGTCCCTATACCTTGTCCAGAGTTATAGAACATAGAACATTGCAGCGCAGTACAGGCCCTTTAGCCCTCGATGTTGCGCCGACCTGTGAAACCATCTGACCTACACTATTCCAGTTTCATCCATAGGTCTATCCAATGACCACTTAAATGCCCTTAAATTTGGCGAGTCGACTACTGTTGCAGGCAGGGCGTTCCACGCCCCTACTGTTGGGTCAACAAATTCTCTGTCCTCCCTGAATGTCTGCAGCAGCTCACAACACAACCTCCAGAAAACTGTAAGATGGATACCTGGTCTTTTTAAATAACACTAGAGGGGGTTCCTCGTGCTGCTGAATGTATGTTCAGCTGAGAGTGACTGACACAGGCGGTCAGTGGACATGCACAGACCAAGTTTCAAAGACGTCCATCAAAGCTGCTGGAATGGCTGATTGACACCATATTCAGACCCTTCCTCACACTACAGACGCACACATGTTACACCCACGTTATCACCCCGGACAGCCTGGGTGTCCTGTACAATGTGCTGGATGTGACCGGCAGTACAGCTCACACCATTTTATGGATCCGAACTTCCACAGCACCAGTGGAGCTGGAGAGATGAAATGTGTGGTCAGGGAGTGAGACAGAGGGAAAGAAACTCACTTTTAAAAGGGAATTAGAAAAAGACTTTAAGATGAACAAGCTTCAGGAATATTGGAAATGGACAGGGGATTGGGATAATCAGAGGGGTGAGGACATGAGGGATTTGATCATACGAGTGAGAATATTAAAATTGAGGTGTTACTGGACCAAGAGCCAATGTAGATCAGTGAGCACAGGAATGTTGGGTGAACAGAATTTAGTGTAAATTAGAAGGTGGCAGCAGAGTTTTGGATGACCACAGGTTTACAGAGAGTAGGTTATGGGAGAGCAGCCAGGAGTGAGTTAGAATAGTTAAGTCTCGAGGTAACAGTCAAGTCTTCCAACCAAAATGGACAGTTTGATCTTTTCCCACATTATACTCCATTTGCCAGTTCTTTGCCCACTCATTTAACCTTTCCTAATCCCTTTGTAGCCTCCGTATGTCCTCTTCAGAACTTACCTTCTTACCAATCTTGGAGTCATTAGCAAATTTCGAAAGCATACCTTCGGTCTATTCATCAAAGTTTTTTGTATCAATTGTAAAAAGTTGAGGCCCCAGCACTGATCATGGTGGCACACCACTTGCCGCAGCTTGCGAACCAGAAAATAACCCATTTATGCCTACTCTGTTTCCTGTTAGCTAGCCTATCCTCTATCCATGCCAATTATGTTACCCCCTACACGATGGGATTTTATTTACCACAATGACGTTTGATGTGGTACGTTATCAAATGCCTTCTCTAAATCTAAGTACAGTTAATCCACCAGTTCCCCTTTATCCACAGTACATGTTACTTCTTCAAAGAACTCCAGTATATTGGTTAAACATGATTTCCCTTTCACAAAACCATGTTGACTCTGCCTGATCACCTTGATTTTTTTCTACGTGCCCTGCTATAACGTCTTTAATAATAGCTTCTAACATTTGATCCATAACTGAAAGCCATTCTCACCTGCCACAGGTCGGATGTACACAATGTCTCTTCTGATGTTGTGCTGTATTTGAACTGTTACTCCTCAATAGAGTCATAGAATTATAGAGATATACAGCACAGAAACAGGACCTTCAGCCCATTGTGTCTGTGCTGGCCATCAAGCACCGAACTATTCTAATCCCAATTCCCAGCACTTGGCCTGTAGCCTTGTTTGCTATGGCGTTTCATGTGCTCATCTAAATACTTATGAAATGTTGTGAGGGTAGCTGCCCGGACCATCTCTTAAGGCAGTGTGTTCCAGATTCGAACCACCCTCTGGGTGAAAATTATTTTCCTCAAATCCCTTCTAAACCTCCTGCCTCTTACCTTAAATCTATTCCCCCTGGTTATTGACCCGTCCACTGAGGGAAAAAAGATTCTTCATGTCTAACCTATCAATGCCCCTCATTCTGTTGTATACCTCAAAAATGACACCCCTCATCCTTTTCTGCTCTAAGGAAAACAACCCTAGCCTTTTCTGTCGCTCTTCACAGCTGAAATGCTCCAGCCCAGGCAACATCCTGGTGAATCTATTCTGCACCCTCTCCTTTGCAATCACCTCCTTTCTATAGTGCGGCAACCAGAACTATACACAGTCCTCCAGTTGTAGCCTAACTGGAGTTTTATACTGCTCCATCATAACCTCCCTACTCTTATATTCTACGCCTCGGCTAATAAAGGAAGGTGTCCCATACGTCTTCCTGACCGCATTGTCTACCTGTGCTGCTACCTTCAGTGATCAATGGACAAGTACACCTAGGTCCCTCTGACCTTCAGTACTTCCTAGGGTCCTACCATCCATTGTATATTTCCTTGTATTGTTCGCCCCCCCAAATGTATCACCTCACACTTCTCAGGATTACATTCCATTTGCCACTCCTCTGCCCATCTTACCAGCCCATCTATATCGTCCTGTAATCTAAGGCTTTCCTCCTCACTATTTACAACACCACTAATTTTCGTGTCAGCTGCGAACTTACTGATCAGTACTCCTATATTCACGTCTAAATCATTAATGTACACTACAAACAGCAAGAGTCCCAGCACCGATCCCTGCAGTACACCACTGGTCACAGGCTTCCACTCGCAAAAACAACCCTTGACCATCACCCTCTGCCTCCCACCGCTAAGCCAATTTTGGATCCAATTTGCCAAATCGCCCTGGATCCCATGGGCTCTTACCTTCGTAACAATTCTCCCATGCGGGACCCCATCAAAAGCCTTACTGAAGTCCATATAGACTACTGCTTTACCCTCCTTTACACCCCTAGTCACCGCCTCGAAAATAATCAATCAATTTAGTTAGACACGAACTCCCCTTGACAAAGCCATGCTGACGACTCCTGATTAATCCATGCCTCTCCACGTGGAGATTAATCCGGTCCCTCCGAATTTTTTCCAATGGTTTCCCTGCAAAAAATTGCTTGTGACTCTTCGACCTCCTTTCTGTTAATCTGTGACCCTCGATCAGATCTTACAGTGGTGTAGGAGTGGCAACAGAGTTCCTGCCTCCCTTTTATATGATTTTTCAGGGTGGAAGATGAAGAGATGAAATGTGTGGTCAGGGATAGAGACAGGGGGAAAGAAACCCACCTTTATAAAGGGAATTAGCAAAAGAATTTAAGATGAACAAGTTTCAGGAATATTGGAAATGGACAGGGGATTGGGATAATCAGAAGGACGAGGACATGGAGGGATTTGATCTCATGGTTGGAATATTAAAATTGAGGTGTTACTGGACCAAGAGCCAATGTAGGTCAGTGAGCACTGGGATGTTGGGTGAACAGAATTTGGTGTAAATTAGAAGATGGCAGCAGAGTTTTGGAAGACCACAAGGGACAAGGTTACAGAGAGTAGAATGTGGGAAACAAGCCAGCAGTGTGCTGGAATAGTCAAATCTCGAGGTAACTAAGGCATGGATGAGGTTTTCAGCAGCCGATGAGCTCAGCTTTCTCCTTCTCTCTTTCTCTATCTCTCCCTCTCTCTCTCTGTCGCCCTCACTTGCTCTATCCCACGCTCAGAATCTTCAATGTTTCAATCAAGTCGCCCCTTACTCTTCGAAACTCCAGCTGATATAAGCCTAGCCTGTCCGGCCTTTCCTCATAAGACAGTCCGCCCATATTCATCTAATAAACCTTCTCTGAACTGTTTACAACGCATTTACATGTTTCCTTAAATAAGGAGACCAGTACTGAACACAGAATTCCAGATAATGTCTCACCAATGCCCTCCCTACCTTTGTATTCAGTTCCTCTCACAATAAATGATAACATTATATTAGCTTTCCTAATTACTTTCTGAACCGACATACTAACCTTATGCAATTCATACACCAGGACACCCAGATACTCCTGCATCTCAGAGTTCTGCAATCCCTCACCATTCAGATAATATGCTTAGTTTAATTTCATTATTACTACCAATATGGACAATTTCACATTTCCCCACATTCTACTCCATTTCCCAGATCTTTGCCTTCTCACTCAATCTATCTATGTCCGTTTGCAGCCGCCTTATGTCCTCTTCAGAACTTTGTTTCATCAACAGATTTACCAACCACACCTTCGGTCCTTGCATCTAATTCATTTAAACAAACTGTAAAAAGTTGAGGCCCCAGCACTGATACCTATGGCACCCCACTCGTTACATCCTGCCAACCAGAAAATTACCCATTTATGGCTGCTGTCTGTTTCCTGTTAGCTAACCAAACGTCTATCCATGGCAATGTGTTACCCCCTACACCATGAGCTTTTATTTTTCGCAATGACCTTTGATGTGGCACCTTATCAAATGCCTTCTGGAAATCTAGTACAGTACATCCACCAGTCGCCTTTATCCACAGCACATGTTACTTCTTCAAAGAACTCCAGTTAATTGATTAAACGTAATTTCCATTTCACAAAACCATGTTGACTCTGCCTAATCACCTTGAATTTTTCTACCTGCCCTGCTATAACATCTTTAATAATAGCTTCTAAAAAATCTAATCCACAGCCAGAAAGACTTTCTCATATGTCACAGATTGTTTCTCTACTGTGTTTATTCTGATTTTGTGCTGTATTTGAACCGCCACTACTCAATAATCTGCTTGTGACCCTTTGACCTCCTTTTGGGTAATCTCTGACCCTAGATCAGACCTCCCAGTGGTTAGGAGAGAGAACACAGAGATCGAGATGATCGGCTTGGTTTACTTGGCTTGTGCGAAATTGTAAACTCAGTTGAGTGATGAATGAGTAGGAGATTTGGCAACAAAAAGAGTTTACACTCTATCAAACGTGTGTGTTCATCACTAAGAGCGTGGGTGGGGGGGGGGGGACGGTTCTTTCAGAGAGTTTTGAATAAGAAAAGCCAGAAATACAATCTCACTAGCGTATCACAGGAAATAGTCAGTTGATAACCTGGTAGAGAAGAAAAACAGGCACACCTGGGGAGACGGACATCCTGAGGATTTTCGAGGTGTATGATTGTAATTACGATTTCATTCTCAATGGAATATTTGCGTATGTCCAGAAATGCAAATTTAAGCTAAAAAAAGGGCTGAGATAAGTTTGTCAATGGGGCACATCTGTGTACCTGAACAGAAAGTGCTGGAAATACTCAGTGGGTCTGGCAGCATCGGTGTCGAGAGAAACAGAGTTAATGTTTCAGATCTGTGACCCTTCATCAGAACTGGTAAACATTAGAAATGTTGATGTACACGCTGGAGATAGTGAGACCATGGACCTCCTGCTTTCCATTCCACACCCAATCCTTCACCCCAAACCTCCCCTTCTGATTTTATACTTTCCAATTATAACCCAATACTGCCAGCTTCCCAGTCACAGCAGCTTCAGGAGACAGAAAGAAAGCAGCAAAAGAGCAACAAAGCCCCATCACTAGGTCTGACACTCACAGCCACCAGATCAAATACTTATAGTGCGTGCACCTTAGAGGCTGGTATCGAGTCAGAATCTGCATGTGGTGAGTCACCGAGCACGAGTGAGCTGCAGCCAGTCCAGGGGGAAAGGATAGTCCATCTGACAGATCACCGGAGGGTGAGGTTACAAACGAGTTATAATACACAGGACTCAGAAGTGAACATTGCTGGAGCTGCTGCCCATGTCGAGATGGTGCAGTCTGAATCCGAGTCCTCAAGGCCCATAGTTGTTCGAGGACGTCCTGCAAGGGCATCTGTAGTCTCCCTCAGTGAAAGACAGCAGCCTTCCACCAGCCATGCTGCAGTCACTGGGAAACACTGTGTAGGAGCACTAGGCAAGTTGAGGGAACCCACAAGACAGGGACTAAGGGAATACACAAGGGTGAATAGTTCAGTTTTGTTTGTATAATTGCATGTGTTGTTGGAGAAAGATGATCATGAAAAACATTTTGTTGGTGTTTTTATTGCAGGATGGTTACCTCGGGGACGCTGTGATGGGGCATCTCAGATGGATGTAATGGTGGAGAAGAGGGGGATCCATGGTGGGAAAGGGAAGTTGTCCTATGGGAACTGGAATCTTAGCAGCGTCTCTACGACAGCCTGTCCGGTTTGAAATCATCCAGGAAATATCCTCCCTGCCTCCTCCTTCTCCTACTGAGGTAGCCTGCGGATTCCTGGTGCCAATGCCTGTGTCCACATGATGGTGATGATGTGAAGGGTGCAGCAGAACACCATGAACTTGGACACCTGTTCCAGTATGTACTGGAGGGCTCCCCCCAAGCGGTTCAGACATCGGAAGCATTGCTTCACCTGGTGGTTATGTGTGGGGGAGGGGAGTGTCTAGGGTTCAGAGGTCATGAGCCACATTTTGGTTCTGCATGGGGGCCCGATGTGTTGGGACCGGCTGACTGCTTCAGAATGAAGGTATGGTGGCTGTTGCCAGGATAGTGGACATTTACCAACATGATGTACTGGGCATGCTCGCACACCAACTGTACATTGATGGAGTGAGAGTTCTATCATTTCCTGTACCTCTCCCCGTTGCCATGGGGATCCCGCAGAGACACCTAGACCATCAGGAATCCCGCTATCATGACAAAGCCACGGGATCTCTCACCTGCTTCTCCCTGCTGATGGAGCAGACAGTACAATTCACCTCACCCGACATAGATGGCCTCCGTCACACAGCAGATACATGAATGGACAACATAGAGAGAGATACTGGATACGTCACCCGCTCTTGTCTGGAAAGATCCAGATAAGAACATAATAACATAAGAACTAGGAGCAGGAGTAGGCATTCAGCCCCTCGAGCCTGCTTTGCCATTCAATATGATCATGGCTGATCTCATCTTGGCCTCAACTCCACTTTCCTGCCCGTTCTCCATAACTCTTCAACCCATTACTAATTAAAAATCTGTCTATCTCCTCCTTAAATTCACTCAATGACCCGGCATCTACCACACTCCAGGTAGTGAATCCCACAGACTCACGACCCTTTGAGAGAGGAAATTTCTCTTCATCTCTATTTTAAATCCTTATCCCTTATCCTAAAACTATGACCTCTCATTCTAGGTTGTCCCACAAGAGGAAACGTCTTCTCTATGTCTACTTTGTCAATCCCCTTAATCATCTTCTCTACCTCAATTAGATCGACTCTCATTCTTCTAAACTCTAGAGAGTAAAGGCATAAGGTGCTCAATCTCTCTTCAGAAGACAAACCCCTCATCCTTGGAATCAATCTAGTGACTCTCCTCTGATCTGCCTCCAATGCAACTACATCCATCCTCAAGTCAGGAGACTAAAACTATACACAATACTCCAGGTGCGGTCTCATTAATGCCTTGTACAGTTGCAGCAACACTTTCCTACTTTTATATTCTATTCCTTTAGCAAGAAATACCAAAATTCCATTTGCCTTCCTTTTCACCTGCTGTACCTGAAAACTAGCTTTCTGTGATTCATACACGAGGACACCCAAATCCTTCTGCACCGAAGCACTCTGAAGTTTCTCTCCAGTTAGGTAATAATTTGCCTTTCTATTCTTCCGACCAAAATGGATAACCTTACACTTACCCACGTTAAACTCCATCTGCCAAATTTTGGATCATTCACCGAACCTATCCATATCAATTTGTAAATTTCTTATTTAATTATTGCAACTTACTATCCCACCTATTTTAGTGTCATCTGCAAATTTGGCAACAGTACTTTCTATCCCTGCATCCAAGTCATAAATATATATTGTAAATAGCTGGGGACAAGGACCAAACCCTGTGGTACCCCACTCGTTACATCTTGCCAACCAGAAAAAGACCCATTTATCCCGACTCTCTGTTTTCTGTTGGTTAGCCAATCCTCTATCAAAGTTAATAAATTGCCCCTAACCCCATGTAATCTTACCTTGTGTATTAACCTTTTGTGCAGCACCTTATCAAATGTCTTCTGGAAGTCCAGATATACATCTGCAGGATCCCCATTTTCCTCTTTTCTTGTCACAGCTTCGAAGAACTCTAGCAAATTCGTCAAATAGGATTTACCCTTCATAAAACCATGCTGACTCTGATGGATTGCGTTTTGACTTTCTAAATATCCAGTTATTACTTCCTTAATAATGGGTTCTAACAATTTCCCAACGATAGATGTTTCCTACTTTCTGCCTTCCTCCCTTTCACCCAGTTCATTCCAAAGTTCAATGAGGAGGATGTGGCAGAATTATCCGTCACTTTTGAAAAGCTTGTAATGCAACTGAAATGTCCGGCGGAGAGCTGGAGACTGTTCTGACAAAACAAAGTAACAGGAAAATCCCATGAGGTTTATTCACTGTTGCCAGATGAAAGTTCATCAGATTATGAGATGACTAAAAATGCAATGCTGGGCGTACATGAGATAGTACCGGAAGTGTACCGTCAAACATTCCAAACCCTCCGAAAGCAGCCTGACTAAAGTGATCTCGAGTTTGAAAGAGTTAAGCAGCTTCTGAACACAGGGATATAGGAGCAGGAGTAGGTCATTCAGCCCATCGAGGCTGCTCCACCACTCAATATGACCATGGCTGATCATCCACTTCAATGCCTTTTTCACACATTATCTCCATATCCCCTTTTTGTCAATCTATAGTTTAAACATACTCACCGACTGAGAATTCGCATCCGGCTGTGATGCAGAATTCCAAAGATTCAGAAACCCCTGAGTCAAGAAATGTATCCTCATCTCTGTCCTAAGTGGCTTCCCCCTTATTTTGAAATTGTATCCATTAGTTCTAGACTCCACAACAAGGGGAAATATCGTACACGCATTTACGCTGTTTATCTCTTTAATTATTTCGAGGGTTTCAATGAGATCCCGACACATTCTTTGAAACTCTAGAGAATACAAGCCCAGTTTCTCTCTTCATAGAACAGTCTCGCTATCCCGGGAACAAGTCTGGTGAACTTTCATTGCACTCCCTCTATGGCAATAATATCCTTCCTAAGGTAAGGGGACCCAAACTGCACACAATATTCCAGGTGTGGTCTAAGCAAGGTTCTATACACATGAAGTAAGACTTCAATACTCCTGTACTCAAATCATCTTGTGATAAAGGCTAACAGACCATTAGCATTCCGAATTGCTTGCTGCACTGCATGTTAGTTTTCAGTGACTTACTGACACACGGTTCCCTTTGTACATCTACACTTTCTAATCTCTTACTATTTAAGAAATACTCTGCACATCTGTTCCTCCTACCAAAATGGATAACGTCATATCTGTCCATATTATATCCCATCTGCCATGTTCTTGCCCAGTCACAATGTCTGTCCAAATCCCCTTGAAGACGCTTTGCATCTTCCTCACAACATACATTCCCACCTAGTTTTGTGTCATCTGCGAACTTGGAAATATTACATTTGGTCCCCACATCCAAATCATTGACATATATTGTTAACAGCTGGGGCCCAAGTACTGATCCTTGCGGTACACAACTAATCACAGCCTGCCAAAGTGAGAATGACCCGTTTCTTCCTACTCACTGTTTTCTGCCTGTTAACCAATCTTTAATCCATGCCAGTATATTACCTCCTATCCCATGTGCTTTAATGTTGCTAACCAACCTCCTGTGGGGGACTTTATCAAAAGCCTTCTGAAAATTCAAGTATAACACGTCCACCGACTCCCCTTTATCAATTCTGTTAGTAACATCCTCAATAAAATCTCCAACAGGTTCGTCAAACATGATTTCTCATTCATAAATCCATGTTTATGATGCCCAAACAGATTATTATCCAACTGTCCATTTATCACATCCTTTACAATAGAGTCCCAGCATTTTCCCAACGACGGATGCACGAAAGCAGGTCTCTAATTCCCTGTTTTTACTCTCCCTCCCTGCTTAAATAGTGGGGTGATATTTGCTACCTTCCAATCTGCAGGAACCACTCCAGAATCTATAGAATTTTTGAAGATAGTCATCAATGCAGCCACCATCTCCATAGCTATCTCTTCCCACACCCTGGAATGCAGAATATCAGATCCTGGGGCCTCATCAAACTTCAGCCACATTAATTTCTCCAATACAACATTCTTACTAATATTAATTTCCTTCATGTCCTCATTCTCCCTAATCCCTTGGATCTCTAATCCTGGAAACTTCCTTGTATCTTCCTCAATGAGGATAGACACAAAGTAATCATTTAGCTTCACTGCCATTTCTCTGTCCACCATTATAAATTCCCCTGACTCTGCCTGTATTGGACCCACATTTGTATTCGCCAAACGTTTCATTTTTAGGTCGCTATAGAAGATTTAAAGTCAGCTTTTGTGTTTACTTTTGACCAGTGGATACAAACACTCAAACTACAGCCCACAAATCTGAACCTTAGAGTGGTGATCCATCTCAAGGAGTTCAAAAACTCGCTCTCCCTACCATTAAAACCCACAAAGATGAACGAAAGATTCAAAGAGCCAGGCAGGTTGCAATTCTGGCTGATGCATTTTCCCTTGTACACAAAGCCTTAACCCCAAAAGGGAAACCCTTCCCTAGTCACCACAAAGACCCGAGAATAAAAGGTGGGAAGGTTATAGGAGCCCGATTAGCCTTGGGCAAGGAGGAAAAGCTGTACACCCAGGGGACCATCCTCAGGCCAAATAGGACGGCACTGAGAGCAGGAGTAATGGCCGAAGACCGGTGCGTTTCCATTGGAATAAGGCAGATCACCATCGAGCTGAATGCTGCAAGTTATGGGAAAACCTGTAGCATTAATCAGGGACCACCAGATCAGTGCAGGATAATGGGACCTGTTGGAAAGCACAACAGATCAGGCTGTGCCTCCAACTGCGGCAGTCAGAACCAGGAAACACACCACAGAGAGTGCGGGAAAAATAAACAAAATCCCTGAGAGGTACCAGGAATTTGTATCCTAAGGAAAAGTGACCCCATACCCCTTGAGTGAGGCAAGTAAAACAATAGTCATACTCAAGGATACAGGGGCCATCCAATCCCTTCTGCTGGGAAAAAGAAAGTGCAGTGAATGCTAGAGCGTTAGTGAATGGTGTCGGATGGCAGTATATGTCCATACCCTGAGATCCGGTGCACTTGGAGTGTGACCCAGTTTCATGACCCTTTACCATGGGGATTGTACCTCGTTTACCGGGTGATGGGTCGAACTGCTCCTGGGTAATAATCTGACAGGGGAAAAGGTGGCAGCTTCCCCAGTAGTTCAAGAGAGACCAAAAGAGGTACGGGAGACAGAATAGTTACAGGAGAAGGTCCCTGACATTCTCCCTGATTGTGTGGTGACTCGGTCCTGGCAAAACAATCCCCTGAACTGAGACTGCAGACGGATTACCCTACATTCTGGTTGTCTGAAACCTTCTTCGTGAAGTTAGAGGAGACAAAGAATGTATTAAACAGTTCTTCCTTATTTGAGGTTCAACAACCCGACCCAGTGTTAAAAAATAGCACAGACTGTCCAAACCAAAACTGAAGCAGAGGGAGTTGCAGAGTGTTACTAGTTAAATAATGAGGTGCTGATGAGGGAGTGGCGACCTCCTCACAGAGCAGAGGATGAAGAGTGGACAGTGGTTCACCAGATAGTGGTGCCGCTGAGGTCCCTTAAAGAAATATTAAGAATGACCCAAGACCTTCTAATGGATGGACATTTCGGTGTATGAAAAATCAAAGCCCGCAGAAGACAGTATTTTGACTGGCCACAACTTCACAAAGATGTGGTGGCGTTTTGTAAAACTAGTCACATGTGCTAAGTTGTGGGGAAGCCCCAACCTGCAATAAAGCCTGCACCCTAATTCACATACCAGCTTTTGGGGACCCCTTCAGCAGAGTGCTGGTGGATTGTGGGGTCACCTGCTGAAAACAAAAAGGTGTTCCAGTATCTTCTCACCATTATGGATGTGGTGACCCGATTCCCAGAGGCCATTCGCCTGAAGAACTATACCTGCCAAGGCTGTGGTGAAGGGGCTAACCCAATTCTTTACCCGATATGGGCTGCCATCTGAGATCCAGTCGGATCAGGACACACATTTTATGTCCATTTTTTTTATTAGGTATTCTGGAGGACCGCAGCCTCACAGCTCCAGCGACCTGGGTTCGATTATGTGTACTGCTTGTGCAGAGTTTGCAAGTTCTCCCTGTGACCGCGTAGGTTTTCACCAGGTGATCCGGTTTCCTCCCACAGCCAAAGACTTGCAGGCTGATAGGTAAATTGGCCATTATAAATTGCCCCTAGTATAGGTTGGTGGGAGGGGAGTTGAGGGATGGTGGGGGTGTGGTAGGAATATGTGATTCATGTAGGATTAGTATAAATGGGTGGTTGATGGTCGGCACAGACTCAGTCGGCCGAAGGGCCTGTTTCAGTGCTGTATCTCTAAATAAATAAAATAAGTAAATAAATAAAGTCCTCAGCCTACCATCCATAGTCACAAGGGGCTTTGGAGCGGTACGATCAGACCCTAAAGACAATGATCAGGCCATACTGCTATGAGCAACCCCATGACTGGGACAAAGGGCTGGGATTTCTCCTGTTGGTTTCCAGGGACTTATCCAATGATTCCACTGGCTTTAGTCTCTTTGAATTAGTTTATTGACACGAGGTGAGAGGTTCCCTTAAACTAATCAAGGAGAGGTTTTTGGGACACAGGGATGAGTATTCCATGTTACACTGCATTTCTATGCTGTGGGAGCACCTAAAGACCACCCAGGCAGCTATGGAAAGGTAAGGAGACAGAAATGCCAAGGCTAAAACATTTCAGGACAGAGACCATGTATTGTTACTATTCCCACTGCAGGGTGAACCCCTGAAATCCCGGTTCAGTGGTCCATATCGAGTGGCTAAAGGAATAGTCAGATACATTATTTAATTGACACTCCAGACCAAAGGCAAGAAGCAAAGGCTCTGGAGGGAACAGCCAAGTACAGATCTGTCAGGCAGTCAGGAGGGAAGGATTGGAAAGGGCGGTGAGGACAGGTTAGAGGAGGGCCAGGAGGATTCCCAACTGGAACCCCCTACTCTCCGAATAGCCAACCCTGAAATGTGAGATCCATCAGACACTACGCTCTCCTCCTTAAATGCAGGTCAAAGAGGCAGCCTAAAAAGGCTGCTAACAGCATTTACAGAAACGTGCAAGGACAAGGAAAGGTCCCAAAAAGGCATGTCAATGGTGAGGGAGATGCCTCACCTAGTCGAAGTGCCGCTGCAGAGTGCAGCGAAAGCTGGACAAAGACCTGCGAGCAGTAATGTCCCAGAGGACATAGGGTAGATAAAAAAATGATTCTTCCCATAGTAAAGGGAAAAGTGAAGGGAACGTACCCTAAAGTAAACAGCACTTGGGTACCTCACCAGAAAGCTAAAAGTAAGGTCAGTGTGGATCTACCCACTGAACAACACAATGATCAGGTCCCAAACACAAAGCTAATCAAACACAACAATTTCAAAGGCGAACTCAGCAAGAACAAAGGCCCAGAGGAGATCTCAGATACCTCACAGGGTCTAAAAAAACAATTTATTACACACTGTCGGTTTAGGGAGAAAGATTGTTAAGGTGCAGGAACCTGAGTAGTTAAAACTTCATTAGAGGAGAGAAAAGGTAAACAATGCAATGGTTGATGCATTGTCCAGCGTCGAACCCGACACATAACCATCCCAGACAAAACGTCAAAAAAGTTAAATCAGTACAGCTGTAACAGACAATGTCAGCTGCAATAATTCTAAGATTAATGTGTGAATTTGAGAAGTGATTATTGAGAATGCATGTGTATTTCTTTCTTTTTCTTCCCACAGTTCTGAAATGAAATGTTCCCGTTATCACATTTCTTTCCATGTGCTGCGCCGGTGTTAAGATAACACAACATGCCAAATGAGGAATTTTAATTCATCGTTTGGAAACTTACACTAACCTTTTAATAGAAAAAATCCTACAGTTAACCTTGAAAAAACTGGCAGCCAAGATGGCCACCGAAATTGGCATCTGAAACACATTTTCACATTCTAAGGCCGACAACAGGAGACACATGTCTGATGAGCCTGGACCAATATCATTGGCTTGCTCTAGTGATTGAATGACCTAAGATTACATTCATTAACACGGCATGCAAGACTACCCTGACACATTGACTTTGAAAGAGCAAACTCCTCCAAGTATAAATACTGGTATCCTGAGCCCTGGGAAGATAGAAGTTTCTAACCTTGAATCTCATTGGAAGGGTCCAGAGAATACACTGAGGCACTCAGGAGTCCTTCTGTCCATCTCTGTGACAGCTGGGAGTTTCCCTTGGACAAAGACAGACAAGCCAATGATTCAAACTGTGCAGAAGCAGAAGGGCTGTGACCCCTCTCTCTCTCTCTCTCCATCTCTCTCTCCACCTAACATCACAAGTTTGAAAACCACATGTGACTGCGGACCCCTCAAGCCTACAGATTACTGCAGACAGAGTAACCAGGGGAAGAAAGCCTCAAAGAAAATCCTGAGCAATGTGGACCAGCCACATACTGCACTTCGGCAAGCAAAAGACTTCAAGAATATAACTTCAGCTGGAAGACCACGGAATCGCCCAACATCACAGAATGAGTTTTTTGAAATTTATTCTGGACTCAAATCCAACCACAAATTTACTTCTCACTCTGTAATATATTTGAGTGTGTGTGATTCTCGTATGAGTGTGTCCGTAACTGTGTGTTCCGTTTTTTTTATGATTTTATTCAGATCGGGTTTCTCTTGTTAAGTTTAATAAACTCACCTCGTTCATGTATAAACTCAAGAGAACCTGTCCAATCGGTTTCTTCACCATCATACCAAAGGTAAGATGTAGAACACTCACTGAGACGTTAAGCATATTCACTGTTTATAAAGGACAAACACTGTTGCAGTCAAATAAAGAAGAGCCACACTGACCCCTCCTCACCTGGCCATAACAATTGACCTGGCTGGGGATGGAGGGAATATGGGGATGAACTCAGCTCAGCATTAAATAGATACCAGAGGTTGTAAACCTCCTGGTTCAGCCTCAGACAATGGCCAGCGTGGGGGATGCAGATCATAGACAGGGAATGGAGTTGTGACAGAAACGGAAGATAACGGTTTCAGTCTTCTCACGATTTAAATGACAAGAACACTAAATCAGTGAAATATGGTTTATGAATCTAATAGTTGGATACAGAGACTTACCAGGGACACCAATAGTAGCGAGGATGGGATAGTAAATAAATTGAATCATCTTCAGAGCAAAATAGATCCGGCGTTCTAATGTTATCCAATAATAATCTGCAGTAAGACGGTCAAACCAATAGGATACACTCCTGTCACTTGTTGTAACATTCCAATCTATTGTTCTCAGATTCTGACCCATTGTTGTAACATTCCAATCTATTATTCAGATTCTGATCTCTCCTCTCCCTCTCTCTGCAGCCACGGATCCCTTTTAGTGCCGGAGCTGATGGTCCCGCTAACACTTTCGGAAAACACATTGAAAGGAGTCCTGTATTAATAGAAGAGGGAAACCCTCCAGTGACACCATTAGGGTCCATGGAGACTGACATTAATTACAGTCACTGAACAAACAGGTTCAGTTAACCCCTTTCAATTCAACACTTATTGTACCACAATAAAGTAGAACATTTATCCAGTCTGCATGGGTTTTGTGAGGGTTACTGAGGGAAGGAATGGTGGAAATGACAGAAGCACTGGACAGAATCTTTCAGTCCTCCTTGGATATGGGAGTGATGCCAGAGGTCTGGAGGATTGTCAATGTTCAACCCTGTTTAAAATGGAGAGGTTGGGTAAACCCTGTAACCATCAGTCTAATGTTGGTGGTTGGAAACTTCTAGAGGTCATAACCCAACACAAAAATATATCCTGTTTGTAAAACACGTGATAATAAATGACAAGCAGCATGGAAAGGTTAATGAAATATCATTCCTGAAAATCTTCATCAAGTTCGTTGAGGACGTAACTGTGATTGTTTCATGTAATATAATCATAGAAAGTTTAAGATACAGAAAGAGGCCACTTGGCCCATTGTGTCTGCACCGGCCGAAAAATGATCCACCGATTCTAATCCCATCTTCCAGCATTTGATCCACAGCCCTGCAGATAATGACAGTTGAGGTGAACATCCAGATTCCTTTTCACTGAGTGGAGGGATTCTGCTTCAACTATCCTTTCAGGCAGTAATTTCTAGACTCTCACTATAAACAGGGGATGCAGTACTGAACCCTGTGGAACGCCACTGTAAACAGTCCTCAGGTCAGTAAAATATCCGTCAACAACTACCCTTTAATAAAAACAAGACATGCTGGAAATACTCAGCAGGTCTGGCAGCATCTGTGGAGAGAGAAGCAGAGTTAACGTCACAGGTCAGTGACCCTTCATCATTGAACTGAAACGTTAATCCTGCTTCTCCCTCCACAGATGCTGCCAGACCTGCCGAGTATTTCCAGCATTTCGTGTTTTACTTCAGATTTCCAGCATCCGCAGTATTTTGCTTTTATTATAACAATTACCCTTTGTTTCTTGCCACTGAGCCCATTTTGTATTTTTGGGTGAACAAGTTTCTCCTCAACTCCCCGCTAATCCTTCTACCAAGCACTTTAAGTCACTGCCCCCCAGTCACTGATCTCTCTGCTCAGGTGAATAGACTCTTCACCTCCACTCTATCCAGGCCCCACAAAATTATGTCCCTTTCAATCAGATCTCCCTTCAGCCTTCTCTGTTCCAAGTAGAACAACCCCAGCCTATCTAATCTTTCTTCATAGCTGCATTTTTCCAGTCCTGGCAAACATCCTGGTAAATCTCCTCTGTACCCTCTCTAGTGCAATTCCATCCTTTGTGTAATTAGGTGACCAGAACTGCAGAGTACTCAGGTTGTGGCCCAACCAATGATTTATACAGTTCCAGCATAACCTCACTGCTCTTGTATTCTATCCCTCAGCTAATAAAGGAAAGGATTCCATATGCCTTCTTAACCACCTTATCGACCTGACCTGCTACATTCAGGACATCAGTGGACATTGACTCCAAGGTCCCTCACTTCCTCTACACTTCTCAGTATTTTACGATTGATTGTCTATCCCTTTGCCTTGTTTGACCTCCTCAATTACATCGTCTCATACTTAACCAGGCTGAATTCCATTTGACACTTTTTTTTTTAGATTAGAGATATAGCACTGAAACAGGCCCTTCGGCCCACCGAGTATGTGCTGACCATCAACCACCCATTTATACTAATCCTAAACTAATCCCATATTCCTACCAAACATACCCACCTTTCCCTATATTTCCCTACCACCTGCCTATACTAGTGACAATTTATAATGGCCAATTTACCTACCAACCAGCAAGTCTTTTGGCTTGTGGGAGGAAACCGGAGCACCCGGAGAAAACCCACGCAGACACAGGGAGAACTTTCAAACTCCACACAGGCAGCACCCAGAATCGACCCCGGGTCCCTGGAGCTGTGAGGCTGCAGTGCTAACCACTGCACCACTGTGCCGCCCCATCAATATTTTCTGCCATCCATATTTTCCTGCAGCCCAGCTATCCTCCTCGCCAGCTACCGCACAGCCAATCTGTGTACCATCTGCACACATCTTGATCATGCCCCCTACATGTACGTTCAAATCGTTAATATTTACTACTAAAAGCTGGGGACCCAGTACTGAGCCCTGTGGAATGCCACTGGAAATAGACCTCAAGTCAGTAAAACGCCCGTCAACAATCACCCTTTGTTTCCTGTCACTGAGCCAATTTTGTATCCAGCTTTCTGCATTTCCCTGGATTCCATGGGACTGTATTTTTTTTACCTAGTATGCCACATGTGACCTTGTCAAAAGCCTTGCCAAAATCCATGTAGACCATATCATCCGCACTACCCTCATCTATCATCCTTGCGACTTGGTCGAAAAATTCAATCAAGTTAGTCAACAATATCTTCCCTTAACAAATCCATGCTGACTGTCCTTGATTGACCTGAGCCTTTCTAAGTGACAGTTTATCCTGTCTCTCAGAATACATTGCAATAATTTGCCCACTACTGAGGCTACACTGATTGGCCTGCAATTATTTGGTCTATCCGTTGCTCCATTTTTAAAGAGTTACAATGTTAACAGTTCACCAATCCTCTGGCACTACACCTGTATCCAGTGAGGATTGGAAAATGATGGTCAGACCCTCTGCTATTTCCTCTCTCACTTCTTTTGACATCCTGGAATACATTTCATCTGGCCCTGGTGATATATCAACTTTCAAAGATGCTAATCCCATTAATACTTCCTCTCTCCCTATGTATATCACATCCAATAATTCACACTCCTACTCCTAAACCACAGTATCTGCATCATCCCCTCTTCTGTTCAGACAGATACAAAGTATTCATTAAGAACCATATCAACATCTTTCGCCCCTACTCATGTATATCCACTTATGTATATAGATTTTCAAACGGCCTGTGATCAAATGACATTTCATAGACTTGTCATGACATGGATTAATGTGACATTGATAGTGTGGATATTTCATAGACTTGTCATGACATGGATTAATGTGACAGTGATAGTGTGGATATTTCATAGACTTGTCATGACATGGATTAATGTGACAGTGATAGTGTGGATATTTCATAGACTTGTCATGACATGGATTAATGTGACAGTGATAGTGTTGATATTTCATAGACTTGTCATGACATGGCTTAATGTGACAGTGATAGTGTTGATATTTCATAGACTTGTCATGACATGGATTAATGTGACAGTGATAGTGTGGATATTTTATAGACTTGTCATGACATGGATTAATGTGACAGTGATAGTGTTGATATTTCATAGACTTGTCATGACATGGATTAATGTGACAGTGATAGTGTTGATATTTCATAGACTTGTCATGACATGGATTAAGGTGACAGTGATAGTGTTGATATTTCATAGACTTGTCATGACATGGATTAATGTGAATGTGATCGTGTTGATATTTCATAGACTTGTCATGACATGGATTAATGTGACAGTGATAGTGTTGATATTTCATAGACTTGTCATGACATGGATTAATGTGACAGTGATAGTGTGGATATTTCATAGACTTGTCATGACATGGATTAATGTGACAGTGATAGTGTGGATATTTCATAGACTTGTCATGACATGGATTAATGTGACATTGATAGTGTGGATATTTCATAGACTTGTCATGACATGGATTAATGTGATAGTGATAGTGTGGATATTTCATAGACTTGTCATGACATGGATTAATGTGACAGTGATAGTGTGGATATTTCATAGACTTGTCATGACATGGATTAATGTGACATTGATAGTGTGGATATTTCATAGACTTGTCATGACATGGATTAATGTGACAGTGATAGTGTGGATATTTCATAGACTTGTCATGACATGGATTTATGTGACAGTGATAGTGTGGATATTTCATAGACTTGTCATGACATGGATTAATGTGACAGTGATAGTGTGGATATTTCATAGACTTGTCATGACATGGATTTATGTGACAGTGATAGTGTTGATATGACACTGACTCAGGGACAGAAAGCAGAGAGAAGTGGTGAACAGTCATGTTCAGACTGGAGGTGGAGGGGAGTATACAGTACTGTTTCTCAGGGTTCGATTCACTCTGCGTGATATCAAGAAACGATTGAAGGCACCGGATACTGCAAAGGCTATGGGCCCTGACAATATTCCGGAAATCGTACTGAATACCTGTGCTCCAGAACTTCCGTTCCCCCATCAAACTGTTCAAGTACAGCTACAACATTGGCATCTGCCCGTCAATGTGAAAAATTGCCCAGCTATGTCCTGTACACAAAAAGCAGGACAAGTCCAACCCGGCCAATTACCGCCTCATCAGCCTATTCTCAATCATCAGTAAAGTGATGGAAGGTGTCATCGGCAATGCTATCAAACAGCACTTGCTTAGCAATAACCTGCTTAGTGACGCTCAGTTTGGGTTCCTCCAGGGTCACACCGCTCCTGACCTCATTACAGCCTTGGTTCAAACATGGACAAAGGAGCTGCATTCAAGAGGTGAGGTATGAGTGACTGCCTTGACATCAAGGCAGCATTTGACTGAGTATGGCATCAAGGAGCCAGAGGAAAAATGGAGTCAGTGGGAATCAGCGGGAAACTCTCTGCTGGTTGGAGTCATACCGAGCGCAAAGGACGATGGTTGTGGTTGTTGCAGGGCAATCATCTCAACTCCACCACATCACTGCAGGAGTTCCTCAGGGTAGTTTCCGAGACCCAACCATCTTCAGCTGCTTCATCAATGACCTTCCTTCAATCACAAGACCAGAAGTGGGGATGTTGGCTGATGATTGCACAATTTTCAGCACCATTCGTGACTCCTCAAATAGTGAAGCAGTCCGTGTAGAAATGCAGCAGGACCTGGACAATATCAAGGCTTGGGCTGATAATTGGCAAGTATCATTCGCACTGCACTAGTGCCAGGCAATGACCATCTCCGACAAGAGAGAATCTAATCATCTCCCTTGACATTCAATGACATTACCATAGCTGAATCCACCACTATCAACATCCTAGGGGCTACCAATGACCAGAAACTGAACAGGAGTAGCCATATGAATACCATGGCTCAAAGAGCAGGTCATAGGCGAGGAATGCTGAGGCGATTAAGTTTAGTTTAGTTTTAGTTTAGAGATACAGCACTGAAACAGGCCCTTCGGCCCACCGAGTCTGTGCCGACCATCAACCACCCATTTATACTAATCCTACACTAAGCCCATATTCCTACCACATCCCCACCTGTCCCTATATATTTCCCTACCACCTACCTATACTAGGGGCAATTTGTAATGGCCAATTAACCTATCAACCTGCAAGTCTTTGGCATGTGGGAGGAAACCGGAGCACCCGGAGAAAACCCACGCAGACACAGGGAGAACTTGCAAACTCCACACAGGCAGTACCCAGAATCGAACCCGGGTCCCTGGAGCTGTGAGGCTGCGGTGCTAACCACTGCGCCACTGTGCCGCCCTCCTAACTCGCCTCCTGACTCCCCAAAGCCAGTCCAACATCTATCAGGCACAAGCCAGGAGTGTGATGGAATACTCTCCGCTTGTCTGGATGGGTGCAGCTCCAACAACACTCAAGAAGCTCGGCACTATCCAGTACAAAGCAGCCCGCTTGATTGGTACCCCATCCACAACATTCACTCCCTCCACCACCGACGCACAGTGGCAGCAATGTGTATCATCTAAACGATGCACTGCAGCAACACACTAAGGCTCCTTAGACAGCACCTTCCAAGCACACAACCTCTACCACATAGAAGGGCAAGGGCAGCAGATGTATGGAAGCACCACCACCTGCAAGTTCCCCTCCAAGCGACACACCATGCTGATTTGAAACTATCTTGCCGTTCCTTCACTGTCGCTGGTTCATAATACCGGAACACCCTTCCTAACAGCACTGTGGGTGTACCTGCAGTGGTTCAAGAAGGCAGCTCACCACCACCTTCGCATGGGCAATTAGAGATGGGCAATAAATGTTGGCCTGGAATAGCATCCAATTGGATCAAAAACTGTCCGAAGGATAGCAAAAAGAGAAATGTGTTAAATGGTTATTTTTCAGACTGGAGGATGGTCGACATTGATGTTACACAATGGTCAGTGCTGGGACCACAGTTGTTTTTTTTTACTGTATAAAAATAACACGGATCTTGGAATACGGAGTAGAATTTATATTTTTTCTGATGATTGCAATCTTGGAGGAGTGGGGAACAGTGAGGGTGATACAAACCACCTACAACATGATATAGATCGGCGAGCAGAATGGACAGAGAAGTGGCAGGTAGAATTTAATAAAGAGGAGTGTGAGGTAATGTATTTTGTCAGAAAGAATAGGAAGACAACATAGACATAATGACACAGTTCTAAAGATTTTGCAGGAACAGAAGGACCAGGGGCTCCATATGCATTGATCTTTGAAGGTGGCAGGACATATTAGGAGAGTGTTTAGCAAAGCATATCAGATCTTGGGCTTCATCATTAGAGGCAAATATACAAAAATAGGGTGGTTTAGCTGAAACTTTACAAAGCTTTGGTTAGACCCCAACAAGGGAACTGTGCCCTGTTCTGGTCACCAGACTGCAGGAAGGATGTGTAAGTCCTTGAGAGAGTGCAGAGGAGATTTTGCAGAATGATTCCAGGGATGGGAGTTTAGGTACAAAGTGAGTTTGGAGAAGATGGAGTTGTCCTCCCTGGAGTAAAGGAGATTGAGAGTGATTTGATAGAGGTGTACATGATTATGATAGACTTAGATAAGATAGACAAGGAAAAACTGTTCCCATTAACTGATGCAACGCAGACTAGAGGGCACAGATGGAAGGTTTTGGTTAAGAGATGCAGGGGAATGTGAGGAGGAACTTTTTTACACAGTGGATGGTAATGAGCTGGAACTCACTGCCCATGAGGATGGTGGAAGCCGAGACAATCAAAGATTTCAAAAGGAAACAGGATGGAAACCTGAAGGAAAAGAACTTGCAGGGATACAGGGATTGAGCGGGGGAGTGGGAGAGTGGGGCTGACTGGATTGTTGCACAGAAAGCCGGCAGTGAGGGGCTGAATGGCATCTTTCTTTGTTGTAAATGACTCCATCAATTTCGACCACTCGATGTTGGATATGTCACCTCCTCCTGCCTGTAAATATCCAGATACATAGAAGTTCAATGAAACTGCAAGCTTAACAACCACTGACAGCTCCGTCCTCACCCTGGTGTGAGGCTCCAGGTTGTGTTACAGGAGGTGACACAGCTCTGTGACCACCTCCTTATTGAATCAGAGTCACCTCACACATTGCTCCTGGGTTAGGTGTAGGTAGGAAAAGTGCTCTTGGAGCACCCGGGGTGGGTAGGGAAGAGCCCTCCCCTCCTCTCTCTTTACAGAGCTTCCCCTCTCGGCAGCATCTGCTCCATTTGTTGGTCATGTTACAGACCCAGAGGCAATGTAACTACAGTCCCCATACGTCGTCCAGAGTTGGGTCAAAGAACAAAGAACAAAGAAAATTACAGCACAGGAACAGGCCCTTCGGCCCTCCAAGCCTGCGCCGATCCAGATCCTCTATCTAAACATGTCGCTTATATTCTAATGCTCTGTATCTCTTTGCTTCCTGCCCATTCATGTATCTGTCTAGATACATCTTAAAAGACGTGATCGCGCCCGCGTCTGCCACCTCCGCTGGCAACGTGTTCCAGGCACCCACCACCCTCTGCATAAAGAACTTTCCACGCATATCCCCCCTAAACCTTTCCCCTCTCACTTTGAACTCGTGACCCCCAGTAATTGAATCCTCCACTCTGGGAAAAAGCTTCTTGCTATCCAACCTGTCTATACCTCTCATGATTTTGTACACCTCAATCAGGTCCCCCCTCAACCTCCGTTTTTCTAATGAAAATAATCCTAATCTACTCAACCTCTCTTCATAGCTAGCGCCCTCCATACCAGGCAACATCCTGGTGAACCTCCTCTGCACCCTCTCCAAAGCATCTACATCCTTTTGGTAATGTGGCGACCAGAACTGCATGCAGTATTCCAAATGTGGCCGAACCGAAGTCCTGTACAACTGCAACATGATCTGCCAACTCTTGTACTCAATACCCCGTCCGATGAAGGAAAGCATGCCGAATGCCTTCTTGACAACTCTATTGACCTGCGTTGCCTTCTTCAGGGAACAATGGACCTGAACACCCAAATCTCTCTGTACATCAATTTTCCCCAGGACTTTTCCCTTTACTGTATAGTTCACAAATGTCCCTGAATGTCTGCAGCAGCTCACAACACAACCTCCAGAAAAACATCCACAACGCCTCCACTAACTTTACAATAGCAGAAGTAAGTCAAAAGCCTGTCGGCTAGATGCCTGGTATTTTTAAATAACACCAGAGGGGTTTCGTTTTGCTACTGAATGTATGTTCAGCGGTGAGTGACTAACGCAGGCGGTCAGTGGACATGCACAGAAAAAGTTTAAAGAAGTACATCAAAGCTGCTGGTATGGTACATTGACATCACTTTCAAATCCACCCTCAAAGGAACAACACATACAAGGTACAATTGAGCTAGAGCCCTGCGCAGCTTGGGACACTGTGCAGGGCATAGTAGAGGTGGCCGGCTGTGAAGACCACGCTGACAGCACATAGATGATGTGACTGGGCTGGAGCCCCACCCAGCATGGGATATTGTGCAGACCGCACTGGAAGTGGCCGGCTGTACGATTCACATCTCTTTTTGGATCCCAATTCTGTACCGTCAGCAGCAGTCTTGCTGCAGAGTCTAAAATCGTGGCTCGGAACAGATACTGAGGGAAATAAATTCACTTTACAAGGAGAACTGAAAAAAGATTGAAGTCGAAAGATTTGCAGGAATATATGAATTGGAGAGGGGAAAGTGAATAAATGGAAGGGTGAGGCCATGGAGAGATTCAAACACAAGAATGAGAATATTAAAATTAAGGTGCTGCCATACGGGAGCCAATGGAGATCAGTGAGCACAGGGGTGATGGGTGATCGGGATTTGGTGTGAGTTCGAATACAGGCAGCAGAGTTCTGGATGGGCTGTGGTTTATGGAGGTTTAGAACTTTGAGGGTGAACAAGATGGAATTAGAATAGTCAACTGTGTATTTAACAGTGATGCGGATGAGGCTTTATGCAGTAGATGGGCTGAGGCAGAGGTGGAGTTGGGTGATATCATAAAGGTGATATTAGGCAGGGTTAGTGATGGAAAGAATATGGAGATGAACTCAGCTCAGGTTTAAATATAACAAAGAAGTTGTAGACTGTCTGGTTGAGCCTCAGATATTGGGCAGGGTGGAATATGTGCTTCACAGATAGGGGATGGAGTTTGTGATGGAGACTAATGACACTTGCTTCCGCCTTCCCAAAATTTACATAACAGAACAGTATTTCAGTGAAACAGGGTTTACAGATCTCCTGGCCTGAAATAGAGACAGCAACAGCAGCAAAGATGACAGAGTAAATGACAAGAACTGTAATACAGTTCACAATGGTTTGTTGAGCTGATAGCTGGAGATATTCACCAGGCATAACAACGGCAGCAAGAAGGGCAGAGTAAATTACAGGAGCAGTAATGCAGTCAAACATGGTTTAAAGGATTTATAGCTAGATAGAGAGACTTACCAGGGACACCAATAATAGCCAGGATGGGATAGTAAATGTATTGAATAATCTTCAGTGCGAGATAGATACGAGTGTTTAATGAGTGCCAATCATAATATGTAGAAAGAGACTAAAGATCCGAGGATAAACTCCTGTCCATTGCTGTAACATTCCAGTCTTTTGTTCTCAGATTCTAACCTATCCTTTCTCTCTATCTCTCTGGAGCAGCTGATCTCTGTAAGTGCCGGGGCTGATGTTCCCACTGACACTATGGAATAACACATTGAAAGAATCCCCTTATGAATAGGAGATGGAAAACGTCCAGTGACACAATTAGGGCCCATGGAGACTGACATTAATTACAGTCACAGAACAAACAGATGCAGTTAACGCTTTTCAATCCAACACTTTTTGCACCACAATAAAGTTGAACATTTACCCAGTCTGGATGGGATGTATGATGGTTGCTGAGGGAAGCAATGCTGGAAATAGCAGAGGCACTGGCCAGAATATTCCAATCCCCCTTGGATATTGGCGGGATGACAGATTTCCACAGGCTCACCACCCTCTGGGTGGAGAAACGTCTCTTCATCTCAGTCCTGAAAATTTTACCCCATATACTTGGACTATGACACCTGGTTCGGGAGTCCCCCACCATCGGGAACATCCTTCCTGCATATACCCTGTCAAGCCACGTTAGAATTTTATAGGTTACGATGAGATCCCTCCTCACTCTTCTGAATTCCAGTGAATATAGTCCGAACCGACTCAATCTCTCCTCATACGACAGTCCTACCACCCCAGGAATCAGTCTGGTAAAACTCTACTGCACTCCCTCTATAGCAAGAGCATCCTTCCTCAGATAAGGAGACCAAAACTGCACACAATATTCCTAGTGTGGCCTCACCAAGGCCCTGTATAATTGTAGCAAAACATCCCTGCTCCTGTACTCGAATCCTGTCTCTATAAAGGCCAACATAACATTCACCTTTTTCGACCGCCTGTTGCACCTGCATGCTTACCTTCAGTGACTGGTGTACGAGAACACCCAGGTCTCGCTGCGTATTCCCCTCTCTCAGTTTATAGCCGTTCAGATAATAATCTGCCTTCCTGTTTTTGCTAGTAAAGTGGATACCTTCACATTTATCCACATTATACTGCATCTGCCATGCATTTGCCCACTCACTCAACTTGTCCAAATCACCCGGAAGCCTCTTTGCATTCTACTCACAACTCACCCTCACATCCAATTTTGTATCAGCTGCAAATCTGGAGATATTACATTTAGTTTCCTCATCTAAATCATTAATATATATTGTGAATAGCTAGGGTCCGAGCTCCGATCCCTGCGGTACCCCACGAGTCACTGCCTGCCATTCAGAAAAAGATCCGTCTGTTCCAATGCTTTGTTTCCTGTCTCCCAACCAATTTTCTATCTATCGCAATACACTACCCCCAATCCCATGTGCTTTAATTTTACACGCTAAACCCTTACGTGGAACTTTGTCGAGAGCCTTCCGAAAGTGCAAATAAATCACATCCACTGGCTCCCCCTCATCAACTCTGCTAGTGACATACTCGAAGAATGCTAGTAGATTTATCAAGCATGATTTCCCTTTCATAAATCCATGCTGACTCTGTCCGATTCTACCACTGTTCTCCAAGTGCTCTGCTGAAAAATCTTTGATAATGAACTCCAGGATTTTCCCCACGACCGATATCAGGCTGACTGGTCTACAATTTCCTGCTTTCTCTCTACCTTCCTTTTTTAATAGTGGGGTAACATTCCAATCTGTAGGAACTGTTCCAGAGTCCATAGAATATTGGAAGATGACCACCAATGCATCCACTATTTCTCGGGCCACTTCCTAAGTACTCTGGGATGTAGATTACTAGGCCCTGGAGATTTATCGGCCTTCAATACCATCAACTTCCCCAACACCATTTCTCTACTAATACTGATTACTTTCAGTTCCTCTCTCTCACTAAACCCTGTATTCACCAACATTTCTGGTATGATATTGGCGTCCTCCTTTGTGAAGACAGAACTAAAGTATGCATTTAGTTGGTCAGCCATTTCTTTGTTTCCCAGAATAAATCCCCCTGTTTCTGACTGTAACGGACCTGCCTTTGCCTTCGCCAATCTTTTCCACTTCACATACGTATAGATTCGTTTACAGTCAGTTTTTATGTTCCCCGCAAGCTTACTCTCGTGCTCCATTTTCCCCTTCTCAATAAATCCCCTGGTGCTCCTTTGCTGAATTTTAAACTGCTCCCAATCCTCAGGTCTGTTGTTTTTTTCCTGGCAAATTTATATGCCTCTTCCTTGGATCTAACCCTACCTCTACCTTTCCTTGCAAGCCATGATTTGGCTACCTTTTCTATTTTACTTTTGCGCCAGACAGGGATAAACAATTGTTGCAGTTCATCCATGCGCTCTTTGAATGTTTGCCATTGCCTTTCCACCGTCAACTCTTCAAGTAAAGTTTCCCAATGTATCATCAACGACTCATGCCTCATACCTTCGTAGCTTACTTTATTAAGATTCACGACCCCAGTCTCAGAATCAACTAGGACACTCTCCATCATGATGAAGAATTCTATCATATTATGCTCGCTCATCCCAGAGGGATCTCGCACAACTAGATTGTCAATTATTCCTCTCTCATTATACAATAACCAGTCTAGGATGGCCTGTTCTCCAGATGGTTCCTTAAAGAATTGGTCCTGGAAACCATCCCGTATATTCTCCTGGAATTCCTCCACAATGTATTGTGACCAATTTGATTTACCCAATCTATATGCAGATTCAAGAAACCCATAATTACAGATGTTCCTTTATTGCATGCGTCTCTAATTTCCTGTCCAATGCCATTCCCTAATTCAGCACTACAGTCTGGGGGTCTATATACAACCCCCACTAACGTTTTCTGCCCCTGAGTGTTTCTCAGCTCTCCCCATACAGATTCGATATCGTCAGATCTAATATCCTGCCTCACTATTGCGTTCATTTACTCTTTAACCAGCAATGCAACTCCACCGGGGTTGGAGATAGGCCGTTTTAGTGATGGTGTGAATATTTGGTAGGAAGCTCATCTCAAGGCATCTCAGGGTTAACTATGTAAGTAAGTCTGTGAGCAGTTTGGCTTCGACTCAAACATTTACAAAGGAGAGGGATGGAGTGTGCAACTAGGACATGTTTGGAGCAGAGACAGAAAGCAATGGCTTCAATCTTCTCAATATTTAATTGACATTGCAGGTGTGTGAGGTAATACATTTTGAAAGGATGAATGAAGAGAGACAATACAAGTTAAATGGGACAACTATAAAGATGGTGAAATAACAGAGACACCTGGGATTTGTACACAAATCTTTGAAGGTGGCAGGAAAGGTTAACTTGACAGTTCATAAATGTATGGGATCCTAGGGTTTATAAATAGAGGCAAAAAGAACAAAAGCAAGGACATTATGTGAAACATATATAAAATACTAGTTCAGCTGCACCTGGAGTCTTGTGTCGAATACTGGGAATCACACTTTAGGGAGGACATGAAGCCTTCGGAGAGGGTACAGAACTGTTTTCCTAGTATTTTTCCAGGCATGAGGGATTACAGTTATGTAGCTGAGGTTGTTCTGCTTGGAGCAGAGAACTTTCAGAGGAGATTTGATTGAGGTGTTTAACATTAGGGAGGATTTAGATAAATTAAATAAAGAGAAACTATTTCCAATGTCCAAGAGACACAGATTTCAGGCGATTGGTAAAAGAAGCAGACATGAGGATTTTTGTTTCTGAGTGGTTTGGATTTGGAATGCACTGTCTGATAGGCTGATGGATACAGATTCAATAGTAGATCCCAAAAGGGAATTGGATAAATATCTGAAGGAGAAAAAATGTTAGGATATAGTGAAAGAGTCAGGGAGTGGGACTAATTGGATTGCTCTTTGAAAGGGCCAGCACAGACTTGATGGACCGAATGGCCTCATTCAGTTTGTGCTATTCTATGATTCTATGATGGTTCCCACCTGGACTTTCACAATATGCCAATCCTTTCACAAGGCGTTTGAAAAAGTACCACATAAAAGCCGTGTTACCGAATTAGAAACACATGGGATTAAAGGACCAATGTCAGCTGTGGCTCAGTTTGTAGCTCTCTCCCCTTTCAGTGGCAAGCTTCCAGGATCAAGTGTCACTGCAGGACTTGATCACAAGAATCAATGCTGACATTGCAGTGCAGTACTGAGGGTGTGCTGCACTGTCAGAGGTGCAGTCTATCGAATGAAACTTTAAACCAAGTTGCAGTCTGCCCTCTCAGGTGGATGTTAAAGATTCCATCGCACTATGCAGAAGCAGAGCAGGCGAATTATTCCCGGTGTCCTGGTCAACATTTTTTCCTTCAATCAACATCAGAAAAACAGATCTGATCATTCTCACATGACTGCATTTGGGATCTTGCTGTGCAGAAATTGTCTGCCTGTTTCCCACATTACAAGAGTGACTTCGCTTTAAGAAGTATTCATTGGTTGTAAATCACTTTGGGACATGCAGTGGTCATGAAAGGCGTTTCATAAATGGAAGTCTGTTTTTTATTTTCAATGTCAGCATGCAGGAAATTAGCTCAGTGACAGAAAGTAGAGAATAATGGAGAATGATTGTTGTTCAGTCTGGAGGGAACTACACAGTGGGGTTCCCCAGTGTCACAGTTGGGATCACAGTTGCTGTATGTTATTACAATGGGCTTGTGTACAGAGGGGATAATGTCAAAGTTTTCAGATGGCAGGAAAATCAGAAATGTTAATAAACAGTGAGAAGGATAGTAACAGACTTCAGGAGGACAGAGACTGACCAGTGAAATGAGCAGGCGAATGGCAAATATAAATTAACACAGTGAAGTGTGAAGTGAGACATTTGGGTAGGAAGTGTAAGGGAAGGCAACAGAAACAAATTGGTATTGTTTAAGTGAGGAGACAGGAACAGATAGACCTGGTGTGTATTCAGACAGATCTTTGAAGGCCGCATGAAAGGTTAACAAGTTTATGTCTGATATAACAGACATCAGGTAGAAAATACCATTGAGAAACAGGCTGAATACAGAAGGTCCAGAGGGGAAGTGAAAAAGCAAATAAGAGAAGCAAAGAGAGAGCATGAAAAGAGGTGAGCATTAAAGGAAATCCCAAAGTTTTCTATCGGCATCTAAACAGTAAAAGGGTAGTAAAAGGAACAATGGGGCCGACTCCGGACCATAAAGGGGATTTGCACATGGAGGCAGAGGATATAGCTGAGGTAATAAATGAATAATTTCCACCTGTCTTTACCAAGGAAGAAGATATGGAATCCTTTCCTTGATTAGCCGAGGTATAGAATATACGGCCAGGGAGGTTATGCTAGAATTCTATAATTCATTGGTTAGGACACAACTTGAGTACTGTGTGCAGTTCTGCTCACCTCATTACAGAAAGGATGTAATTGCACCAGAGAGGGTGCAGAGGAGATTTATGAGGATGTGGCGAGGACTGGAAAAATGCAGCTATGAGGAAAGATTGGACAGGCTGGGATTGTTCTCCTTGCAATAGAGAAGGCTGAGGGTAAATCTGATTGAAATGTACAAAACTGAGAGTAGAGTGGAGCTGAAGGGTCCATTCACCTGAGCAAAGAGGTCAGTGGCGAGGGGGCATGGACTTAAAGTGGTTGGTAGAAAGACTAAAAGGGAGCTGCGGATTTTATTTTTCACCCAGCGGGTGGTCAGAGTCTGGAACTCACTGTCCGAAAGGGTAGTTGAGGCAGAAACCAACAACTCATTCAAAAGGTGTCTGGATATGCACCTCAAGTGCTGTAATCTATCAAATGCTGGAAGGTAGGATTAGAATGGATGGATCGTTTTTTGGACAGCATAGACACGATGGGCCAAGTGGTCTTTCTGTGTGCCATAAACTGTCTATGATTCTAAGATGCAACCCAGGCAATGTTGAAAGAGGAGATAAGTCAGACACTAGTGGGGTTTAAAATTGATAAAGAGGAAGTCTTAGATAGGCTGTCTGGAATTAAATTGAATAAAGCTCCAGGACCAGACGATATGTATCCAAAGATACTGAGGGAAGTGAGGGTGGAAATCGCAGAGGCACTGGACATAATTTTCCAGTCTTCCTTAGACTCGGGGTGATGCCAGAGGACTGGAGAATTGTAAACGTTCCACCCTTGTTTAAAAAAGTGTGTAAAGGTAAGGCCAGCAACTATAGGCCTGTCAGTTAAACTTCGGTGGTGGGAAAACTTCTAGAAAGAAATAATCTTGGACAAAGCTGATAGTCACATGGACAAATGCGAGTTAATTAAACAAGCCAGCATGGATTTCTTGAGAGAACATCATGTTGAACTAATTTGCTGGAGATGTTTGAGGTGGTATCAGAGAGAGTTGATGAGGGCAATTCTGTTGATGTGGTGTACATTGATTTTCATATAACGGTCTATTCAGTTTCAAATGAACCTGCCTCCACCATTCTCAAGCTGTGCATTCCAGACATTTAACTATTCCCTGCATGCAAAAACCTTTTGATACAATGCCACACAACAGACCTGTGAGCAAACTTGTAGCTCATAGCATAAAAGGGACATTAGCAACATGGATACGAAATTAGCTGAGTGACAGGAAACAAAGAGTAGTGGTTAATGGATGTTTTACAGGCTGGAGGAAGGTTTGTGGTGGAGTTCCCCAGAGATCAGTGTTGGGATCCTTGCTTTTCCTGATATATATTAAGGACCTAAACCTGTGTGTACAGGGCACAATTTCAAAGTTTGCAGCTGATACGAACGTTGGAAGCATTGTGAACTGTGAGGAGGATAGTGTAGAACTTCAAAAGGACACACACAAGTTGCTGGAATGGGCAGACAGGTGGCAGATGTCGTTCAATACAGAGAAATGTGAAGTGATTCATGTTGGTAGGAAGAACATGGGGTGACAATATACAATAAAGGATACAATTCTATAAGGTGTTCAGGAGCAGAATAGCCTATGTGTATATGTGCAGAAGTCATTGAAGGCGGCAGGACAGGTTGAGAAAGTGTTTAATAAAGCATGCAGTATCCTGGGCTTTATTAATAGGGGCAGAGAGTACAAGAGCAAATAAGTTATATTGAACTTATATAAGGCACTATTTCAGCTTCAGCTGTGGTATTGCGTCCAGTTCTGGGTGCCACACTTGAGGAAAGACGTGAGGGCATTGGAGAGAGTGCAGAAAAGATTGACCAGAATCATTCCCAGGTTGAGGAATTTTAGTTATGAAGATAGATTGGAGAAGTTAGGAAAGTTTTCCTCGGAGAAGGCCGAGAGGTGAATTATTAGAGGTTTCAAAAATCATGAAGTGTCTGGACAGAGTAGATAGAGAGAAATAGTTCCCATTCGTGAAAGGATCGAGAACGAGAGGGCACAGATTTAAAGTCATGGGTTAAAGAAGCAAAGACGACCTGAGGAAAATATTTTTTCACACAGTGAGTGGTTAGAGTCTGGAATGCACTGCCTGAGAGTATGGTGGAGGCAGGTTCAATTGAAGCTGAATAGACTGTTATGTGAGAAGGAATAATGTGCAGGATTACAGGAAGAAGGCAGGGAACGGCACTGGGAGAATTGCTCATTCGGAGAGCCAGTGCAGACACAAAAGGCTGAATTGGTCCTTCTGTGCTGTAATAATTCTCTGATGTTTTTATTACAGGATGCTGACCAAGGGGACACTGTGATGGGGCTTCTCAGATGGGTGTAATGGTGGAGAATGGGGAATTCATGGCTGGAAAGGGAAGTTGTCCTATGGGAACTGGAATCTTAGCAGGGACTCTCCGACAGCTTGTCTGGGTCGAAGGCATCCAGGAAATATCTTCCCTCCCACCTCCTCCTGAGGTGGCCTCTGGATTCCTGGTGCCAATGCCTGTGTCCTCATGATGGTGATGATATGAAGGGTGCAGCAGAACACCATGAACTCAGACACCTGCTCCAGTGTGTACTGGAGGGCTCTCCCCGAGCGGTTCAGACATCGGAAGCATTGCTTCATCACACCGATGGTCTGTTCCACCATGTTCCTGGTGACTCCATTGCTCACATTATACACATGCTAATTGCGTAACTAATGGTTGATGGTGGGAGGTGGATTGAGGGTGTAGAAGCATGGGCTGTGTCTAGAGGGGGTTCATTTGTCTCCAAGGAGCTACATTCTGGTTTTTCATGGAGCCCCGATGTGTTGGGACCGGCTGACTGATTCAGAATGAAGGTATGGTGGCTGCTGCCAGGATAGTGGACATTCACCAACATGACGTACTGGCCATGCTCACACACCAACTGCACATTGATGAAGTGAGAGTTCTTTCAGCCCCTGTACCTCAACCCATGGGTTGACATGGGGTCCCCGCAGAACCACCTACACCATCAGGAATCCCGCTATCCTGACAAAGCCACGGGATCTCTCATCCTGCTTCTCCCTGCTGAGGGAGATATTGATGATATTGATGGTCACACTCACCTCCCAGAATTATCAATGGACAACACACAGGCCTAGTAACTACTGGCCAGTTAGTTTAACATCAGTTGTGAGGAAAGTTTTAGAAACAATAATCAGGGGAAAAGGACAACACACACTTGGAGAGGTTGAGTTAATTAAGGATTGTCAGCACGGATTTCTAAAAGGCAGATCATGCTTGATGAACTAATTGAATTTATTTAGAGAATCAGAGAAGGTTGATGAAGGGAATGTGGTGGATGTTGTCTACGTGGATGTTATGAAATTATTTGACGAAGAAACACACAGAAGCTTGGCTAACAAAATTGAACCTCATGGAATAGCATCTAATTGGATCAAAAATTGTCCATCGGACATAAAAAAGAGAAATGTGTTAAATGGTTGTTTTTCAGACTGGAGGATGGTAGACAGTGATTTTCCCCAAGGGTCAGTGCTTCGGACCACTGTTTGTTTTTTTGCTATATATAAGTTACATGGATCTTGGAATACAGAGTAGAAATTCAAAATTTTCCGATGATACCAATCTTGGAGGTGTGGTAAACAGTGATGATGTTGCAAACCACCTGTAGCAGGATATAGATAGGCTAGCAGAATGGACAGAGAAGTGGCAGGTGGAATTTCATACAACGGAGTGTGAGATGATGTATTTTGTCAGAAGGAATAGGAAGGTAATATAGACTTAATGACACAGTTCGAAAGATTGTGCAGGGACAGAGCGACCTGGGGCTGCATATGCATTGATATTTGAAATTGGCAGGACATATTAGGAGAGTGTTTAGCGAATCATATCAGATCTTGGACTTCATCATTCGAGACAATGAATTCAAAAGGATACTGGATGGACACCCGAAGGAGATGATCTTGCAGGGATACGGGGACTGACTAGGAGAGTGGGACTGACTGGATTGTTCCACAGGGAGCGGGCACCGAGGGGCCGAATGGCAATCTTCTGTGCCTTAAATGTGTCTATCACTCTCTATGACTCTATGTTTGATATGTCTCCTGCTCCTGCCTGGAAATATTCAGATACATGGAAGTTCAATGAAACTGTGACTTTAACAGCCACTGACAGCTCCGTCCTCACCCTGGTGTGAGAAAGAACAAAAGAACAAAAAACATTACAGCACAGGAACAGGCCCTTCGGCCCTCCAAGCCTGCGCTGAGTCAGATCCTCTATCGAAACATTCGCCTATTTTCTAAGGGTCTGTATCTCTTTGCTTCCTGCCCTTTCATGTATCTGTCTAGATACATCTTAAAAGACGCTATCGTGCCCGCGTCCACCACCTCCGCTGGCAACGTGTTCCAGGCACCCACCACCCTCTGCGTAAAGAACTTTCCACGCATATCCCCCCTAAACTTTTCCCCTCTCACTTTGAACTCGTGACCCCTAGTAATTCAATCCCCCACTCTGCGAAAAAGCTTCTTGATATCCACCCTGTCTATACCTCTCATGATTTTGTACACCTCAATCAGGTCCCCCCTCAAGCTCCGTCTTTCTAATGAAAATAATCCTAATCTGCTCAACCTCTCTTCATAGCTAGCGCCCTCCATACCAGGCAACATCCTGGTCAACCTCCTCTGCACCCTCTCCAAAGCATCTACATCCTTTTGGTAATGTGGCGACCAGAACTGCACGCAGTGAGGCTCCAGGTCGTGTTGCAGGAGGTGACACAGCTCTGTGACCACCTCCTAATTGAATCAGAGTTACCTCACACACTGCTCCTGGGTTAGGTGTGCAAAGGAAAATTGCTCTTGGAAAACCCAGGGAGGGTAGGGCAGAGCCCCTTCCTCCTCTCACTTGACTGAGCTTCCCCTCTCTGCAGCCTCTGCTCCATTTGTTGGTCGTGTTACAGACCCAGGGACACTGTAACGACAGTCAAGAACAAATACCAAAGAACAGTACAGCACAGGAACAGACCATTCGGCCCTCCAAGCCTGCGCTGATCTTGATGCCTGCCTAAACTAACACCTTCTGCACTTCCGGGGCCCATATACCTCTATTCCCTTCCTATTTATGCATTTGTCAAGATGTCTCTCAAACGTCGCTATCGTATTTGCTTCTAATACCTCCCCCGGCAGCAAGTTCCAGGCACTCACCACCGTCAGTGTAAAATACCTGCCTCGCAGATTCACTCTAAACTTTGCCCCTCGCACCTTAAACCTATGTCGCCTAGTAACTGACTCTTCCACCCTGGGAAAAAGCTTCTGACTATCCACTCTGTCCATGCCGCTCATAACTTTGCAAACCTCTATCATGTCGCCCCTCCACCTCCGTCGTTCCAGTGAAAACAATCCGAGTTTTTCCAACCTCTCCTCATAACTAATGCCCTCCAGACCAGGCAACATCCTGGTAAACCTGCTCTGTACCCTCTCCAAAGCCTCCACATCCTTCTGGTAGTGTGGCGGCCAGAATTGCACGCAATATTCCAAGTGTGGCCTAACTAAGGTTCTGTACAGCTGCAACATGACATGCCAATTTTTATACACTGTGCCTCGTCCGATGAAGGCAGGCATGCTGTATGCCTTCTTGAATACCTTTTCCACCTGCGTTGCCACTTTCAGTGACCCGTGGACCTGTATGCCCAGATCTCTCTGCCTGTCAATACTCCTAAGGGTTCTGCCATTTACTGTATACTATCCCACCTGCATTAGACCTTCCAAAATGCATTACCTCACATTTGTCCGGATTAAACTCCATCTGCCATTCCTCCGCCCAAGTCTCCAACCGATCTATATCCTGCTGTATCTTCTGACAATCCCCATTATTATCTGCAACTCCGCCAAACTTTGCATCATCCGCAAACTTACTTATCAGACCAGCTACATTTTCCTCCGAATCATTTACATATACTACAAACAGCAAACGTCCCAGCACTGATCCCTGCGGAACACCACTAGTCACATCCCTCCATTCAGAAAAACACCCATCCACTGATACCCTCTGTCTTCTGTGACCAAGCCACTTCTGTATCCTTCTTGCCAGCTCACCTCTGATCCCGTGTGACTTCACCTTTTGTCTGCCATGCGGGGCCTTGTCAGAGGCTTTACTAAAGTCCATATAGATAACATCCAATGCCCTTCCTTCATCAATCATTTTCGTCACTTCCTCAAAAAACGGAATCAAATTAGTAAGACACGACCTCCCCTTCACAAAACCATGCTGTCTCTCGCTAATAAGTTCGTTTGTTTCCAAATGGAAGTAAATCCTGTCCCGAAGAATCCTCTCTAATAATTTCCCTACCACTGACGTAAGGCTCACAGGCCTATAATTTCCTGGATTATCCTTGCCACCCTTCTTAAACAAAGGAACAACATTGGCTTTTCTCCAGTCCTCTGGGACCTCACCTGTAGCCAATGAGGATGCAAAGATTTCTGTCAAGGCCCCAGCAATTTCTTCCCTTGCCTCCCTCAGTATTCTAGGTTAGATCCCGTCAGGCCCTGGAGACTTATCTATCTTATTGCTTTGCAAGACACCCAACACATCCTCCTTTTTGATAATGAGATGACTGAGACTATATGCACTCCCTTCCCTCGGCTCATCATCCACCAAGTCCTTCTCTTTGGTAATACTGATGCAAAGTACTCATTTCGCACCTCGCCCATTTCCTCTGGCTCCACGCATAGATTCCCATCTCTGTCCTTGAATGGGCCAACCCTTTCCCTGGTTACCCTCTTGCTCTTTATAAATGTATAAAAAGCCTTGGGATTTTCCTTAAACCTGTTTGCCAATGACTTCTCATCACCCCTTTTAGCCTTCCTGACTCCTTGCTTAAGTTCCTTCCTACTGTCTTTATGTTCCTCAAGTCTGTTCCTAGCCATCCAGCCCTTACAAATGCTTCCTTTTTCTTTTTGACGAGGCTCACAATATCCTGTGTTATCCAAGCTTCCCGAAACCTGCCCAACTTGTCTTTCTTCCTCACAGGAACATGCTGGTCCTGGATTCTAATCAGCTGACGTTTGAAGGACTCCCACATGTCAGATGTTGATTTACCATCAAACAACCGCCCCAATCTAAATTCTTCAGATCCTGCCTAATTTTGTTATAATTAGCCTTTCCCCAATTTAGCACCTTCACCCGAGGACTACTCTTATCCTTATCCACAAGCACCTTAAACGTTATGGAATTATGGTCACTGTTCCGGGAATGCTCCCCCACTGAAACTTCGACCACCTGGCCGAGCACATTCCGCAATAACAGGTCCAGAATGGCCCCAGCCCTAGTTGGACTATATACATACTGTTTCAAGAAGCCCTCCTGGATGCTTCTCACAAATTCTGCCCCATCCAAGCCCCTAGCACTAAGTGAGTCCCAGTCAATATTGGGGAAGTTAAAATCACTCACCACTACAACCCTGTTACCTTTACATCTTTTCAAAATCTGTCTACATATCTGCTCCTCTCCCTCCCGCTGGCTGTTGGGAGGCCTGTAGTAAACCCCCAACATCGTGACTGCACGCTTCCTATTCCTGAGCTCCACCCATATTGCCTCACTGCATGACCCCTCTGAGGTGTCCTCCCGCAGTACAGCTGTGATATTCTCCTTAACCAGTAATGCAACTCCCCCACCCCTTTTACATCCCCCTCTATCCCGCCTGAAGCTTCCAAAGCCTGGAACATTTAGCTGCCAATCCTGCCCTTCCCTCAACCAAGTCTCTGCAATAGCAACAACATCATATTTCCAAGTACAAATTCAAGCTCTAAGTTCATCTGCCTTACCTGTTATACTTCTCGCATTGAAACAAATGCACTTCAGACCACCAGTCCCGCTGTGCTCAGCAACATCTCCCTGCCTGCTCTTCCTCTTCGTCCTGCTGGCCTTCTTTACTATGTCCTCCTCATTTATTTCACTAGCTGTCCTACTGCTCTGGTTCCCACCCGCCTACCACACTAGTTTAAACCCTCCCGAGTGATGCTAGCAAATCTTGCAGCAAGGATATTTGTGCCCCTTCAGTTTACATGCAACCCGTCCTTCTTGTACAGGTCCCATCTGTCCCTGAAGAGAGCCCAATTGTCCAGATATCTGAAACCCTCCCTTCTACATCAGCTGCTCAGCCACGTGTATAGCTGCACTATCTTCCTACTTCTAGCCTCACTGGCACGTGGCACAGGGAGTAATCCAGAGATCACAATCCTCGAAGTCCTGTTTCTTATCTTTCTACCTAACTCCCTAAACTCACCCTGCAGGACCTCATCACTCTTCCTGCCTATGTCATTGGTACCGATGTGTACCACAACCTCTGGCTGTTCACCTTCCCCCCTTCAGAATGCCCCCTGTCCGTTCAGAGACATCCTTGACCCTGGCACCAGGGAGGCAACATACCATCCTGTAGTCTCTTTCACGTCCACAGAAGCGCCTATCTGTGCCCATGACTATCGAGTCCCCTATAACTATTACTCTTCTGCGCTTTGTCCCTCCCTGCTGAGCAGCAGTGCCAGCCGTGGTGCCACTGCTCTGGCTGCTGCTGTTTTCCCCTGATAGGCCATACCTCGTCCAGAGTTGGTTCACCAAATCCTCTGTCCTCCCTGAATGTCTGCAGCAGCTCACAACACAACCTCCAACAAACCATCCACAGCACCTCCACTAACTTTAAAATAATAGAAGTAAGTCAAACGCCCCTCACCTGTAAGTTGGATGCCTGGTCCTTTTAAATAATACTAGATGGGCTTCCTCATGCTGCTGAATATATGTTCAACTGAGAGTGACTAACACAGGCGGTCAGTGGACATGTACAGACCAAGTTTCAAAGACGTACATCAAAGCTGACGGTATGGTACATTGACAACACATTCAAAACCATCCTCAGAGCAGCAACACATACATGGGACGATTGAGCGAGAGCCCTGCCCAGCTTGGGGCATTGTGCAGGCCGCAGTAGAAGTGCCCTGTTGTGCAGTTCACATCTCTCTATGGATCCCAGCTTCTGTACCGTCAGCACCAGTAGTGCTGTAGAGTCTAAAATAGTGGCTCGGGACAGATACAGTGTGAAAGGAATTCACTTCAGAAGGACTAATGAGAAAAGATTGAAGTCAAAACATTTTCAGGAATACGAGAATGGGCAGGACAATGGGACTAATTGGAGGGGTGAGGCCATGGAGGGATTCAAACACAAGAATGACTATATTAAAATTAAGGTGCTGCCAGACATGGAGCCAATGTAGGTCAGTGAGCACAGGGGTGATGGGTGATCGGGATTTGGTGTGAGTTAGAATACAGGCAGCAGAGTTCTGCATGGTCTGTGGTTTATGGAGGTTTATAACTGGGAGGGTGACCAGGATAGAATTGGAATAGTTAAGTGTGGATTTAACAAAGGTACAGGTGAGGGTTGATGCAGCAGATTGGCTGAGACAGAGGTGGAGATGGGGGATATTACAGAGGTTGTCATAGACAGGGTTGGCAATGGAGAGAATATGGAGATGGACTCAGCTCAGGTTTAAATAGAACACACCGATTGCAAACAGTCTGGTTCAGCCTCAGATATCGGGCAGGGTGGTGTATTTGTTTCACAGATAGGGGATGGAGTTTGTGATGGAGACCAATGACACTGGCTTCAGTCTTCCTAAAATTTACATAACAGAACAGTATTTCAGTGAAACGGGGTTTACAATGCCCTGCCGGGAAATAGAGACAGCAACAGCAGTAAAGATGAGAGAGCAAATGTCAAGAAATCCAATAAAGTTGGCAATGGTTTATAGAGCTAATAGCTGGACATATTCACCAGGAATACAACGGCAGCAAAAAGTGCAGAGTAAATTACAGGAGCAGTAATGCTGTTAAACGTGGTTTATCGAATTAATAGCTAGAAAGAGAGACTTACCAGGGACACCAATAATAGCCAGGATGGGATAGTAAATGTATTGAATAATCTTCAGTGCGAGACGCATACGAGTGTTTAATGACATCCAATCATAATATGTAGAAAGGTAGTAAAGATCCGAGGATAAACTCCTGTCCATTGTTGTAACATTCCAATCTATTGTTCTCAGATTCTGACCCATTGTTGGAACATTCCAGTCATTTGTTCTCAGATTCTGATCTATCCTTTCTCTCTCTCTGGAGCCCCTGATCTCTGTTGTGCCGGGGTTGATGTTCCGGCTGAAACTATGGGACAACACATGGGAGCCCCTTATTAATAGAAGATGGCAAACCTCCAGTGACACAATTAGGGTCCATGGAGACTGACATTATTTGCAGTCACTGGACAAACAGATTCAGTTAACCCTTTTCAATACAGCACTTTTTGTATCACAATAAAGTAGATCATTTACCCAGTCTGGATGGGATGCATGAGTGTTGCTGAGGGATGGAATGGTGGAAGTAGCAGAGGCACTGGCCAGCATATTCCAATCCCTCTTGTACATGGGAGTGATGACGTAATTTCACTGGCTCACCACTCTCTGGGTGTTGAAATTTCTCCTCATTTCAGTCCTGAAAAGTTTACCCCATATCCTTCGACTATGACCCCTGGTTCTGGACTCCCCCACCATCGGGAGCATCCTTCCTGCAACTACCCTGTCAAGTACTGTTAGAATTTTATAGGTTTCTATGAGATCCCTCTTCACTCTTCCGAACTCCAGCGAATATAATCCTAACTCTCCTCATACATCAGTCTCGCCATCCCAGGAATCAGTCTGATAAACCTTCATTGCACTCTCTCTGTAGCAGGAACACCCTTTCTCGGAGAAGGAGACCCAAACTGCACATAATATTCCAAGTGCGGCCTCACCAAGGCCCTGTATAATTGCAGCAAGACATCCCTGCTCCTGTACTCGAATCCTGTCTCTCTGAAGGCCAACATAACATTCGCCTTTTTCTACCGCCTGTTGCACCTGCATGCTTACCTTCAGTGACTGGTGTACGAGAACACCCAGGTCTCGTTGCATATTCCCCTCTCTCAGTTTATAGCAGTTCACATAATAATCTGCCTTCCTGTTTTTGCTAAGAAAGTGGATAACCTCACATTTATTCACATTATACTGCATCTGCCATGCAATAGCCCACTCACTCAACTTGTCCAAATCACCCTGAAGCCTCTCTGCATCCTCCTCACAACTCACCCTCCCACCCAGTTTTGTGTCTTCTGAAAATTTGGAGATATTACATTTCGTTCCCGCATCTAAATCATTAATATAGAGTGTGAATAGCTGGGGTCCGAGCGCCGGTCCCTGGGGTACGCCACTAATCACTGCCTGCCTTTTGGAAAAAGATCCGTTTATCCCTACTCTTTTTTTCCATCTGCCAAACAATTTTCTATCTATCGTAATACACTACCACTAATCCCATGCGCTTTAATTTTACACATTAATCTCTTATGTGGGACTTTGTCAAAAGCCTTCTGAAAGTCCAAACAAACCACATTCTCTGGCTCCCCCTCATCCACTCTATTAGTTACATACTCGAATATTCTGATAGATTTATCAAGCATGATTTCCCTTTCGTAAATCCATGCTGATGCTATCCGATTCTAACACTGTTCTCCAAATGCTCTGTCAGAAAAACTTTGATAATGGACTCTAGAACTTTCCCCACTACCGACGTCAGGCTGACTTGTTTATAATGCCCTGCTTTATTTCTACCTCCCTTTTTAAATGGTGGGGTTACAGGAGCTGCCCACCAATCAGCTGGAACTGTTCCAAAGTCGAATGAATCTTGAAAGATGACCACCAAAGCATCCACTATTTCTAGGTCACTTCCTTAAGTAATGTGGGATGTAGATTTTCAGGCCCTGAGGATTTATCGGCCTTCGATAACATCAACTTCCCCAACACAATTTCTCTACTAATACTGATTTCCTTCGGTTCCTTCCTCTCACTAAACCCTGTGTTCCCCAACATTTCTGGTAAGATATTTGTGCCATCCTTTGTGAAGACAGAATCATAGTATGCATTTAGTTGGTTCGCCATTTCTTTGTTTCCCATAATAAATTCCCATGTTTCTAACTGGAATGACCTACATTTGTCTTAACCAATCCTTTCCTCTTTACATACCTACAGAAACCTTTACAGTCAGGTTGTATGTTCCCCGCAAGCTTACTCCCGTACTTTATTTTCCCCTTCTTAATCAATCCCTTGGTCCTCCTTTGCTGAATTCGAAACTGCTCCCAATCCTCAGGTCTGTTATTCCTTTCTGTGGAATGTATATGCCTCTTCCGTGAATCTAATACGATCTCTAATTTTCCTTGTAAGCCATGGTTTGGCTACCTTTCCCATTTTACTTTTGCGCCAGACAGGAGTAAACAATTGTTGCAGTTCATCAATGCACTGTTTGAATATTTGCCATTGCCAATCCACCGTCATCCCTTTAAGTAACGTTTCCCAATCCATCATAGCCAACTCGTGCCTCATACCTTCATAGTTTCCTTTATTAAGATTCACGACATTAGTCTCAGAATCAACTACGTCACTCTCCATCTTAGAGTCATAGATTCGTGCAGCATAGAAACAGGCCATTCGGCCCACTGCGTCCATGCCGACCATAATGCCTATCTATACTAATTCCACGTGCCTGCATTAATTCCATATCCATCTATGCCTTGCTCATTCAAATACCTGTCCAGATGCCTCTTAAATGTTCCTGCTGGTCTTGCCTCCACCTCCTCCTCTGGCAGCTCATTCCAGATACCCACTATTATTTCTGCGAAAAATTTACCCCTTTGATCCCCTTTACACCTCCTCTATCTCACCTTTAATTTATGCCCTCCAGTTTTAGTCAGCCCTACCATGGGAAACAGACTCTGGCTATCTGCCCATCTATGCCTCTCATAATTTTATATACCTCTATAATGTCCCCTCTCAGCCGTCTTCGCTCCTGGGAAAACAGACCCAGCCTATCCAATCTCTCTTCATAACTCAAGCCCTCCAAACCAGGCAACATCCTTATGAATCTTTTCTGCACCCTCTCTAGCTTAATCACATCTTTCCTATAGTGCGGCGACCAGAACTGCACACAGTACTCCAAATGCGGCCGAACCAATGTTATGTACAACTGCAACATGACATCCCAACTCTTGTACACCATGCGCAGCTGATGAAGACAAGCATGCCATACACCTTCTTCACCACTCTGCCGAGCTGTGTTGCCACTTTCATGGTACTATGTACTTGCACCCCAACGTCTCGCTGCTCAACAACACTCCCCAGGCCCTGTCATTCACTGTATATGTCCTGCCCTGGTTTAACTTCCCAAAATGCATCACTTCACACTTATCTGTGTTAAATTCCATTTGCCAATCCATTGCCCACTTTCCAAGTTTATCTATATCCTGTTGTAACCTTAGACAACCTTCTTCACTTTCTACTATTCCATCAATTTTTGTATCATCTGCAAACTTACCAATCATGTCCCCTACATTCACATTCAAGTCATTAATATATATGACAAACAAACGAGGGCCCAGAACCGATCCCTGCGGCACACAACTGGTCACCGGCCTCCAATCTAAAAAACAACCCTCCAGTTCCACCCTCTGCCTCCTATTACCAAGCCAATGTTGTATCCAATTGGCTAGCACACCCTGGATCCCATGTGTTCGAACCTTCTGGACCAGCCGACCATGCGGGACCTTGTCAAAGGTCTTGCTAAAGTCAATGTAAACAACGTCCATCGCCCTGCCTTCGTCAATCCTCATGGTCACCTCCTCAAAAAACTCATTCAAATTCGTGAGACATGATTCCCATGCACAAAGCCATGCTGACTATCCCTAATCAGACGTTGCCTTTCCAGATGCAAATAAATCCTGTCTGTCAGAGTCCCTTCCAATAACTTTCCCATCACTGATGTAAGGCTCACCGGCCTGTAGTTCCCTGGCTTATCACTGCTGCCCTTCTTAAATAAAGGCACAGCATTAGCTATCCTCCAGTCTTCCGGTATCTCACCCGTGGCTAACGATAATGCAAAAACCTCTGCTCGGGCTCCAGAAATCTCCTCCCTTTCTACCCATAGCATCCCAGGATACACCTGGTCAGGCCTTGGGGGATTTTTCCACCTTAATGCGCTTCAAAACCTCCAACACCGCCTCCTTTGTAATGTTGATATGCTCCAGGATATCGCTGTTCCCTCCCTTCAAATCACTGGCTTCCATGTCAAATCCATGGTAAATATAGATGTGAAGTATTCATTTAAGACCTCGCCCATTTCCCGTGGCTCCACACATAGATTACCACACTGTTCCTTAAGGGGACCTACTCTCTCCCTAGCGTCCCTTTTCCTCTCAATCTACTTATAGAATATTTTAGGATTCTCCTTTAGCTTATCTGCCAGCGAAATCTCATGGCCCCTTTTCACCCTCCTAATTTCCTTCTTAAGTGTACTCCTACATCCCCTGTACTCCTCGAGGGACCCGTTTGATCCCCGCTGTCTGTACCTGACATATGCCTCCTCCTTTGTCCTGACCAGACCCTCAACATCCCTTGTCAACCAAGGTTCCCTAAACCTGCCAGCCTTGCCTTTGCATCTAACAGGAATATGCCAGCCCATAACTATTCCTTTCTCACTTTTAAAAGCCTCCCACTTGCCAGACGTCCCTTTACCTGCAAACCGTATCTGCCATTCAACTTTTGAGAGTTCCTGTCTGATGCCATCGAAATTAACCTTCCTCCAATTTGGGACTTCAACCTGAGGACCAGTCCTATCCTCTTCCATAACTATCTTGAAGCTAATAGAGTTATGGCCACTGGTCCCAAAGTGCTCCCCCACTGACACATCATCTACCTGCCCATCTTCATTTCCTAAGAGGAGGTCGAGTGCAGCCTTTTCTCTCGTAGGGCCATCCACATACTGTTTCAGAAAACTATCCTGGACACACTTAACAAATTCTTGCCCATCTGATCCCTTAGCGCTAAGACAGTCCCAGTCAATATTAGGTAAGTTAAAATCACTTACTATTACAAACTTATAATTCCTACACCTATCTGTGATTTCCCTACATATATGCTCCTCCAATTCCCTCTGACTATTGGGGGGCCGATAGTATAATCCCATCAAAGTGATCACCACTTGTTTATTTCGAAGCTCTACTCAAATGGCCTCACTGGACGTTCCCCCCGGGATATCCTCTCTAACTACTGCCGTGATGCGCTCCCTAATCAGTAGTGCAACTCCCCATCCTCTCTTAACTCCACCTGAAGCATCGGTACCCCGTAACATTGAGCTGCCAGTCTTGCCTATCCCTCAACCACGTTTCTGTAATAGCTACAATATCACAATCCCATCTACTGACCCGTGCTCTGAGTTCATCTGCCTTATCTGTAAGGCCTCTTACATTAAAGTACATGCAGTTTAGCCTACCAGATCTTCCACGCTCCCTGTCCGGCCCCTGCCCGGCCTGCCTACTGGACTTTCTTGCATTAACCTCTACATTTACCTCAACTACCTCATCGGAGAGACTACTACTTTGAGTCCTACCCCACTGCAAGACTAGTTTAAACCCTCCCGAGTAGTACTAACAAACCTCCCCGCAAGGATATCGGTCCCCTTCCAGTTTAGACGCAACCTGACCCTCTTGTACAGGTCATCTCTGCACCAGAAGAGATCCCAATCATCCAAGTAGCTGAAGCTCTCCCGCCTACACCAGCTCTTCAGCCACACATTCATTTGCCTAATCCTCCTATTCCTACCCTCACTAGCACGTGGCACAGGGAGTAATCCTGAGATTCTTCTTCTTCTTTGGCCTCCTTGTCTCGAGAAACAATGGATACGCGCCTGGAGGTGGTCAGTGGTGTGTGGAGCAGCGCCTGGAGTGGCGATAAAGGCATATTCTAGAGGGACAGGCTCTTCCACAGATGCTGCAGAAAAATTTGTTTGTCGGGGCTGTTACACAGTTGGCTCTCCCTTTGCACTTCTGTCTTTTTTCCTGCCAACTGCTAAGTCTCTTCGACTCACCACACTTTAGCCCTGCCTTAATTGCTGCCCGCCAGCTCTGGCGATCGCTGGCAACTGACTCCCGCAACTTGTGATCTATGTCAAAGGACTTCATGTCGCGTTTGCAGACGTCTTTAAAGTGGAGAAATGGACGGCCGGTAGGTCTGATACCAGTGGCGAGCTCGCTGTACAATGTGTCCCTGGGGATCCTGCCAACTTCCATGTGGCTCACATGGCCAAGCCATCTCAAGCGCCACTGACTCAGTAGTGTGTATAAGCTGGGTATGTTGGCCGCCTCGAGGACTTCTGTGTTGGAAATACGGTCCTGCCACCTGATACCAAGTATTCTCCGGAGGCAGCGAAGATGGAATGAATTGACACGTCGCTGTTGGCTGATATACGTTGTCCAGGCCTCGCTGCCATTGAGCAAGGTACTGAGGACACAGGCTTGATACACTCGGAGTTTTGTGTTCTTTGTCAGTGCGCCTTTTTCAACACTCTCTTGGCCAGTCTGGACATAGCAGTGGCAGCTTTTCCCATGCGTTGTTGATTTTATTTTAGAGATACAGCACTGAAACAGGCCCTTCGGCCCACCGAGTCTGTGCCGACCATCAACCACCCACTGATACCAATCCTACACTGATCCCATATTCCAACCACATCCCCAACTGTCCCTATATTTCCCTACCACCTACCTCCACTAGGGGCAATTTATAATGGCCAATTTACCTATCAACCTGCAAGTCTTTGGCATGTGGGAGGAAACCGGAGCACCTGGAGGAAACCCACGCAGACACAGGGAGAACTTGCAAACGCCACACATTTCTGCATCTAGAGACAGGTTACTGGTGATAGTTGAGCCTAGGTTGGTGAACTCTTGAACCACTTCCAGAGCGTGGTCGCCAATATTGATGGTTGGAGCATTTCTGACGTCCTGTCCCATGATGTTCGTTTTCTTGAGGCTGATGATTAGGCCAAATCCTGGGATTATCCCTAGAGGTTCTACTTTTTAACCTTCTGCCTAACTCCCTGTATTCACTGTGCAGGACCTTATCTCTCTTCCTGTGTGTATCGTTTGCACCAATATGGGCCACGACCTCTGGCTGCTCACTCTCCCCTTCCAGAATTTTCTGCAGCCACTCCGAGACATCCTTGACCCTAGCAGCAGGGAGGCAACATACCATCCTGGTGTCTCTTTTGCGGCCACAGAAACGCCTACCTGCACCCCCTACGATAGAATCCCCTATCATGATAGCTCTTCCACCCGTTTTCCACCCCTGCTGTGCAGCAGATCCCTCTGTGGTCCCACGGGCCTGGCTGTTGCTGCTTTCCCCTGGGAGGTCATCCCCCCAACAGTATCCAAAGCGGTCTATCTGTATGAGAGAGGGGGGTGGCCACAGGGGACTCCTGCACTACCTGCCTGTGCCTACTGCTCCGTCTGGTGGTCACCCATCGCTTTTCTGCCTGTGCAGCGATTACCTGCGGTGTGACCACCTCGCTAAACATGTTATCCACGACTTCCTCAGCATTATGGATGCTCCACAGTGATTTCACCCGCAGCTCCTTCTCCGTAATGTGGGTAACCAGCAGCAGCAGATGGATACACTTCCAGCACACATGGTCACCAGGGACACTGGGAGCATCCCTGATTTCCCACATAGCGCAGGAGGAAAATCACGGGGCTGAACTCTCCTGTCATGACCTACCCTTAGATTAATTGGTTGCACCCTTAATTTAAAAATACTAATTACATGAGGGGCCTTTTTCTACCCACTTCAATCTAAGATTCTTAATAAACTACACTGAATTAAAAAAAGAAACATTTCAGTAGTACTTTGGGCGGCACAGTGGCGCAGTGGTTAGCACCGCAGCCTCACAGCTCCAGGGACCCGGGTTCGATTCCGGGTACTGCCTGTGTGGAGTTTGCAAGTTCTCCCTGTGTCTGCGTGGGTTTTCTCCGGGTGCTCCGGTTTCCTCCCACAAGCCAAAAGACTTGCAGGTTGATAGGTAAATTGGCCATTATAAATTGTCACTAGTATAGGTAGGTGGTAGGGAAATATAGGAATAGGTGGGGATGTTTGGTAGGAATAGGTGGGGATGTTTGGTAGGAATATGGGATTAGTGTAGGATTAGTATAAATGGGTGGTTGATGTTCGGCACAGACTCGGTGGGCCGAAGGGCCTGTTTCAGTGCTGTATCTCTAATCTAATCTAATCTAATCTACTCACCTTATCACCAGAGTTCTTTTCCCACAAAAATAAACTTTTCACTTTTTTAAAGATATCGACATGCAGTAACAGCTGCTACTCACCCAACCAATCAGCTTGCCACTCCCCCCTGCAGACACTCCCCCCTGCTCTCATGCTCATTTCTCTGTCCTGGGATTGCTGCAGTGTTCCAGTGAACATCAACGCAAGCTCGAGGAACAGCATCTCATCTACCGATTAGGCACACTACAGCCTGCCGGACTGAACATTGAGTTCAATAATTTCAGAGCATGACAGCCCCCCATTTTACTTTCATTTTTAGTTATTTTTTCTTCCTTTTTTTACATTCTTTTTTTACATTTTTTACAATCTTTTTTTGCATTTATTTCATTTCATCTTAGTTTGTTCAGTTAGCTGACCCACTGTTTTTTTCCAGGTTTTTTTTCAGGTTTGCACTTGCTGCTGTTCAATATTCAGTGTATTTACACCTAATCTGGACTAATGCTTTGTCTTTCAACACACCATAAACATATTGTTTGCCTTTGCTCCGTGACCTTTTGGTCAGCTATGTGGCCTGGTCCAATCTGAACCTTCTCCTTTGTTATCTCTTGCCCCACCCCCACCTCACTTGTTTATAATCTGTGACTTTTCTAATATTTGTCAGTTCCGAAGACGGGTCATGACCCGAAACGTTAACTCTGCTTCTCTTTCCACAGATGCTGCCAGACCTGCTGAGTGATTCCAGCATTTCTTGTTTTTATTTCAGATTTCCAGCATCCGCAGTATTTTGCTTTTATTATGGCCTGTTCTCTGGTTGGTTCCTCAACGTATTGGTCCAGAAAACTATCCCATATACATTCCATGAATTCCTCTTTGACGTTATTGTGACAAATTTGATTTGACCAATCTATATGCAGATTAAACTCACCCATAATTACAGATGTTGCTTTATCGCATGCATCTCTAATTTCCTGTTTAAGACCATTCCCACATCACCACCACAGTTTGGGGGTCTATATATAACACCCACTAACGTTTTTTGCCCCTTAGTGTTTCTCAGCTCTTCCCATACAGACTCCACATCATCAGAGCTAATATCCTTCCTCACTATTGGGTGGAAATAAACCGTTTTACTGATGGTGTGAATATTTGGTCGGAAGCCCATCGCCAGGCATCTCAAGGTTAACTATGTACCCACGTTTCTGAACAGTTTGACTTCGTCTCAAGCATTTACAAAGGAGAGGGATGGAGTGTGTAGCTAGGAAATGTTTGGAGCAGAGACAGAAAACAATGGCTTCAATCTTCTAAATATTTAATTGGCATTGCAGATGTGTGAGGTAATACATTTTGAAAGGATGAATGAGGAGAGACACGACAAGTTAAATGGTACAACTATAAAGGTGGTGAAATAACAGAGACACCTGGGGTGTTTGTACACAAATCTTTGAAGCTGGCACGAAAGGGTAGCGAAACAGTTAATAAATATATGGGATCCTAGGTTTTCTAAAAAGAGGCAAAATGAACAAAAGCAAGGACATCATGTGAAACATATATAAGATACTAGTTCAGCTGCACATGAAGTCTTGTGTCGAATACTGGGAACCACACTTTAGGAAGGACATGAAGCCTTTGGAGAGGTGACAGAACTGTTTTACTAGAACTTGTCCAGGCATGAGGGATTACAGTTATGTATTTGGGATTGTTCTGCTTAGAGCAGAGAACTCACAGAGGAGATTTCATTGAGGTGTTTAACATTAGGAAGGGTTTAGATAAATTAAATAAAGAGAAACTGTTTCCAATGTCCAAGGGGTCACTAACCAGAGACACAGATTTAAGGTGATTGGTAAAAGAAGCAGACATGAGGATTTTTGTTTCTGAGTGGTTTGGATTTGGGATGCACTGTCTGATAGACTGATGGATACAGATTCAATAGTATATCCCAAATGGGAATTGGATAAATATCTGAAGCAGAAGAAATGTTAGGATATAGTGAAAGAGTCAGGGAGTGGGAGTAACTGGATTGCTCTTTGAAAGGGCCAGCACTGAATTGATGGGCAGAATAACATCATTCAGGGCTGTGCAATTCTATGATTCTATGATTGTTCCTGTCTGTACTTTCCCAATATTCCTATCCTTTCAACAGGTGTTTGAGAAGGTACCACATAACAGCAGTGTTACCAAATTAGAAACACATGGGATTAAAGGGTCAATGTCAGCCGTGGCTCAGTTTGTAACTCTCTCCCCTTTCAATCACAAGCTTCTCGGATCAAGTGTCACTGCAGGACTTGATGACAAGAATCAAGGCTGACACTGCAGTCCTGTACTGAGGGAGTGTTGCACTGTCAGAGGTGCCGCCTTATCAAAGAAAAGGTAAAGCCAGGCCCCGTCTGCCCTCTCAGGTGGATGTAAAGATCCCATGGAATTATTTAGAAGGTCAGCGGAATTATTCCCAGTGTCCTGGCCAACATTTACCCCTCAAATCAACATCACAAAAACAGATCTGATCATGATCACACTGCTACTTGTGGGATCTTGCTGTGCGGAAATTGGCTGTGTTTTTCCTACATTACAAGACTGACTAAACATTAAAAGGTACGCGTTGGTTGTAAATCGCTTTGGGACATGCAGTGGTCATAAAGGCGTTACATAAATGGAAGTGCTTTTTTTATTTTCAATGCCAGCAAGCAGGAACTTAGCTCCCTGACAGAAAACGGAGAGTATTGGAGAATGGTTGTTGTTCGGTCTGGAGGGAAGTACACAGTGGGGTTCCCCAGGGTCACTGTTGGGATCACTGTTGCTGTATGTTAATGTAATGGGCTTGTGTACAGACGGGATAATGTCAAAGTTTCCAGATGACAGGAAACTCAGAAATGTTAATAAAGAGTGTGAATGATAGTAACAGACTTCAGCAGGACAGAGACTGACTGGTGAAATGTACAGGAACATCGCAGATGTAATTTAACACAGTGAAGTGTGAAGTGAGACATTTGGGTAGGAAATATGAGGAGAAACAATATAAACTCAAAGGTACCATTATAAAGTGGGTGCAGGATTAGAGAGAACTGGAGGTGTACACACACAGATCTTTGAAGGTAACATGTAGTTTCCTTGGTGTTAGAGAGAGGCACAGAGTAATAAAACTCAGGAGGAAATGCTGATTTTTATACATTCTTGGTTAGGTCCCAGCTGGAGAATTGTGTCCAATTCTGATCACCACACTTTGGTAAGGATGTCAAGGACTTAGTGAAGATACAGAGATGATTTACTAGAATGGTACCAGGGACCTGGGAATTCAGTTACGTGGAGAGATTGGAAAAGCTGGGATTGTTCTCTTTAGAGCAGTGAAGGGTAAGGGGAGATTTAATATAGAATTCAAAATCATGAAGGGTTTTGATAGAGTAATTAATGTGAAACTGTTTCCAGTGTCAGAAAGTTCAGTATTAAGAAGACACAGATTGAAGGTAATTGACAAAGAACCAGAGGTGAAATGAGGAGAATTTTCTTACACAGCAAGTTGTTGGGATCTGGAATTCACTGCCTGAAAACATGGTGGAAGCAGATTCAATAATATCTTTCAAAAGAGAATTCAGCAAATACATGAATTGGAATTTAAAAAGCTGGAATGTGGGGCAAGAGGAGGAGAGAGGAACTAATTAGATTTCCCTTTCAAAGAGACTGCACTAACACAATGGGCCGAATATCCTCCTTCTGTGCGTCGGGTTTGTGATTCATGATCTGCCCGTGCCCGTTCTTGTTGAGGCAGGTGACACACAAAGCTTCTGCTGTCTCCTCATTTCCATGAATTCTACTTGCTGCCCAGGGTGACTCGCACTGCTGTCTGTCTGCACTGTTAACTGGGACAGAACTGTGTGTGAGGCTGGCTCGTGTTTCAGCCAGCATTCAGCTTTTAAAGGCAGTCTGTCCCTCTTAAAGGGAAGCTGCACTGAATAACAGGAGTCTGCGTGTGCTGACTGTGAATTCTGCAATTGGAAACAAGGTAAATGGAACATTAGGGCGGCACAGTGGTGCAGTGGTTAGCACTGCAGCCTATCAGCTCCAGCGACCCGGGTTCAATTCTGGGTACTGCCTGTGTGGAGTTTGCAAGTTCTCCCTGTGTCTGTGTGGGTTTCCTTCGGGTGCTGCGGTTTCCTCTCACATGCCAAAGACTTGCAGGTTGATAGGTTAATTTCCCATTATAAATTGCCCCTAGTATAGGTAGGTGGTAGGGAAATATAGGGACAGGTAGGAATATGGAATTAGTGTAGGATTAGTATAAATGGCTGGTTGATGATCGGCACAGACACGTAGGCCGAAGGCCTGTTTCAGTGCTGTATCTCTAACACTAAAACTAAAAAACTATAGAGGGATTTGCAGTTCACGGATGTGGTGCTGGAGGCCTTAGTCATGGAGGGTGACAGGAGGAAAGAGGCCATGTTTCCATGGCGTGCGGCCGAGGCCCTCAAGTAACGCTCTCTGAAGGGACTGGGAGAAGGTGGCCAGGGATGTCAATGCAAGAGGTGTGGGCCCGAGGACGTGGCAGCAGTGCCAGAAGAAGTTTAATGAGCTCACACGGGTGTTCGATGTCAGTGACTTCATCTCCAAATGGCATCTCCTACCCCCAACATCACCAACATCTCACACTGCTCAATGCACTACACCCCATCACTCACCCATCAGGAGCACCTAACACTCAGGACTCACACCGAACATTCACATACTCCACCTCACCCTCACACACCTTCCACTGATACCAGCCTCATACCCACCTCTCACTGCCTCCACATACCTCCAGCTATTCAGCTATTGCAGGCACATCACCCAAATACAGTGAAACACAATTACTGTTATTCCATCCCATCTCTTCCAGGACAAGGTGGCCCATAATCACAGGCGAAGAAGTGAACCGGCGGGGGCCAGGCAGACCTTCATCCCCTGAGCCAAAGGGAGGAGATGGTTCTCCACATCATGGGACCGGCTGTGACAGAGCCCGTAGCATCCGACATGACCAAGAGCATTCAGGATGATGTTATGCACCTGCCTGATGTCCCTTCTTAACTCCCACCTCCCCCTCATCCTGCTGTCTGGGATGATGTACAAGCTGGAGATGGTGGGACCATGGACCTCCTGCTTTCCATCCCACCCCCAATCCCTCAACCCAACCCTCCCCTTCTGATTTTGTACTTTCCAACGATAACTGAAAACTGCCAGCTTCCCAGTCACAGCAGCTCCAGGAGACAGAGAAAGAGCAGCAGCACAGCACTGATGGTGAAGCCCCATCACTTGCTCTGATACTCACAGCCAACAGCTCAAATACGTACACTGTGTGTGCTTTAGAGGCTGGTATAGAGTCAGAATCTGCACGTGGTGAGTCATCGAGCACGAGTGAGCTGCAGCCAGGCCACGGGGAAAGGATAGTTCATGTGTCAGCTCACCGGAGGGCAAGGTCACAAACGAGTTATAATACACAGGACTCAGATATAAACATTGCTGGAACAGCATGCAGGAGAATGCTGATCGACATGTACACTGAGATACTTTGTCCATTGACAGGCCTGTCCCACAGTCTGTTATCACTGTCAAGGAACATGGAGGAGTCCGGCTCCAACATGGCACAGGACATTGCACAGAGCTAGAAGCCTATTCCTTCCCCTGTGGAAGTGGTCACTAACTCAATGACAGCATTAGGGGACTCAGCTGCGATACAGTGTTTGGTGACCATTAGATTAGATTAGAACATTACAGCGCAGTACAGGCCCTTCGGCCCTCGATGTTGCGCCGACCTGTGAAACCATCTGACCTACAGTATTCCATTTTCATCCATATGTCTATCCAATGACCATTTAAATGCCCTTACAGTTGGCGAGTCTACTACTGTTGCAGGCAGGGCGTTCCACGCCCCTACTACTCTCTGAGTAAAGAAACTACCTCTAACATCTGTCCTATATCTATCACCCCTCAACTTAAAGCAATGTCCCCTCGTGTTTGCCATCACTATCCGAGGAAAAAGACTCTCACTATCCACCCTATCTAACCCTCTGATTATCTTGTATGGCTCTATTAAGTCACCTCTCCTCCTCCTTCTCTCCAACGAAAACAACCTCAAGTCCCTCAGCCTTTCCTCGTAAGACCTTCCCTCCATACCAGGCAACATCCTAGTAAATCTCCTCTGCACCCTTTCCAAAGCTTCCACATCCTTCCTATAATGCGGAGACCAGAACTGCACGCAATACTCCAGGTGCGGTCTCACCAGAATTTTGTACAGCTGCAGCATGACCTCGTGACTCCGAAACTCGATCCCCCTACTAATAAAAGCTAACACACCATATGCCTTCTTAACAGCCCTATTAACCTGGGTAGCAACTTTCAGGGATTTATGTACCTGGACACCAAGATCTCCCTGTTCATCTACACTACCAAGAATCTTCCCATTAGCCCAGTACTCTGCATTCCTGTTACTCCTTCCAAAGTGAATCACCTCGCACTTTTCCGCATTAAACTCCATTTGCCATCTCTCAGCCCAGCTCTGCAGCCTATCTATGTCCCTCTGTACCCTACAACATCCTTCGGCACTATCCACAACTCCACCGACCTTCATGTCATCCACAAATTTACTAACCCACCCTACTACACCCTCTTCCAGGTCATTTATTAAAATGACAAACAGCAGTGGCCCCAAAACAGATCCTTGCGGTACACCACTAGTAACTAAACTCCAGGATGAACATTTGCCATCAACCACCACCCTCTGTCTTCTTTCAGCTAGCCAATTTCTGATCCAAAGCTCTAAATCACCTTCAACCCCATACTTCCGTATTTTCTGCAATAGCCTACCGTGGGGAACCTTATCAAACGCCTTACTGAAATCCATATACACCACATCCACTGCTTTACCCTCATCCACCTGTTTGGTCACCTTCTCGAAAAACTCAATAAGGTTTGTGAGGCACGACCTACCCTTCACAAAACCGTGCTGACTATTGCTCATGAACTTATTCTTTTCAAGATGATTATAAATCCTGTCTCTTATAACCTTTTCCAACGTTTTACCCACAACCGAAGTGAGGCTCACAGGTCTATAATTACCAGGGCTGTCTCTACTCCCCTTCTTGAACAAGGGGACAACATTTGCTATCCTCCAGTCTTCCGGCACTAATCCTGTCGACAATGACGACATAAAGATCAAGGACAAAGGCTCTGCAATCTCCTCCCTGGCTTCCCAGAGAATCCTAGGATAAATCCCATCTGGCCCAGGGGACTTATCTATTTTCACACTTTCCAAAATTGCTAACACCTCCTCCTTGTGAACCTCAATCCCATCCAACCTAATAGTCTGAATCTCAGTAATCTACTCGACAACATTTTCTTTCTCTACTGTAAATACTGACGAAAGATATTCATTTAACGCTTCCCCTATCTCCTCTCATTCCACACACAACTTCCCACTACTATCCTTGAGTGGCCCTAATCTAACTCTAGTCATTCTTTTATTCCTGATATACCTATAGAAAGCCTTAGGGTTTTCCTTGATCCTATCCCCCAATGACTTCTCGTGTCCTCTCCTTGCTCTTCTTAGCTCTCCCTTTAGATCCTTCCTGGCTGGCTTGTAACTCTCAACGCCCTAACTGAGCCTTCACGTCTCATCCGAACATAAGCCTTCTTCTTCCTTTTGACAAGCGTCTTCAACTTCTTTAGTAAACCACGGCTCCCTCGCTCGACAACTTCCTCCCTGCCTCACAGGTACATACTTATCAAGGACACGCAGTAGCTGCTCCTTGAATAAGCTCCACATTTCGATTGTGCCCATACACTGCAGTTTCCTTCCCCATCCTACGCATCCTAAATCTTGCCTAATCGCATCATAATTTCCTTTCCCCCCGCTATAATTCTTGCCCTGCGGTATATACCTGTCCCTGCCCATCGCTAAGGTAAACCTAACCGAATTGTGATCACTATCACCAAAGTGCTCACCTACATCTAAATCTAACACCTGGCCGGGTTCATTACCCAGTACCAAATCCAATGTGGCATCGCCCCTGGTTGGCCTGTCTACATGCTGTGTCAGAAAACCCTCCTGCACACACTGGACAAAAACAGACCCATCTAAAGTACTCGAACTATAGTATTTCCAGTCAATATTTGGAAAGTTAAAGTCCCCCATAACCACTACCCTGTTACTCTCGCTCCTGTCAAGAATCATCTTCGCTATCCTTTCCTCTACATCTCTGGAACTATTCGGAGGTCTATAGAAGACCGGTGACCTCTCCTCTCCTGTTTCTAACCTCGGTCCATACTACCTCAGTAGACGAGTCCTCAAACGTCCTTTCTGCCGCTGTAATACTCTCCTTGATTAACAATGCCACACCCCCTCCTCTTTTAGAATCTTCTCTGTTTTAACTGAAACATCTAAATCCCGGAACCTGCAACATCCATTCCTGCCCCTGCTCTACCCATGTCTCCGAAATTGCCACAACATCGAAATCCCAGGTACCAACCCATTCTGCAAGCTCACCCACCTTATTCCGGATGCTCCTGGCGTTGAAGTAGACACACTTTAAGCCAAGTTCTTGCTTGCCAGTGCCCTCTTGCGTCCTTGTAACCTTATCCCTGACCTCACTACTCTCAACATCCTGTACACTGGAACTACAATTTAGGTTCCCATTCCCCTGCTGAATTAGTTTAAACCCCCCCGAAGAGCACTAGCAAATCTCCCCCCCAGAATATTGGTACCCCCCTGGTTCAGGTGACGACCATCCTGTTTGTAGAGGTCCCACCTACCCCAGAATGAGCCCCATTGTCTCAGCTTCCACAGCAGCACAGACGGCAGACACCCAGTGTCTCAGTGATCCGGTGGATTACATGGATTGCTGAGGTGTCATCAAGTGGGATTTACAGTGGCTCCGTGGAGCATGAACCTGCTTTCCTCTCTCAGGATGACAGTATTTGTTCTCCCTTCACTGTCACTCCACCAATGTCCTTGCTGTTACTCATCAGCCAGCCCAGGCTGCTGCTGCCCATATCGAGGTGGTGCAGTCTGAATCCGAGCCCTCAGTGCCCAGAGCCGCTCGAGGACGTCCTCCAAGGCAATCTGCAGTCACCCCCCAGTGAAAGTCAGCAGCCTTTCACCAGCCATGCTGCAGTCACTGGAGAAACATTGTGTAGGAGCACAAGGCAGGTCGAGGGAACTCACAAGACAGGCACCAAGGGAATACACAAGTGTGAACAGTTCAGTTTTGTTTGTTTAATTGGTGATGGATAGAGATGTTAATGAAAAAGTTTTTGTTGGTGGCTTTTATTGCAGGATGGTGACCAAGGGGACGCTGTCACGGGGCGTTCAGATGGGTGTAATGGTGGAGAATGGGGGGGATCCATGGTGGGACAGGGAAGTTGTCCTGTGGTATCTGGAATCTTGGCAGGGACTCTCCGACAGCCTGTCCGGGTCGAAGGCAACCAGGAAATATCCTCCCTGCCTCCTCCGCTTCCTCCTGTGGGAACCTCCGGATTCCTGGTGCCAATGACTGTGTCCTCATGATGGTGATGATATGAAGGGTGCAGCAGAACACCATGAACGTGGACACCTGCTCCAGTGTGTACTGGAGGGCTCCCCCCGAGCGGTTCAGACATTGTAAGCATTGCTTCATCACACCGATGGTCTGTTCCACTGTGTTCCTGCTGGAGTGTTTGACTGGCAGTGGAAAGTGGGATTGGGGGTGTAGGAGGTATAGCCATGTCTGGGGTGGGGGGGGTCCATTGTCTCTGAGGAACCGCATTCCGGTTTTCCATGGAGCTCCGAAACATTGGGACCAGCTGACTGTTTCAGAATGAAGGTATCCTGGCTGGTGCCAGGATAGTGGACATTCACCAACATGATGTACTGGGCATGCTCACACACCAACTGCACATTAATGTAGTGAGAGTTCCACCAGTTCCTGTATCTCTCCCCGTTGTCAAGGGGACCCCGCAGAGCCACCTACACCATCACGAATCCCGATATCCTGACAAAGTCACAGGACATTTCATCCTGCTTCTCTCTGCTGAGGATTGGACACAGGGCAGTCTTTGAGGTGGACAGGGGTAGACACTGAATGAGGGTCCACTGATACCCCACAAGCCTGAGGATTGGACACCGGGCAGTCTTTGTAGATCCAATAGTTGGATACAGAGACTTACCAGGTACACCAATAATAGCGAGGATGGGATCGTAAATCGTTTCAATCATCTTCAGTGCAACATAGATCCGCCATTCTAATGTTATCCAAAAATAATCTGCAGCAATTTCGCCAAGCCAATAGGATAAACTCCTGCTGCCCATTGTTGTAAGATTCCAATCTATTGTTCTCAGATTCTGACCCATTGTTGTAACATTCCAATCTATTGTTCTCAGATTCTGACCCATTGTTGTAACATTCCAATCTATTGTTCTCAGATTCTGACCCATTGTTGTAACATTCCAATCTATTGTTCTCAGATTCTGACCCATTGTTGTAACATTCCAATCTATTGTTCTCAGATTCTGACCCATTGTTGTAACATTCCAATCTATTGTTCTCTGATTCTGACCCATTGTTGTAACATTCCAATCTATTGTTCTCAGATTCTGACCCATTGTTGTAAGATTCCAATCTATTGTTCTCAGATTCTGACCCATTGTTGTAACATTCCAATCTATTGTTCTCAGATTCTGACCCATTGTTGTAACATTCCAATCTATTGTTCTCTGATTCTGACCCATTGTTGTAACATTCCAATCTATTGTTCTCAGATTCTGACCCATTGTTGTAACATTCCAATCTATTGTTCTCAGATTCTGACCCATTGTTGTAACATTCCAATCTATTGTTCTCAGATTCTGACCCATTGTTGTAACATTCCAATCTATTGTTCTCAGATTCTGACCCATTGTTGTAAGATTCCAATTCATTGTTATCAGAATCTGATCTATCCTCTCCATCTCACTGCAGCCACGGATCCCTCTTCGTGTCAGGGTTGATGCTCCAACTGAAACTATGGGATAGCACTTTGAATGGAGCCCATTATTAATAGAAGAGGGAAACCCTCCAGTGATGTAATTAGTGTCCATAGTGACTGACATTAATTACAGTCACTGAACAAACAGGTTCAGTCAACCCCTTTCAATCCAACACTTTTTGTACCACAATAAAGTAAAAGATTTACCCAGTTTAGATAGGATATATGAGGTTTGTTGATTGAAAGAATGGTGGACATAGCAGGGGCACTGGCCAGAATCTTACAATCCTCCTTAGATATGAAAGAGTTGTCAGAGGACTGGAAGGCTATAAATGTCACACCCTTTTTCCAAAAGGAGAGATTCGATAAACCCTATAACTACCGACCAGTCAGTGTATGTTGGTGTTTGGTAATTTCTGGAGGCCGTAGCCCAGTGCAAATAGATATCTTGCTTGGGAAAACAGGGTATAATAAATAACACGTGCCAGTGAGGATAGAAATAGGAATATGGTGCAGTTAAACACGTGGCTGAATGGCTGGTGTAGAAGGGAGGGTTTCTGATATCGAGACGATTGGGATCTCTTCTGGGACAGATGGGACCTTTACAAGAAGGACGGGTTGCATCTAAACTGGAGGGGCACAAATATCCTGGCTGCGAGGTTTGCTAGCGTCCCTCGGGAGGCTTTAAACTAGTGTGGCAGGGGGTGGGAAGCAGAGCAGAAGGACAGAAAGTGAAATAAATGAGGGGGAACAAGTAAATAAGGCCAGTAAGACGAAGAGGAAGAGCAGGCAGGGAGATGTTGCGGAGCACAGCGGGACTGGCGGTCTGAAGTACATTTGTTTCAATGCGAGAAGTATCACAGGTAAGGCAGATGAACTTAGAGCTTGGATTAGTACTTGTAAATCTGATGTTGTTGCTATTACAGAGAATTGGTTGAGGGAAGGGCAGGATTGGCAGCTAAATGCTCCAGGCTTTAGAAGCGTCAGCCGGGATATACGGGGTGTAAAAGGGGTGGGTGAGTTGCATTACTGGTTAAGGAGAATATCACAGCTGTACTGCAGGAGGACACCTCGGAGGGGGCATGCTGCGAGGCAATATGGGTGGAGCTCAGGAATAAAAAGGGTACAGTCACGATGTTGGAGGTTTGCTACAGGCCTCCCAACAGCCAGTTGAAGGTAGAGGAGCAGATATGTAGACAGATTTTGGAAAGATGTAAAGGTTGCAGTGGTGGGTGATTTTAACTTCCCCAATATTGACTGGGACTCACTTAGTGCTCGGGGCTTGGATGGGGCAGAATTTGTGAGGAGCATCCAGGAGGGCTTCTTGAAACAATACGTAGATAGTCCAACTAGGGATGGGGCCGGACTGGACTTGGTATTGGGGAAAGAGTCCGGCCAGGTGGTCGAAGTTTCAGTCGGGGACCATTTCCGGAACAGTGACCATAATTCCATAAGTTTTAAGGTACTTGTGGATCAGGATAAGAGTAGTCCTCGGGTGAAGGTGCTAAATTGGGGGAAGGCTAATTATAACAATATTAGGCAGGAACTGAAGAATTTAGATTGGGGGCGGCTGTTTGAGGGTAAATCAACATCTGACATGTGGGAGTCTTTCAAACGTCAGTTGATTTGAATCAAGGACCAGGATGTCCCTGTGAAGAAGAGCGATAAGTTTGGAAAGTTTCTGGAACCTTGGATAACGCGGGATATTGTGAGTCTAGTCAAAAAGAAAAAGGAAGCATTTGTAAGGGCTGGAAGGCTAGGAACAGACGAATCGTTTGAGGAATATAAAGACAGTAGGAAAGAACTTAAGCAAGGATTCAGGAGGGCGAAAAGGGTTTATATGAAGTCATTGGCAAACAGGATTAAGGAAAATCCCAAGGCTTTTTATACGTATATAAAGAGCAAGAGGGTAACCAGGGAAAGGGTTGGCCCACTCAAGGACAGAGAAGGGAATTCTACGTATGGAGCCAGAGGAAATGGGCGAGGTACGAAATCAGTACTTTGCATCAGTATTCACCAAGGAGAAGGACTTGCTGGATGATGAGCCTAGGGAAGGGAGTGTAGATAGTCTCAGTCATCTCATTATAAAAAAGGAGGAGGCGTTGGGTGTCTTGCAAAGCATTAAGGTAGATATGTCCCCAGGGCCTGATGGGATCAGGCCCAGAATACTGAGGGAGGCAAGGGAAGAAATTGCTGGGGCCTTGACAGTAATCTTTGCATCCTCATTGGTGGCAGGTGAGGTCCCAGAGAACTGGAGAATAGCCACTGTTGTTCCTTTGTTTAAGAAGGGTAGCAAGGATAATCCAGGAAATTATCGGCCGGTGAGCCTTATGTCAGTGGTTGGGAAATTATTAGAGAGGGTTCTTCGGGACAGGATTTACTCCCATTTGGAAACAAATGGACGTATTAGCGAGAGGAAGCATGGTTCTGTGAAGGGGAGGTCGGATCTCACTAATTTGATTGAGTTTTTGAGGAAGTGACGAAGATATTTGATGAAGGAAGGGCATTGGATGTTATCTATATGGACTTCAGTAAAGCCTTTGACAAGATGGCAGACTGATACAAAATGTGAAGTCACATGGGATCAGAGGGGAGCTGGCAAGATGGATACAGATCTGGCTCAGTCATAGAAGACAGAGGGTAGCAGTGGAAGGGTGCTTTTCTGAATGGAGGGATGTGACTAGTGGTGTTCCACAGGGATCAGTGCTGGGACCTTTGCTGTTTGTAGTATATATAAATGATTTGGAGGAAAATGTAGCTGGTCTGATAAGTACGACACAAAGGTTTGTGGAGTTGCGGATAGTGATGAGGATTGTCAGAGGATACAACAGGATATAGATCGGTTGGCGACTTGGGTGGCGAAATGACAGATGGAGTTTAATCCGGAAAAATGTGAGGTAATGCATTTTGGAAGGTCTAATGCAGTTGGGAAGTTTACAGTAAATGGCAGAACGCTTAGGAGTATTGACAGGCAGAGAGATCTGGGCGTACAGATCCACAGGTGACTGAAAGTGGCAACGCAGGTGGATAAGGTAGTCAAGAAGGCATATGGCATGCTTGCCTTCATCGGTCGCGGCATAGAGTATAAAAATAGGCAAGTCATGCTGCAGCTGTACAGAAATATAGTTAGGCCACACTTACAATATTGCATGCAATTCTGGTCGCCACACTACCAGAAGCTCGTGGAGGCTTTGGAGAGGGTACAGAAGAGGTTTACCAGGATGTTGCCTGGTCTGGAGGGTATTAGCTATGAGAGGAGGTTGGATAAACTCGGAATGTTTTCACTGGAACGACGGAGGTGGAGGGGCGACATGATAGAGGTTTACAATGTTATGAGCGGCATGGACAGAGTGGATAGTTACAAGCTTTTTCCCAGGGTGGAAGAGTCAGTTTTTGGGGACATAGGTTTAAGGTGAGAGGGGCAAAGTTCAGAGGGGATGTGCGAGGCAAGTTCTTTACGTAGAGGGTGGTGACTGCCTGGAACCTGTTGCCGGGGGAGGTGTTGGAAGCAGTTACCGTAGAGACGTTTAAGAGGCATCTAGACAAATACGTGAATAAGATGGGTATAGAGGGATCCGGACCCCGGAAGTGCAGAAGGTTTTAGTTCAGGCAGGCATCGTGATCGGAGCAGGCTTGGAGGGCTGAATGGCCTGTTCCTGTGCTGTACTGTTATTTGTTTGTTCTTTGACATTCAGCACTGATAGGGTAATGGAAAATCATGTCTGATAATCTTAATCAAGTTAGTTGATGACATAACTGTGAGTGTTGATGAGGATAATGTGTTTTGTCTTATGTATATGGACTTTCAAACGGCCTTTGATCAAATGACATTTCGTTGACTTGTTATGAAAGATGGAACACATGGATTAATGTGACAGTGATAGTGTGGATATGACACTGACTCAGGGACAGAAAGCAGAGAGAAGTGGTGAACAGACATTGTTCAGACTGGGGGAGGGGGAGTATACAGTATTGTGTCTCAGGGGTCCGTATTGGAACTAGCGCTGTTCCTGACATACAAATAGATATATGAATGACATAGACCTTTATGTAAAGAAAAACATAATTTCATGTCTTTCAGATGACATGAAACTCATAACTAAGGGTGGCAAACGCACAGACCACAGAATCATTCAACCTCACAGACCTTGTTTTTTAAAGAATTATTCCGGATTCATATCCAACCACAATTTATTTCTCATTCTAATTTATTTGTGTGTGGTTCTCGTGTCAGTGTCTACGTGAATGCAGTATATTTTAATTATTTTATTTAGATTCAATTAAAATTTTGAAATGTAATAAACTTACTTCTGGTTTAATCTCAAGAAAACCTGTCTGATTGGTTCTTTCACGATCACAACAAACACTCACTGATGTGGCAAGCACGTCCACTGTTAAAAATGAATAAACCTTGTTGTGATCAAATAAACACGAAGACAAATGGGGAGACTGGGACCCATCCTCATCTGCTTTCGACAGACATCTGGAAGTTCCAGTGACCATAACCCAACAACAAACGAGAAATTGGAGTCACAGGGTTACACATCATAGACACTGTCCCATTGGCCCACCGTGTCCACGCCCGCCATCAGGCCTATCTATTCTAATCCCATTTTCCAGCACTTGGCCCGTAATCTTGTACGGTATGGCGTTTTAAATGCTCATCTAAATACATCTTAAATGTTGTTGTGAGGCTTCCTGACCTTCACCCCTTCAGGTATGTGTTCCAGATTCCAACCACCCTCTGGGTGAAAATAATTTTTCCTCAAATTTTCTTTATACCTCCTGCCCCTTAATTTCAGTCTTTGCCCCCCTAGTTATTGACACTTCTGATAAGGGAAAAGGTTTCTTCCTATCTCAGTCCTTATAATTGTGTGCACCTCAGTCAGGTCCCCAGTCAGCCATCTCTGCTCTAAGGAAAACAACTCGAGCCTATCCAGTCTCTCTTCATAGCTGAAATTCTCCAGCCCAGGCAACATCCTGGTGAATCTCCTCTGCAGCCTCCCCAGTGCAATCACACCCTTCCTATAGTGTGGTGACCAGATGTGTACACAGTACTCCAGCTGTGCCCTCACTAGCGATTTATACAGCTCCATCATAGCCTCCCTGCTCTTACATTCTATAACTTGGCCAATCAAGGCACGTGTCCCATATGCCTTCCTAACCACCTTATCTCCTTGTACTGCTGCTTTCAGTAATCTATAGACAAGTACACCATGGTCCTTCTGACCCTCTGTACTTCCAGGGGTCCTCCCTTGCATCGTATATTCCCTTGCCCTGCTATTCCTCCCAAAATGCATCATCTCACATTTCTCAGGATTAAATTCCATTTGCCACTGTTTGCCCATCTTAATAGCCCATCTATATCGTCCTGTTATCTAAGGCTTCCCTCCTCACTATTTTCAACACCATCAATTTTCGTGTCATCTGCGAACTTACTGATCATGCCTCCTATATTCACGTCTAAATCATTGATGCATACTACAAACAGCAAGGGTCCCAGCACCGATCCCGGTGGTACACCACTGGTTACAGGCTTCCACTCGCAAAAACAGCGCTCAACCATCACCCTCTGCCTCTAGCCACTAAGCCAATTTTGGATCCAATTTGCCAAATTACCCTGGATCCCATGGTCTCTTACCTTCTTAACCAATCTCCCATGCGGGACGTTATCAAAAGCCTTACTGAGGTTCATGTAGACTACATGAACTGCTTTATCCTCATTGACACATCTAGTCACCTCCTCGAAAATTCAAGCAAGTTTTTTAGACACGATCTCCCCCTGACAAAGACATGCTGACTATCCCTGATTAATCTCTGCCTCTCCAAGTGGAGATTAATCCTGTCCTTCAGATTTTTTTCCAATAGTTTCCCAACCACTGATGTTAACCTCACTGGCCAGTAATTACCTGGTATATCCCTGCTACCCTTCTTGAATATGGTACCACATTCGCTGTCCACCAGTCCTCTGGTACCCCTCCTTTGGCCAGAGAAGTGGCAAAAACAACTGATCCTGAGAAAACAATTACAAATTTCAAAGCAGTTTTATTGTGTTTTCCACTGCTAGAGCACTAAAATATCCACATTGGAAGCCAGTACCCTCCGAAGCCAGCGCAAACGAACACGTGAACATACGAATTAAGAGCAGGAGTAGGCCACTCGGCCCCTCAAGCCTGCCTTGCCATTTAATAAGATCATCGCTAATCTGATTTTAACCTCAACTTTAACTTCTCACCTACCTCTGATAACCTGTTACCCCCTTGTTTATCAAAAATCTATCTACCTCTGCTTTAAAATATTTAAAGACTCTGCTTCTACTGCCTTTTGAGGAAGAGAATTCCAAAATCTCACAACCCTCTGACAGAAAGAAATTCTCCTCTTTCCTGTTTTAAATGGGCGACTCCTTATTTTTAAATAGTGACCCCTAGCTCTAGATTCTCTCACAATGGGTAACATCCTTTTCCACATGCACCCTGTCAAGACCCCTCATGATCGTATATGTTCCAGTCAAGTCGCCTCTTACTCTTCTAAACTGCAGCAGATACAATCCTAGCCTGTCCAATCCTTCCTCCTAAGACAATCCACCCAATCCAAGTATTAGTCTCGTCAACCTTTTCTGAACTGCTTACAATGCAGTTACATCATTCCTTAAATAAGGAGACCAGTACTGTACACAGTACTCCAGATGTGGTCTCACCAATGCCCTGTACAGCTAAAGCATAATCTCCCTACTTTTGTATTCAATTCCCCTCATGATAATCGATAACATTCTATTAGCTTTCCTAATAACGTGCTGTACCTGAATACTAACCTCTTGCGATTCATGCAGTAGAACACCCAGATCCCTCTGCATCTCTGAGCTCTGCAATCTCTCACCATTTAGATAATATGATTCTTTTTTATTCTTCCTGCCAAAATAGACAATTTCACATTTTTCCACATTGTACTCCATTTGCCAGATCTTTGCCCGCTGACTTCACCTATCTATATTCCATTTTTAACCTCCTGATGTCCTCTTCACAACTTACTTTACTGCCTAACTTTGTGTCATCAGCAATTTTAGCAACCATACCTTTGGTCCATTCATCCAAGTCATTTCTATAAATTGTAAAAAGTTGAGGCCCCAACATTGATTCCTGTGTCACACCACTCATTACACCTTGCCAACCAGAAAATGACCCATTTATGCCTACCTTCTGTTTCCTGTGAGCTAGCAATTCTTCTATCCATGCCAATATGTTACCCCCTATACCATGAGCAATAACGTTTGATGTGACACCTTATCAAATGCATTCTTGAACTCTAAGTACAGTACATCCACCTGGTTCCCTTTCTCCACAGCACATGCTACTTCTTCAAAGAAATCAAATAACTTTTGTTAAACATGATTTCCTTTTCAGAAAACCATGTTGACTCTGCCTGATTATCTGATTTTTCTAAGTGTCTGCTATTACGTCTTTAATAATAACGTCTCACATTTTCTGCAAGACAGATATAAAGCTAACTAGCCTGGAGCTTCCTGCTTTCTGTCTCCCTGTCTTTTTGAATAAAGGAGTTCCATTTGCAATAAAGGAGTTACATACAGAGTAAAGTAACTCGGTACAGGTTAACATCCTATCAGTTGAAAAGTTGAGTAACAAATTAAAAGCAAAATACTGCGGATGCTGGAAATCTGAAACAAAAACAAGAAATGCTGGATTCACTCAGCAGGTCTGGCAGCATCTGTGGAAAGTTGAGTAATGTGGCTGGACAGTTAGGGGTTACTCTCCGTCCAAAAGCTCGGAAACCCGAAATCCTAAGACCCGTGTGCAACCATTTCTCACTTGAAGCTGAAGACTCACACAGGGTTAGAATTACTAACAGATAGAGTAATGTTAGCTATGGTAAAACTAGAACAGAACAGACTAGAATTAGAATTCCAGAGAGAGTGAGAAAGAGCAAAGTGATAGGGAAAAAGTAAGAGTATTCCAGAAGGAGAAGGAAGAAAGGGAGTTGAGGTGGCTCAAACAACTAGAGGAAGACCCAATACGCCCAGTGAAGGCACAGCTAGTGAGGGAGCTACCCCGAGATCAGGACCGAGCTCTTAAAGATCTCCCAGTTCATGAGAAAGTTCAATGAGGAGGATGGCAGAATTTTTTGTCACTTTTGAAAAACTTGCAAAGCAGCTGAAATAGCCCGCAGAGAGAAGGACACTGTTTTTGCAAAATAAATTAACAGGAAAAGGTTTATTCACTGTTTCCAGATGAAAGTTCATCAGATTTTGTGATGACTAAAAATGCTATCCTGAGGTGTACCAGCAGAAATTCTGAACCCTTCGAAATCGGCTTGACTAAACTTACCTCGAGTTTGAAAGAGCTTCGGAACATAGGAGCTGGAGTAGGACATTCAGCCCATCGAGCCTGGCCCGCCATTCAATATCATAATGGCTGATCATCCACTTCAATGCCTTTTTCCCACAATATCCCCATATCCTATTATGTCACTGGTATTTAGAAAACTGTCAATCTCCACTTTAAATATACACAATGACTGAGATTCCACAGCCCTCTGGGGTAGAGAATTCCAAAGATCACAACCTTCTGAGTAAAGAAATTTCCCCTCATCTCTGTCCTAACTGGCTTCTCTATTATTTTAAAATTGTATCTGCTGGTTCTAGACTCCCCAACCAGAGGAAACATTTTACCAGCATCTACCCGGTCTAGCCATTTCAGTATTATGTAGGTTTCAATGAGATCATGGTGGGTGCGTGGAATGCGCTGCCAGCGGTGGTAGTAGAAGCAGATACATTAGGGGCATTTAAGCGACTCTTGGCTAGGTACATGGGCGATAGTAGAATGAAGCATAGGTAGTTACTTAGATCTTGAGTAGGTTAATGGTTCGGCACAACACCGTGGGTCGAAGGGCCTGTACTGTGCTGTACTGTTCTATGTTCTATGACCTCTCAGTCTTTGAAACATGAGAGAATACAGGCCCAGTTTCCCCACTCTCTCTTCACAGGATAGTCCCGCCATCCCAGGAACAAGTCTGGTGAATCTTCGTTGCACTCCCTCTACGGCAATAATATCCTTCCTAAGGTAAGGGGACCAAAACTGCACACAGCACTCCAGGTGTGGTCAAACCAAGGTTCTATACAATTGAAGCAAGACTTCACTACTCCTGTACACAAGTCCTCTTGTGATAAAGGCTAACATACCATTAGCCTTCCTAATTGCTTGCTGCACCTGCATGTTAGCTTTCAGTGACTTATTGACAAGGATACCCTGGTCCCTTTGTACATCTACACTTTCCAATCTCTTACCATTTAAGAAATGCTCTGCACATCTGTTCCTCCTACCAAAGTGGATAACCTCACATTTGTCCACTTTATATTGCCTCTGCCATGTTCTTGCCCACTCAATAAGTCTGTCCAAATTCCCTTGAAACCGCTTTGCATCTTCCTCACAGCATGCATTCGCACTTATTTTGGTATCATCTGTGAACTTGGAAATATTACGTTTGTCCTCATATCCAAATCATTGATATATGTTGTGAACAGCTTGGGCCCAAGCATTGATCCATGCAGCACCCCACTAGTCGCAGCTGGCTAACGCAAGAATGCGCTATTTATTCCTACTCTCTGCTTTCTGCCTGTTAACCAATCCTTAATGCATACACATATATTATCCCCTATTCCATGTGCTTTAATTTTGTTAACCGATCTCTTGTGGGATACTTTATCGAAAGCCTTCGGAAAATCCAAGCATACCACGTCCACGGACTCCCCTTTACCAATTCGGATAGTAACATCCTCAATAAAAACTCCAACAGGTTCGTCAAGAATGATTTCCCATTCATAAATCCATGTTGACTGTGCCCAATCAGATCATTATTATCCAAGTGTCCATTTATCACATCCTTTGGAATAGATTCCAGATTTTTACCAACGACTGATGTAAGGCTAACAGATCCTTAATTTCCGGTTTTCTTTCTCCCTCCCTTCGTTAATAGTGGAGTGACATTTGCTACCTTCCAATCTGCAGGAACAGCTCTGGACTCTATAGAATTTTGAAAGATGATCATCAATGAACCCACTATCTCCATAGTTACCTCTTTCAACACTCTGAGATGCAGGATATCATATCCTGGGGACTTGTCAACCTTCAGCCCCATTATTTTCTCCAATGCAGCCTTCTTACTAATACTAATTTCCTTCACGTCCTCATTCTCCCGAGTCCCTTGGATCTCTATTTCTGGGACATTTCTTGTATCTCCCTCAGTGAGGACAGACACAAGATAATCATTCAGCTTCTCTGCCATTTCTCTGTTCCCCATTATAAATTCTCCTGACTTTGCCTGCAATGGACCCACATTTGTCTGAGCCAAACGTTTCCTTTCTATGTATCTATAGAAGATTTTACAGTCTGTTTTTATGTTTTCTTTTGACCAGTAGATATTGACACTCAAGATAGAGCCCACATATGTAGACCTCAGATCGTTCTCGAGGAGTTCAAAAACTCGCTCTCCCTCCCATTAAAACCCACAAAGAGGGGCAAGAGGTTGAAAGAGCCAGGCTGGTTGCTTTGCAGGCTGATGAATTTTCTCTTGTACACAAGGCCTTAACACCAAAGGGAAACACTTCCCTTGTCTCCCCGAAGACCAGAGAATAAAAGGAGGATGATTGGATCCCGGCTAGCCATGGGCTAGAAGGAAAAGCTGGACACACGGGGGCCCATCCTCAAGCCAAATAGGACGGTACTGAGACCAGGAGTAATGGCCGAAGATCTGTATGTTTCCACTGTAATAAGGCCGCTCACCGTCGAGCTGAATGATGGAAATGACGGGGAAAACCTGTAGGATTAATCAGAGACCACCAGATCAGTGCTGGAAAAGGGGCCCCAATGGAAAGCACGGCAGATCAGACTGTGCCTCTAACTGCGGCAGTCAGACCCAGTAAACCTACCACAGAGAGAGCGGGAAAACTTAACAAAATCACCGAGAGTTACCTGGAATTTGTATCCCAAGGAAAAGTGTCCCTATACCCCTCCAATGACGCAGGCAAGCCCATAGTCATACTGAGGGATACAGGGGCGACCCAATCCCTTTTGCTGGGAAAAGGCATGACCTTCCTCCGAGCGTGCAGTGAATGCTAGAGTGTTAGTGAATGGTATCAGAAGATGGTATATGTCCATACTTTTATATCGGGTGCAGTTGGAGTGTGACCTAGTTTCAGGACCGCTAACCATGGAGATTGTACCTAGTTTACCGGTGGATAGATCGACCTAATCCCAGGTAATAATCTGACAGAGGGAAAGGTGCAGCTTCCCCAGTAGTTCTCGAGAAATAAAAAGAGGTCAGGGAGAAAGAGCAGTTACAGGAGAAGGTCCCTGACATTCTCCCTGATAGTGTGGTGACTCGGTCAATGGCCAAACAATCCCTTGAACTGACACTGCAGATGGATGACCCGACTGAAAAAAACTGAAGCAGAGGGAGTTGCAGAGTGCGACTATTTAAAGAATGAGGTGCTGATGAGGAAGTGTAGATCTCCTCATCAGACCTGCGGATGAACAGAGGACAGTGGTTCACCAGACAGTGGTGCCGCTGAGGTACCTTAAAGAAATATTAAGAATGGCCCACGAACATCCAATGGCTGGACATGTCGGTGTATGAAAAATCGAAGCCGACATAAGACAGCATTCTGACTGGCCACAACTCCACAAAAATGTGGTAGAGTTCTGTAAAACTGGTCAGACGTGCCAGGTTGTGGGGAAGCCTCAGTCTGCAGTAAAACCTTCACCCCTAATTCCCATACCAGCTTTTGGGGAACTGTGGGAGCAGTTATGCTGAACTGTTATTTGAGTAAGTAGATTAATATAATCCTAGTGAATATATTTATACACTCATATACAAGTTGAAAGTATAGCCACATATTGTTACAGAATGGAGTATTTACCCAAGGCATTGTGGGACAAATTAGTTAGCTTGCAGCCTTGAGCAAGGGACTGCTTAGCACAGCCAATTAGCCTGACCAAGGAGGGCCCCCATATCAGTGCATAAGACAGCAGTTTTGTGTAACTGCAGACTGCACGAAGCAATCAGGAATGCAAGCTTGATAAAGGTAGAAGGATTCATTGTGAAGACTCAAGGATAGTTGATAAGGGGGTCTGGGAACATCACAAGATGATCAGGGGGCTTGCACGAGCTGATCACGTAACCACATGATGCCTAAAGAGTAATCTAATTGGTAATATGTATAATGTATGTAATCAATAACCGTTATGATTGGATTATGTCCAGCTGGGATGGACTGAGTAACTGTATATCCGTTGTGGATTTCATTTGTTCAATGGAGTGGCACTGGACCGCCTTTAGGTAAGGTGTGCGCCCCATGATATCATGCAATAAAGTGTTTATTCTCAAAGTCTGAGTCCGGAGAATTTGTTCAATAATTTTGGCATAATCTGTATTTCTCCAACAGGAACCATTCAGCAGAGTGTTGGTGGATTGTGTGGGACACCTACTGAAAACAATAGAGGGATACCAGTATCTTCTCACCATTATGGATGTGGTGACCCGATTCCCAGAGACCATTCTCCGGAAGAACTATCTCTGCCAATGTAGTAGTGGAGGGGCTAACCCAATTCTATACCCGATATGGGCTGCTTGCTGAGATCCAGATGGACCAGGGCAAACATTTTATGTCTAATCCTTTTGAAAAGGTCATGGGTAATCTGGACATAACCCAGCTAAAGTCCAAGGCTTACCAACCACAGTCACAAGGGGCTCTGGAGCGGTACCACCAGACCCTAAAACAATGATCAGGCCATACTGCTATGAGAAACCCCATGACTGGGACATAGGGCTGGGATTTCTCCTGTTGCCTATCAGGGACTTAACCAATGATTCCACTGGCTTTAGTCTCTTTGAATTAGTTTTTGGACACGAGATGAGAGTTCCTCTTAAATTAATCAAGGAGAAGTTTTGGGGACAGAGGAATAAGGCTTCCGTGTTAGACTACATTTCCATGCTCTGGGAGTGGCTCACGGGAGCCTGTGTCGTGCCGCAGGAACAACTAAAGATCTCCCAGGCAGCTGTGAAAATGTAAACATAAAGAAATGTCAAGGTTAGAACATTTCAGCCAAGAGACCATGTATTGTTACTACTCCCAATGCAGGGAGAATCCCTGAAATCCCGGTTCAGTGGTCCATATCGAGTGGCAAAAGGAATAGCGGGTAAATTATTTAATTGACACCACAGACCAAAGGAAAAAAAAGTAAAGGCTGTGGAGGGGACAGACAACTGCAGATCTGTCAGACGGTCAGGAGGGAAGGATTGAAAAGAATCGTGAGGACAGGTTAGAGGAGGGCCAGGAGGAATACCAACTGGAATTTCCTATTCTCCGATTAGTGAACCCTGAAATGTTAGATAAATGCATCCCCACACTCTCCTCCTTAAATACAGGTCCAAGAGGCACCCTAAAAAGTCTGCGAACAGCATTTACATAAACATGCAAGGACAAGGAAAGTTCCCAAAAATGCATGCCAATGGTGAGTGAGATGCCTTACTTAGTCGAAGTGCCGCAGCAGAATGCAGTGAAAGCTGGACAGACATCTGCGAGCACTAATATCCCAGAGGATAAAGGGCAGATTAGAAAAAAAGATCCTCCCCATAGTAAAGGGAAAAGTGAAGGGAAAATACCCTCAAGTAAACAGCACTTGTGTACCTCACCAGAAAGCGAAAAGTAAGGTCAGTGTGGATCTACCCACTGAAGAACCCAATGATCAGATCCCAAACCCAAATCTAATCAAACCCAACAATTTCAAAGCAGTACTCAGCAAGAACAAAGGCCCAGAGGAAATCTCAGACACCTCACAGGGGTGAAAGAAACAAGTTATTACTCACTGTCCGTTTAGGGAGAAAGATTATCAAGGTGCAGGAACCTGAATGGTTAAAGCTTCATTGCAGGAGAGATAAAAAATATATAGTAGCTGTTGATGCATTGTCCAGGGTCGAACCCGACACATAACCATCCCAGAAAAAAACTCCAACACAATTAAATCAGCACAACTGGAACAGAAAATGTCAGCTGCAGTAATTCGAAGGTTAATGTGTGAATTTGAGAAGTGATTATTGGGAATAAATGTGTGTTTCCGTCTATTTCTTCCCACAATTCTGCAATGAAATGCTCCTATTATCACATTTGCAGTGTCAAGATAACACAATATGCCAAATGAGCAATTTTAATTCATAGATTGGAAACTTACACTAAACATTTAATGGAAAAATCCGACAGTTAAACTTGAAAAAACAGGCAGCCAAGATGGCCACCGCAATTGGCATCTGAAATACTTTTTCACATTCCAAGGCCTACAACAGGAGACACGTCTGATGAGCCTGGACCCAAATCACTGGCTGGCTTGTTCTAGCGATTGAATTACCTAAGCTTACAATCATTAACATGGTATACAAGGCCACCCTGACACACTGACTTTGAAAGAGCAAACTCCTCCAAGTGTAAGTACTGGTATCCTGAACCCTGGGGAGATAGAAGTTTCCAACCTTGAATCTCATTATAAGGGTCTAGAGAATACAGTGAGGCAGTCATGAGACCTTCTGCCCATCTCTGTGAAAGCTGTTAGTTTCTGCTGGACAAAGACAGACAAGCCAGTGGTTCAAATTGTGCAGAAGCAGAAGGGTTGTGTCCCTTCTCTCTCTTCAGATAACATCACAATTTTGAAAATCACATCCAACTGTGGTCCCTCCAGGTCTATAGATTACTACAGACAGAGACATCAGGGAAAGGAAGACACCTACAAGTCTGCCTCCAAGAAATCTCTGAGCCATGTGGGCCAGCCACAAAGGACACTTCCAATAGCCAAAGACTTCAAGAATACAACTTCAGCCAGAAGACCTCCGAATCGTCCAAACTCACAGAATGGGTATTTTATTTTTATATTTATTCTGGACTCCAATCCAACCATAAATTTACATCTCACTCTGTAATCTATTTCTGTGTGATTCTCGTGTGGATGTGTTTTATATTGTTAAGTATAATAAACTCACCTCTTTCGTGTTTCAACTTTCTAATCTCCTCTCAACTTTCTGTAGTATTGAGTTCTCAGTGCTTTCCTTTGCTGTCTTATCTTACCATATAGGATCCTTGACATCCATGGGACTCTAGATTTGGCCGCCTCACTCTTTTCCTTTGTGGGAACATGTTTACCCTGAACCCCTTGAATCTCCACTTTGAATGCCTCCCAGTGCTCTGAGACTGAGTTACCTTCAGTTCGCTGTTTCCAGTCCACTTTCGCTCCTCGGTTTAGTAAAATTGGCCTTGCCCCAATTGAGAACTCTAACTCCTATTCTATGTCTGTACGTTTCCATAGTTATGTTATAACTGTTTGAATTATGATTACTCCCACCAAAATGCTCTCCCCTGACACTCCATCCACCTGCCCATCGTCATTTCCTAAAACAAAGTCTAAAACTGCACCCTCTCCTGTTGGACTTTCTGCATGCTGGACAAAAATGTTGTCCTGAATGCACCTCAAGAATTCTGCTCCCTCAATTCTTTTCATACTAAAACTATCCTCGTTAACATCGGGGTGATTAAAATACCCTACTATTACTGCCCTATTGTTCTTGCACTTCTCAGAGACTTGCCTACTTATCTGCTCCTCTATCAACCTCTGACTATTTGGCTGTCGAGATCACTCTCCCAGCAGTGAGATTGCCCCTTTTTGGTTCCTTAGCTCAATCCATATGGCCTCACTTGATGAACCTTCCAACATATCATCCCTCCTCACAGCTGCAAATGATTCCTTGACCAGAATTGCCATTCCCCTCCTTTCTTAACCCCCTCCCTATTGCGTCTGAAAACCCGGTAACCAGGAACGTTGAGCTGCCATTCCTGTCCCTCCTTAAGCCATGTTTCTGTAATAACTATGATATCATACTGCCACATGTCTATCTTTGCACTCAGCTCATCTGCTTTATTTGCAGCACTCCATACATTGAAATAGATACCCTTGAACACTGCCAAACCTTTTTTCATTTTCTCACCCTCATTTCCTCTGTCTTCTTGACTCATCCATTAATTTGCCACCTTCCATTTTCATTTCTGATTTTGTCCCAGTTGAGTCTACCCTCAGGTCCCAATTCCCCCTGCGAAACTAGTTTAAACCCTCCCCAACGGTACGAGCAAAACATTCCGCAAGGAACCCAGTCCTGGCTCTGTTCACGTGCAACCCGTCCGGCCTGTAAAGGTCCTATCTCCCCCAGAGCCGGTCCCAGTGTCCCAGGAATATGAATCTCTCCCTCCTGCATCATCTTTCCAGCCACACATTCTTCTGCCTTATCTTTCTATTTCTATACTCAGTTGCACCTGCCACTGGGAGTAATCTGGAGAGTTCTACTTTTGGACTATGTTTGATGTCCTGCTTGCTAATTTCTTCCCTAGCTCCCTAAATTCTGGCTGCAAGACCACATCCCTCTTTCTACCTCCGTCGTTGGTTCCTATGTGGACCACGACTTCTGGCTGTTCCCCTCCTCCTTCAAGAGGCTCTGCAGTCGCTGAGTGAGATCCTTGACCCTGGTACCAGGGAGGCAGCACACCATCCTGGATTCACGTCTGTGGCCACAGAAACGCCTGTCTGTTGCCCTGACTATTGACTCACCTGTCACTATGGCTCTTCCAGTCATCCCTGTATCCCGCTCTGCAGCTTAGCCACCCGTGGTGCCATGGACTTGCTGTGGCTGCTCTCCCCAGGTGAAGCATCACTTTCCTCAGTATTCAGAACTGAATATCTGTTGGAGACTGAGATGCACTCTGGGGTCTTCGGCACGACCTGCCTGATACTTTTTGAATGCCTGCTGATCACGCATTCCCTCTCTCCCTGCATGCTCTTCAACAGTGTGGTGAGCACATCTATGAACATGCTAAAGCTGAATAAACTGGTATATGAGAAGGAAGGATGTGCAGGGTTACGGGAAGAAAACAGGGAATGGGATTAGGTGAATTGCTCATTCAGAGAGGCGGTGCAGACAGGAAGGGCTGAATAGTTCCTTCTGTGATGTAATGACACTGTGATGGGGCATCTCAGATGGTTGTAATGGTGGAGAATGGGGCATCCATGGAGGGAAAGAAAAGTTGTCCTATGGATCCCGAAATCTTAGCAGGGACTCTCCGACAACCTGTCCGGCTGGAAGGCATCCAGGAAATATCCTCCCTGCCTCCTCCTCCTGAGGTAGCCTCAGGATTCCTGGTGCCAATGCATGTGTCCTCATGATGGTGATGATATGAAGGGTGCAGCAGAACACCATGAACTTGGACACCTGCTTCAGTGTGTACTGGAGGGATCCCCCTGAGCGGTTCAGACATCGGAAGCATTGCTTCATCACAACGATGGTCTGTTCCACCATGTTCCTGGTGATTCTATTGCTCACATTATACCCATGTTAATTGTGTGAGGTTGGTTGGTGTGGGATGTGCTTTGGAGGTGTAGAAACATGAGCTATGTCTAGAGGGGTTTCCTTTGCCTCCGAGAAGCCACATTCTGGTTCTGCAAGGAGCCCCGGAGTATTGGGACCGGCTGACTGATTCAGAATGAAGGTATCCTTGCTGCTGCCAGGATAGTGGACATTCACCAACATGATGTACTGGGCATGCTCACACACACATTCATGGAGTGAGAGTACTTTCAGTTCCTGTACCTCTCCCCCTTGACATGGGGGCCCCGCGCAGACACCTACACCATCAGGAATCCCGCTCTCCTGACAAAGCCACGGGATCTCTCATCCTGCTTCTCCCTGCTGAGGGAGAAAATGATGACACAGATGTTCACCCTTACCTCCCAGAATTATCAATGTACAACACACAGACCGAGCATCTACTGGTCAGTTAGTTTAACATCAGTGTTGAGTAATGTTTTCGAAACAATAATCAGGGGAAAAATCAACACACACTTGGCGAGAGGTTTGTGTTATTTAAGGATTATCAGCACGGATTTTTAAAAGGCAGATCTTGCTTGACTGAGCTAATTGAATTTATTTTGATAATCTGAGAAGGTTGATGAAGGGAATGTGTTGGATGTTGTATAAATGTATTTTATGAAATTATTTGATGAACAACCACACACAAGCTTGGTTAATAAAATTGAAGCTCAGAAATAGCATCGAATTGGTTCAAAAATAGTCCAAATGACAGAGAAAAGAGAAATGTGTTAAATGGATGTTTTTCAGACTGGAGGATGGTAGACAGTGATGTTCCCCAATGGTCAGTGCGAGGAACACTGTGCTTTTTCTTTGCTACATATAAATGACATGGATTTTGCAATAATGAGTAGAATTTACATTTTTTCTGATGATTGCAATCTTGTAGGTGTGGTCCACAGGGAGGATGTCACAAACCACCTGCAACATGATACAGATAGGTTAGCAGAATAGAAAGAGAAGTGGCAGGTAGAATTTAATAAAGAGGAGTGTGAGATGATCCATTTTGTCAGAAGGAATAGGAAGGCAACATAGACTTAATGACACAGTTCTAAAGACTGTGCCGAAACAGAGGGACCTGGGGCTCCATATGCATTGATCTTTGACGGTGCCAGGACATATTAGGAGGGTGTTTAGCAAATCATATCAGATCTTGGGCTTCATCATTAGAGGCAAAGATACAAAATAAGGAAAGTTATGCAGAAACTTCATAAAGCTTTGGTTAGACCCCAACGAGAGAACTGTGTCCAGTTCCGGTCACCACACTGGAGGAAGGATGTGAAAGTCCCTGAGAGGGTGCAGAGGAGATTTACCAGAATGATTCCAGGGATGGGAGTTTAGTTACAAAGTGAGTTTGGAGAAGATGGAGTTGTTCTCCAGGTGTAAAGGAGATTGAGAGAGATTTGATAGAGGTGGACATGATTATGATAGTCTTAGATAAGATAGACAAGGAAAAACTATTCCCATTAACTGATGAAACACGGACATGGGGACACAGATGGAAGGTTTTGGGTCAGAGATGCAGGGGGAATATGAGGAAGAACCTTTTTACACAGTGGATGGTAATGAGCTGGAACTCACTGCCCATGAGGGTGATGGAAGCCAAGACAATCAATGATTTCAAAAGGAAACTGGATGGACACCTGAAGGAAATGAACTTGAAGGGATACGAGGATTGAGCGGGGGAGTGGGACTGACTGGATTGTTCAACAGAGAGCTGGCATGGAGGAGCCGCATGGCCTCCTTCTGTCTTGTAAATGTCTCTATCACTCTCTGTGACTCAATGTTGGATATGTCTCCTGCTCTAGCCAGGAACGATCCAGATACACAGAAGGTCAATTAATCTGTGACCTTAACTGCCACTGAAAGCTCCGTCCTCACCCTGGTCTGAGGCTCCAGGTTGTGTTACAGGAAGTAACAGTGCTCTGTGACCACCTCCTTATTGAATCAGAGTCACCTCCTGGTTTAGGTGTAGGTAGGAAAAGTGCTCTTAGAAAACCCGGGGTGGGTAAGGCCCCCTCTCCTTTCTCTTTGCAGAGTTTCCCCTCTCTGCTGCCTCTGCTCCATTTGTTGGTCATGTTACAGACCCAGAGACACTGTACCTACAGTCCCCATACCTCGTCCAGAGTTGGGTCACCAAATCCTCTGTCCTCCCTGCCTGTCTGCAGCAATTCACAACACAACCTCCAGAAAACCATCCACAGCACCTCCACTAACTTTACAATAGCAGAAGTAAGTCAAAAGCCCCTCACCTGTATGTTGGATGCTGGTCCTTTTAAATAACACTAGAGGGGGTTCCTCGTGCAGCTGAATGAATGTTCAGCTGAGAGTGACTACCACAGGCGGTCAGTGAACATGTACAGACCAAGTTTCAAAGAAGTACATCAAAGCTGCTGCTATGGTACATTGACATCACATTCAAATCCACCCTCAAAGGAACAACACATACAAGGTACAATTGAGCGAGAGCCCTGCGCAGTTTGGGACACTGTGCAGGCCACTGTAGAAGTGGCCTGCTGTGAAGACCACGCTAACAGCACATAGATGATACGACTGGGCTGGAGCCCCGCCCAGCGTGGGATATTGTGCAGACTGCAACGGAAGTGACCAGCTGTGCGATTCACATCTCTTTATGGATCCCAATTCTGTACCGTCAGCAGCAGTCATGATGCAGAGTCTAAAATCGTGGCTCGGGACAGATACAGAGGGCAATAAATTCACTTTACAAGGAGAACTGTAAAAAGAGTGAAGTCGAACGATTTGCAGGAATATGTGAAATGGACAGGGGAAAGTGAATAAATGGAGGGGTGAGGCCATGGAGCGATTCAAACACAAGAATGAGAATATTAAAATTAAGGTGTTGCCAGACTGGGAGCCAATGTAGATTAGTGAGCACAGGGGTGATGGGTGATCGGGATTTTGTGTGAGTTAGGATACAGGCAGCAGAGTTCTGGATGGGCTGTGGTTTATGGAGGTTTATAACTGGGAGGGTGACCAAGATGGAATTGGAATAGTCAAGTGTGGATTTAACAGTGACACGGATGAGGGTTTATGCAGCAGATGGGCTGAGGCAGAAATGGAGATGGGTGATTTCACAGAGGTGGTAGTAGGCACACTTGGTTTTGGAGAGAATATGGAGATGAACTCATCTCAGGTTTAAATGTAACACAGAAGTTGTAAACAGTCTGGTTCAAGCTCAGATATTGGGCAGGGTGGAGTATGTGCTTCCCAGATAGGGGATGGAGTTTGAGATGGAGACCAATGACACTGGCTTCAGTCTTCCCAAAATTTACATTACAGAACAGTATTTCAGTGAAACAGGGTTTACAGATCTCCTAGCCTGAAACAGAGACAGCAAAAGTAGCAGAGAGAGTAAATGACAAGAACTGTAATACAGTTGACAATGGTTTATAGAGCTAATAGCTGAAGATATTCACCAGGCATACAACAGCAGCAAGAAGGGCATAGTAAATTACAGGAGCAGTAATGCAGTTAAACATGGTTTAAAGAATTAATAGCTAGATAGAGAGACTTACCAGGGACACCAATAATAGCCAGAATGGGATAGTAAATGTATTGAATAATCCTCAATGTGAAATAGATACGATCGTTTAATGAGTACCAATCATAATATGTAGAAAGATAGTAAATAACCGAGGATAAACTCCTGTCCATTGTTGTAACATTCCAATCTATTGTTCTCAGATTCTGTCCCATTGTTGTAACATTCCAGTCTTTTGTTCTCAGATTCTGATCTATCCTCTCTCTATCTCTCTGGAGCAGCTGATCTCTGTAAGTGCCGGGGCTGATGTTCCCACTGACACTATGGAATAACACATTGAAAGAAGCCCCTTATTAAGAGAAGATGGAAAACACAATTAGGGTCCATGGAGACTGACATTAATTACAGTCACGGAACAAACAGATTCAGTTAACCCTTTTCAATCCAACATTTTTTGTACCACAATAAATTTGAACATTTACCCAGTCTGGATGGGATGTATGAGGTTCGCTGAGGGAGGGAATGGTGGAAATAGCCGAGGCACTGGCCAGAATCTGCCAATCCCCCTTGGATATGGGCGTGATGACAGATTTCCACAGGCTTACACCTCTCTGGGTGAAGAAACTTCTCCTCATCTCAGTACTGAAAGATTTACCCCGTATCCTTAGACTATGACCCCTGGCTCTGGACTCCCCCAACATCAGGAACATCCTTCCTGCATCCACCCTGACAAGTCATGTTAGAATGTTATGGGTTTCGATGAGATCCCTCCTCACTCTTCTGAATTCCAGTGAATATAGTCCTAACCGACTCAATCACTCCTCATACGTCAGTCCCGCCATCCCAGGAATCAGTCTGGTAAAACTCTACTGTACTCCCTCTATAGCAAGAACATCCTTCCTCCGATAAGGAGACCAAAACTACACACAATATTACAAGTGCGGCCTCACCAACGCCCTGTATAATTGCATCAAAACATCCCTGCTCCTGTACTCGAATCCTCTCGCTATAAAGGTCAACATAACATTCGCCTTTTTCTACCGAATGTTGCATCTGCATGCTTACCTTCAGTGACTGGTGTACGAGAACACCCAGGTGTCGCTGCATATTCCCCTCTCTCAGTTAAATGGTCAGCCATTTAATTGTTTTCCATAATAAATGTCCCTGTTTCTGACTGTAACGGACCAACATTTGTCTTCACCAATCTTTTCCGCTTCACATACCTATAGATTCGTTTACAGTCAGTTTTTATGTTCCCTGCAAGCTTACTCTCGAGCTCCATTTTCCACTTGTCAATCAATCCCTTGGTGCTCCTTTGCTGAGTTTTCAAATGCTCCCAATCCTCAGGTCTGTTGTTTTTTTCTGGGAAATGTATTTGCCTCTTCCTTGGATCTAATGCTATCTCTAATTTTCCTTGTAAGCCATGATTTGGCTGCCTTTTACGTTTTACTTTTGCGCCAGACAGGAGTAAACAATTGTGGCAGTTCATCAATGTGCTCTTTGAATGTTTGCCATTGCCTTTCCACCGTCATCTCTTTAAGTTGTCAATGTATGATCGACAACTCATGCCTCATACCATCGTAGCTTACTTTATTAAGATTCACGACTCTAGTCTCAGAATCAATTAGGTCACTCTCCATTGCGATGAAGAATTCTATCATATTATGGTCGTTCATCCCCGAGGGATCTCGCACAACTAGATTGTCAATTATTCCTCTCTCATTACACAATAACCAGTCTAGGATGGCCTGTTCTTCAGTTGGTTCCTCAAAGAATTGGCCCCGAAAACCATCCCGCATATTCCCCAGGAATTCCACCACAGTGTATTCTGACCAATTTGATTTGCCCAATCTATATGCAGATTCAAGAAACCCATAATTACAGATGTTCCTTTATCGCATGCGTCTCTAATTTCCTGTTCAATGCCATTCCCAAATTCAGCACTACAGTTTGGGGGTCTATATACAACCCCCACTAACGTTTTCTGCCCCTGAGTGTTTCTCAGCTCTACCCATACATATTCGATAACATCAGAGCTAATATCCTGCCTCACTATTGCGATCATTTACTCTTTTATCAGCAAAGCAACTCCACGAGGGGTGGAGATAAGCCGTTTTAGTGATGGTGTGAATATTTGGTAGGAAGCTCATCTCAAGACATCTCAGGGTTAACTATGTAACTAAGTCTGTGAACAGTTTGGCTTCGTCTCAAACATTTACAAAGGAGAGGGATGGAGTGTGTAACTAGGAAATGTTTGGAGCAGAGACAGAAAACAATGGCTTCAATCTTCTCAATATTTAATTGACATTGCAGATGTGTGAGGTAATGCATTTTGAAAGGATGAATGAGGAGAGACAATACAAGTTAAATGGTACAACTATAAAGGTGGTGAAATAACAGAGACACCTGGGGTGTGTGAGCACAAATCTTTGAAGGTGGCAGGAAAGGTTATCTTGACAGTTAATAAATGTATGGGATCCTCGGGTTTATAAATAGAGGCAAAAAGAACAAAAGCAAGGACATTATGTGAAACATATATAAAATACTAGTTCAGCTTCACCTGGAGTCTTGTGTCGAATACTGGGAACCGCACTTTAGGAAGGACATGAAGCCTTCGGAGAGGGGACAGTACTGTTTTGCTAGAATTTGTCAGGGTATGAGGGATTACAGTTATGTAGCTGGGGTTGTTCTGCTTAGAGCAAAGATCTTTCAGAGGAGATTTGATTGAGGTGTTTAACATTAGAAGGATTTAGATAAATTAAATAAAGAGAAACTATTTCCAATGTCCAAGAGACACAGATTTAAGGCGATTGGTAAAAGAAGCAGACATGAGGATTTTTGTTTCTGAGTGGTTTGGATTTGGAATGCACTGTCTGATAGGCTGATGGATACAGATTCAATAGTAGTTCCCAAATGGGAATTGGATAAATATCTGAAGGAGAAAAAAATGCAAGGATATAGTGAAAGAGCCAAGGAGTGGGACTAACTGGATTGCTCTTTGAAAGGGCCAGCACAGACTTGATGGGCCGAATGACCTCATTCTGTATGTGCTATTCTATTAATCTATGATGGCTCCCACCTGGACTTTCACAATATTCCTATTCTTTCACAAGGAGTTTGATAAAGTACCACATAAAAGCCATGTTACCGAATTAGAAACACATGGGATAAAAGGACCAATATCAGCCGTGGCTCAGTTTGTAGCTCTCTCCCCTTTCAGTCACAAGCTTCCAGGATCAAGTGTCACTGCAGGACTTGATCACAAGAATCAATGCTGACATTGCAGTGCAGTACTGAGGGTATGTTGCACTGTCAGAGGTGCAGTCTAGCGAATGAAACTTTAAACCAAGTTGCAGTCTGTCCTCTCAGGTGAATGTTAAAGATCCCATCGCACTATGTAGAAGCAGAGCAGGGGAATTATTCCCGGTGTCCTGGTCAAAATGTTTCCTTCAATCAACATCACAAAACAGATCTGATCATTATCACATTGCTGCTTGTGGGATCTTGCTGTGCAGAAATTGTCTGCCTGTTTCCTACATTACAAGAGTGACTTCACTTTGAGAAGTATTCATTGGTTGTAAATCACTTTGGAACATGCAGTGGTCACGAAAGGCGTTTCATAAATGGAAGTCTGTTCTTTTATTTTCAATGTCAGCATGCGGGAAATTAGCTCAGTGACAGAAAGTAGAGAATAGTGGAGAATGGTTGTTGTTCAGTCTGGAGGGAAGTAGTCAATGGGGTTCCCCAGGGTCACTGTTGCTGTATGTTAATGCAATGCGCTTGTGTACAGAGGTGATAATGTCATATATTTCAGATGGCAGGAAAGGCAGAAATGTTAATAAACAATGAGAAGGATAGTAACAGACTTCAGGAGGACAGAGACTGAATGGTGAAATTTGCAGGCGGATGGCAAATATTAGTTAACACAGTGAAGTGTGAAGTGAGACATTTGGGTAGGAAGTGCAAGGGAAGGCAACAGAAACAAATTGGAATTGTTTAAATGAGGAGACAGTAACAGAGAGACTTGGTGTGTATTCAACCAGATCTTTGAAGGTCGCACGAAAAATTGACAAGTTTATGACTGATATAACAGACATCAGGTAGAAAACACTATTGAGAAGCAGGCTGAATATTGAAGGTCCAGTGTGGAAGTAAAAAAGCAAATAAGTGAAGCAAAGAGTGAGCATGAAAAGAGGCGAGCATTGAAGGAAATCCCAACGTTTTCTACAGGCACCTAAATAGTAAAAGTGTAGTAAAAGGAACAATGGAGCCGACTCAGGACCATAAAGAGGATTTGCACATGGAGGCAGATGGTATAGCTGAGGTTCTGAATGAATAATTTCCACCTGTCTTTACCAAGGAAGAAGATATAGAATCCTTTCCTTTATTAGCCGAGGTATAGAATATACGAGCAGGGAGGTTATGCTAGAATTGGACAACTCATTGGTTAGGACACAACTTGAGTACTGTGTGCAGTTCTCCTCACCTCATTACAGAAAGGATGTAATTGCACCAGAGAGCGTACACAGAAGATTTCTGAGGATGTGGCCAGGTTTGGAAAAATGCAGCTATGAGGAAAGATTTGACAGGCTGGGGTTGTTCTCCTTGGAATAGAGAAGGCTGAGGGGAAATCTGATTGAAATGTCCAAAACCGGGAGACGACTGGGTAGAGTGGCGGTGAAGGGTCTATTCACCTTAGCAAAGAGGTCAGTGACGAGGGGGCATGGACTTAAAGTGATTGGTAGAAAGATTAAAAGGGAGCTGCGGATTTTATTTTTCACCCAGCAGGTGGTGGGAGTCTGGAACTCACTTTCTGAAAGGGTAGTTGAGGCAGAAACCCACAACTCATTCAAAAGGTGTCTGGATATGCACCTCAAGTGCTGTAATCTATCAAATGCTGGAAGGTAGGATCAGAATGGATGGGTCGTTTTTTGGACAGCATAGACACGATGGGCCAAGTGGCCTTTCTCTGTGCCATAAACTTTCTATGATTCTAAGATGCAACCCAGGCAATGTTGAAAGAGGAGGTAAGTCGGACACTAGTGGGGTTTAAAATTGATAAAGAGGAAGTATTAGATAGGCTGTCTGGACTTAAATTGAATAAAGCACCAGGAACAGATGATATGCATCCAAGGATACTGAGGGAAGTAAGGGTGGAAATCGCAGAGGCACTGGCCATAATTTTTCAGTCTTTCTTAGACTTGGGGGCGATGCCAGAGGACTGGAGAATTGCAAACGTTACACCTTTGTTCAAAAAAGGGTGTAAAGATAAGGCCAGCAACTACAGGCCTGTCAGTTAAACTTCGGTGGTGGGAAAACTTCTAGAAAGAAATAATCTTGGACAAAGCTAATAGTCACATGGACTATTAATTAATTAAACAAGCCAGCATGGATTTCGTGAGAGAACATCATGTTTAAGTAATTTACTGAGATGTTTGAGGTGGTATCAGAGAGAGTTGATGACGGCAATTCTGTTGATGTGGTGTACATTGACTTTTATATAACGGTCTATTCAGTTTCAAATGAACCTGCCTCCACCATTCTCAAGCAGTGCATTCCAGACATTTAACTATTCCCTGCATGCAAAAACCTTTTGATACAAAGCCACACAACAGACCTGTGAGCAAACTTGTAGCTCATAGAATAAAAGGGACATCAGCAACATGGATACGAAATTAGCTAAGTGACAGGAAACAAAGAGTAGTGGTTAATGGATGTTTTACAGGCTGGAGGAAGGTTTGCATTGGAGTCCCCCAGAGATCAGTGTTGGGATCCTTGCTTTTCCTGATATATATTAAGGACCTAAACCAGGGTGTACAGGGCACAATTTCAAAGTTTGCAGCTGTTATGAAAGTTGGCAGCGTTGTGAACTGTGAGGAGGATAGTGTAGAACTTTAAAAGGACACGCACAAGTTGATGGAATGGGCAGACAGGTGGCAGATGAAGTCCAATACAGAGAAATGTGAAGTGATTCATGTTGGTAGGAAGAACATGGGGTGACAATATACAATTCTATAGGGTGTTCAGGAGCAGAGGGACCTGTGTGTCTTTGTGCAGAAGTCATTGAAGGCGGCAGGACCGGTTGAGAAAGTGTTTAATAAAGAATACCGTATCCTGGCTTTATTAATAGGGGCATAGAGTACAAGAGCAAGTTATGTTGAACTTTTATAAGACGCTATTTCAGCCTCAGCTGGAGCATTGTGTCCAGTTTTGGGTGCCACACCTGAAGAAAGAGGTGAGGGCATTGGAGAGAGTACAGAAAGGATTCACCAGAATTATTCCCAGGATGAGGAATTTCAGTTATGAAGATAGGTTTGATAAGTTCGGACTGTTTTTCTCGGAGAAGGCTGAGAGGTGATTTATTAAAGATTTCAAAAATCATGAGGTGGCTGGACAGAGTAGATAGAGAGAAACAGTTCCCACTCGTGAAAGGATCGAGAACGAGAGGGCACAGATTTAAAGTCATGGGTAAAAGAAGCAAAGACGACCTGAGGAAAATATTTTTTCACACAGTGCATGGTTAGAGTCTGGAATGCACTGCCTGAGAGTGTGGTGGAGGCAGGTTCAATTGAAGCTGAATAGACTGTTATATGAGAAGGAAGAATGTGCAGGATTACAGGGAGAAGGCAGGGAACGGCGTTAGGTGAATTGCTCATTCGGAGAGCCAGTGCAGACACGAAAGACTGAATTGGTCCTTCTGTGCTGTAATAATTCTCTGATGTTTTTATTACAGGATGCTGACCAAGGGGACACTGTGATGGGGCGTCTCAGATGTGTGTAATGGTGGAGAATGGGGAATTCATGGCTGGAAAGGGAAGTTGTCCTATGGGAACTGGAATCTAAGCAGAGACTCTCCGACACCCTGTCCAGGTCGAAGGCATCGAGGAAATATCTTCCCTCCCACCTCCTCCTGAGGTGTCCTCCGGATTCCTGGTGCCAATGTCTGTGTCTTCATGCTGGTGATGATATGAAGGGTGCAGCAGAACACCATGAACTTGGACACCTGCTCCAGTGAGTACTGGAGGCCGCCCCCCGCCCCCCTCCAACACGAGCGGTTCAGACTTCGGAAGCATTGCTTCATCACACCGATGGTCTCTTCCACCATGTTCCTGGCGACTCCATTGCTCACATTAAACACATGTTAATTGCGTAATTACGGTTGACGGTGGGAGGTGGTTTGTAGCTGTAGAAACATGGGTTGTGTCTAGAAGGGGCTTTCCTTTGTCTCCAAGGAGCCACATTCTGGTTCTTCATGGAGCCCCGAAGTTTTGGGACCGGCTGACTGCTTCAGAATGAAGGTATGGTGTCTGCTGCCAGGGTAGTGGACATTCACCAACATGATGTACTGGGCATGCTCACACACCAACTGTACATTAATGGAGCGAGAGTTCTTTCAGTTCCTGTACCTCTCCCCGTTGACATGGGGGCCCCTCAGAGCAACCTACACCATCAGGAATGTGACTATCCTGACAAAGCTACGGGATCTCTCATCCTGCTTCTCTCTGCTGAGGAAGAAAATGATGACATAGGTGCTCACCGTCACCTCCCAGAATTATCAATGGACAACACATAGGCCTAGTAACTACAGGTCAGTTGATTTAAGATCTGTGGTGAGGAAGGTTTTAGAAATAATCTTGGATAACAGCAGTCTTTTGGAGAGGTCTGAGTTAATTAAGGATAGCCAGCTTAGATTTACAAAAGGAAAGTCATGCTTGCCAAAAGGGCGGCACAGTGGCGCAGTGGTTAGCACCGCAGCCTCACAGCTCCAGCGACCCGGGTTCAAATCTGGGTACTGCCTGTGTGGAGTTTGCAAGTTCTCCCTGTGTCTGCGTGGGTTTCCTCCGGGTGCTCCGGTTTCCTCCCACATGCCAAAGACTTGCAGGGTGATAGGTTAATTGGCCATTATAAATTGCCCCTAGTATAGGTAGGTGGTAGGGAAATATAGGGACGGGTGGGGATGTGGTAGGAATATGGAATTAGGGTAGGATTAGTATGGGCGGGTGGTTGATGGTCGGCACAGACTTGGTGGGCCGAAGGGCCTGTTTCAGTGCTGTATCTCTATCTAAACTAAACTAAATCAAATTGATATTTTTGATGATGTAACAGAGAAGGTTGATGAAGGGAATTAGAATTAGAATTAGAACATTACAGCGCAGTACAGGCCCTTCGGCCCTCCATGTTGCGCCGACCTGTGAAACCATCTGACCTACATTATTCCATTTCCATCCATATGCCTATCCAATGACCACTTAAATGCCCTTAAAGTTGGCGAATGTGCTGGATGTTGTCTATATTAGTTTGAAGAATGTGTTTGCTAAAGTACCATATAAAAGGTAAATTACCAACATCGAGTCTCATGGAATGGGAGGGTCAGTGTACAATTGAATAAAAAAGATGGATAATGTGCAGAAAACAGTGTGTCATAGTAAATGGCTGCTTTTCATACTGGAGGATGTTGGACAGTGGGTGTTTCCCCAGGGTCAGTGCCAGGGCCACTGTTTTATTTTGCTGTGTATAAATGACTTGGATCTTGGAGTACCCAGTGGAACTTCAAAATCTGTCTCTGATACCAAGGTTGGAGCAGTGGCAAACAGTGAGGATGTTCAGAACCACCTGTGACAGGACACAGATACTGAGTAGAATGAGCAGACAAGTGGCAGATGGAAGTGTGAGACAAGTGTGAGGTGATGTATTTTGACAGAAGGGATAGGAAGATCATATAGACTTAATAGCACAGTTGGACACAGTGTGCAGGAACAGGGAGATCTGTGGGTGCATGTGTATCCACCTTTAAAGGTGACAGGACATATTGAGAGAGTGGTTAGTAAAACACATATAATCTTACATTTCATAAATAGAGGTATTGAGTACAAACGGAGAGAAGTTATGATGAATGTTTAAAAGTCTCTGGTTAGGTCTCAGCTGGACTATTGTGTCCAATTCTGGTCACCATATTTCAGAAAGATTGTGAAGGTCCTTGAAATGATGCAGAGGGGTTTTAGCAGAATGGTTCCAGGGATGGAGGATTTTAGTTACAAGGTTAGGTTACAAGATTATGACAAATTTAGGTGATTTAGACAAGATAAAAACGTTTCCTATTAACTGATGGAAGAAGGACGAGGGGACACAGATTGAAGGTTTTGGACAAGAGATGCAAGGGGAGTAAGTGGAAAAAATGTTTTTATGCAGCATGTGTTAATGATCTGGAACTCACTGCCCACAAGTGTGGTGGACGCGGAGAAAATCAGTGATTTTATAAGAAAGCTGATGGGCACTTGAAGGAAATTGATTTGCTACAGGTATTGGGACATTGGGGCACTGGGACTGATTGGATTGCTCTATGGAGAGCCAGCATGGACATGATGGACAGAACAACCTCCTTCAGTGCCATAAGTGACTGCATCACCCTCTATGACTCTACGTTGGATATGTCACCCGCTCCTGCTTGGAAAGATCCGATACATAGATGTTCAATGAAACTGTGACATTAACAGCCACTGACCGCTCTGTCCTCACTCTGTTGTGAGGCTCCAGGTCGTGTTGCAGGAGGTGACACAAGTCTGTGACCACCTACTTATTGAATCAGAGTCACCTCACACACTGCTCCTGGGTTAGGTGTAGGTAGGAAAGTGATCTGGGAAAACCCGGGTGAATAGGGCAGAGCACCCTCTTTCCAGAGCTTCCCATCTCTGCAGCCTCTACTCCATTAGTTGGTCATGTTACAGACCCAGAGACATAGAAACAACAGTCCCCATACCTCGTACAGAGTTGGATCACCACATCCTCTGTCCTCCATGAATGTCTGCAGCAGCTCACAACACAACCACCAGAAAACCATCCACAACACCTCCACTAAATTTACAGTAGCAGAAGTAGGTCACAAGCCTGTAAGTTAAATGCCTGATGTTTTTAAATAAAGCTCGAGGGGGTTCATCGTGCTGCTGAATGTATGTTCAGCTGAGAGTGACTAACACAGGTGGTCAGTGGACAAGCACAGACCAAGTTACAAAGACGTACATCAAAGCTGCTGGAATGGCTGATTGATGTCACTTCAAACTCCTCCTCACACTACCAGCACCTGCTTGGGGAACTGGGTCTAGAGCCCCGACCAGGCTGGAGCACTGGAAGTGACAAGCAGCTCAGCTCATACCATTTTATGGATCCAAGCGGCCATGTCTTTGGGCCCAGTGGCTTTATAAAGCTGAAAGCTGAAAATTGTGGCCAGATAAACCTACAGAGGGCAAGTTAAGGTAACAGAAAAGACTAGAAGGCCAAAAGGAATATGGGAATGGTCAGCGGAATGGGACTAATTAGAGGGGTAAGGTCATGGAGGGACTCAAACACAAGAATGAGAATATTAAAATTAAGGTGCTTCCAGACCAGGAGCCAATGTAGATCCGGGTGATGGATGATCGGGATGTGGTGTGAGTTAGAATACAGGCAGCAGAATTCTGGATGGGCTGTGGTTTATGGAGGTTTATAACTGGGAGGGTGACCAGGATAGAATTGGAATAGTCAAGTGTGGATTTAACAATGACATGGATGATGGTTTATGCAGCAAATGGGCTGAGGCAGAGGTGGAGATGGGTGACATTACAGAGGTGGTAGTCGGCAGATGTGGTGATGGAGAGAATATGGTGATGAACTCAGCTCAGGTTTAAAAGATTACAGAGTTTGTAAACCATCTGGTGCAGCCACAGTCATTGGCCAGTGAGGGGTACGGGTTCACAAATAGGGGATGGAGTTTCTTATGGAGACCAATGTCACTGGCTTCAGTCTTCGAAAAAAATTAAATTCCAGATCAGTATTTCCGTGAAACAGGGTTTACATATCTCATCGCTGGAGCTAGAGTCTTACCTGGGCAGCAAGAGAAGCAAAGATGAGAGAGTAATTTACACAAACCCTAATACAGTTAGCAATGGTTGATAAAGGTAATAGAACATAGATCATAGAACATTACAGCGCAGCACAGGCCCTTCAGCCCTCGATGTTGCGCCGACCTGTGAAACCTTCTGACCTACACTGTTCCATTTTCATCCATATGTCTATCCAATGACCACTTAAATGCCCTTAAAGTTGGCGAGTCTACTACTGTTAAAGGCAGGGCGTTCCACGCCCCTACTACTCTCTTTGTAAAGAAACTACCTCTGACATCTGTCCTATATCTATCACCCCTCAACTTAAAGCTATGTCCCCTCGTGTTTGCCATCACCATCCGAGGAAAAAGGCTCTCACTATCCACCCTGTCCAACCCTCTGATTATCTTATATGTCTCTATTAAGTCACCTCTTCTCCTCCTTCCCTCTAACGAAAACAACCTCAAGTCCCTCAGCCTTTCCTCGTAAGACCTTCCCTCCATACCAGGCAACATCCTAGTAAATCTCCTCTGCACCTTTTCCAAAGCTTTCACATCCTTCCTGTAACGCGGTGACCAGAACTGCGCGCAGTACTCCAGGTGCGGCCGCACCAGAGTTCTGTACAGCTGCAGCATGACCTCATGGATCCTAAACTCGATCCCCCTACTAATAAAAGCTAACACACTTGCCAAAGACTTGCAGATTGATAGGTTAATTGGCCTTTATAATTTGCCCCTAGTATAGGTAGGTGGTCGGGAAAAATAGGGACAGGTGGGGATGTGGTAGGAATATGGGATTAGGGTAGGATTAGTATAAATGGGTGGTTGATGGTCGGCACAGACTCGATGGGCCGAAGGGCCTGTTTCAGTGCTGTATCTCTATACAAAACTAAACTAAACACCATATGCCTTCTTAACAGCTCTATTAACCTGGTGGCAACTTTCAGGGATTTATGTACCTGGACACCAAGATCTCTCTGCTCATCTACACTACCAAGAATCTTCCCATTAGCCCAGTATTCTGCAATCCTGTTACTCCTTCCAAAGTGAATCACCTCACACTTTTCCGCATTAAACTCCATTTGCCATCTCTCAGCCCAGCTCTGCAGCCTATCTATGTCCCTCTGTAACCTACAACATCCTTCGGCACTATATAATAGCTGGAGATAGATGTTTATAAGGGATACCAAAAGCAACAAGGTCAGAGTAAATGACATGTACAGTAATGCAGTTGAAAATGGTTTATCGAATGAAGAGTTGGATATAGAGACTTATCAGGAACACCAACAATAGCGAGGACTGGGATAGTAAATGTATTGACTAATCCTCAGTGCATGATAGATGCTAGATTCTCATGGTAGCTGATCAAAATAAGTAGAAAGAATGTAAAGATGCCAGGATAAACACCTGCCCATTGTTGTAACATTTCAATCTATTGTTCTCATATTCTGATCTATCCTCTCCCTCTCTCTGGCGCCGCTGATACCCGTTAGTGCCGGAGACGATGCTCCCAATGACACTATGGGAGAACACATTGAATGGAGTCCCTTATTAATAGAAGAGGTAAACCCTCCCGTGACACAATTAGGGTCCATAGAGACTGGCATTAATTAGTCACTGAACAAACAAGTTCAGTAAACCCCTTTCAATCCAACACTTATTGTGTTGCAATAAACTGGAACATTTATCCAGTCAGGATGGGGGTTTCTGAGAGAAGGGATGGTAGAAATAGCAGAGGCACTGGCCAGAAACTTCCAATCCTCCTTGGATGTAGGTGTGATGACAGAGGACTGGAGGATTGTAAATGTTGCACCCTGTTTAAAAAAGGAGAGATGGTGTAAACCCTGTAATTACTGATCAGTCAGACTTGTGTCATGACTGGGGAAATTTCGAGGAGAAAAATATTTGTTGCTGAGAAAAACAGTGGGTAGTAACTAGTTAGCAACTTGGATATGCTAATGACAAATGATGACTGGCAAACTTCAACAACAACAACAACAATTTATATTTATATAGTGACTTTAACGTTACAAAGCATCCCAAGGTGCTTTACATGAGTATTATGAAACAAAGTATGACACTGAGACACAACAGGAGATATTCGGTCAGATGACCAACAGCTTGGTCAAAGTGGTAGGTTTTAAGGAGTGTCTTAAAGGAGGAAAGCAAGGTGCAGAGGTGTAGGGAGGATATTACAGAGCATGGGGCCCCGGCAGCTGAAGGAACGGCCACCAGTGTTGCAGTGAATAAAATCAGGGATGCACAAGAGGCCAGAATTAGAGGAGCACAGATATCTCGGTGGGTTGTGCAACTGGAGGAGGTTACAGAGATAGGGAGGGGTGAGAAAATGGAGGTGAGAACATGATCTGAAAACAAGGATCAGAATTTTAACATCAACACATTGCTGGGCTTGAAGCCAATGTCGGTCAGTGATAGATGAACGGGACTTGGTGTGAACTAAGACATGGGCCGCAGAGTTTTGGATGACCTCAAGCTTACAGAGAGTAGAATGTGAGAGATCAGCCAGGAGTGAGTTGGAATAATCACATCGAGAGGTGACGAAGGCATGATTGAGGTTTTAGCAGCAGATGGGCTGAGACAGGGGTGAAGTGAGGCGATGAACTGAGGTGGAAATAGGAAAGATACGCTTGGGAAATCCGGGGTGGGTAGGACAGAGCCCCATCCTCCTCTCTCTTTACAGAGCTTCCCCTCTCTGCAGCCTCTGCTCTATTTGTTGGTCATTTTACAGACCCAGAGACACTGTAACTACAGTTCCCATACCTCGTCCACATTTAGGTCACCAAATCCGCTGCCCTCCCTGAACGTCTGCAGCAGCTCACAACACAATCTCCAGAAAACCATCCACAGCACCTCCACTAACTTTACAATAGCAGAAGTATGTCAGAAGTCCCTCACCTGTAAGTTGGATGCCTGGTAATTTTAAATAACACTGGAGGAGGTTCCTCGTGCTGCTAAATGTACATTCAGCTGAGAGTGACTAACACAGGCGGTCAGTGGACATGCACAGACCAAGTTTCAAAGATGTACGTCACAGCTGCTGGAATGGCTGATTGGCACCATATTCAGACCCCTCCTCACTCTACAGACACACACCCGTTACACCCACGCTCGCACCCCGGCCAGCCTGGGTGTCCTGTACAATGCGCTGGATGTGACCGGCAGTGCAGCTCACACCATTTTATGGATCCAAACTTCCACATCACCAGTGGAACTGGAGAGATGAAATGTGTGGACAGGGAGAGAGACTAAGGGAAAGAAATGGACTATAAAAAGGAAAGTAGCAAAAGACTTTCAGATAAACAAGCTTCAGGAATATTGGAAATGGACAGGGGATTGGGACAATCAGAAGGGTGTGGGCATGGAGGGATTTGATCACACGTGTGAGAATATTAAAACGGAGGTGTTACTGGACCAAGAGCCAATGTAGGTCACTGAGCACAGGGATGCTGGGTGAACAGAATGTAGTGTAAATTAGAAGATGGCAGCAGAGTTTTGGATGACCACAAGGTTACAGAGAGTAGAATGTGGGAGACCATCCTGGCGTGTGTTGGAATAGTCAAATCTCGAGGTAACAAAGGCAGGGATGAGGGTTTCAGCAGCAGATGAGCTGATGTGACCACTCTCTCCTCCTCACTCTCTCCCTTTTTCTGTTTCTCTCTCTGTCGACTTCACTTGCTCTGACCCTCTTAGGATCTGATATCTTTCTATAAGTCGCCTTTTACACTTCTAAACTCCAGCTGATGTACGCCTAGCCTCTGCAGCCTTTCCTCATAAGACAGCACACCCATTCCAGGTATTAGTCTAGAAATCCTTCTCTGAACTGCGTCCAAAGCCTTTCCATCCTTCCTTCCATAAGGTGGCCAGTACTGTACACAATACGTCAGATGCAGTCTCATCAATGCCTGTACAACTGAAACATAACCTCCCTACCTTTGCATTTAACTACTCTCTTAAAAAAACAATTCTATTAGCTTTCCTAAATACTTGCTGAACCTTCATGCTAACTTTTGCCATTCATGAACCAGGACACCCAAATCCCTTTGCATCCCAGAGCTCTGTTTTCTCTCACCATTCATATATTATGTTTATTTTTAAAATTCTTCCTGCCAATATGGGCCATTTCACATTTCCCCGTATTATACTCCATTTGTCAGATCTTTTCCCTCTCACTTAACCTATCTACATCCCTTTTTACCCTCCTTATGTCCTCTGCACAACGTACCTTCCGACCTATCTTTGTGTCATCAGCAAATTTAGCAAACATACCTTTGGACCCTTCATCCAAGTCATTTATATAAATTGTAAAAGGTTGATGTCGCAGCACGGATCCCTGTGGCAACCATTCATTACATCTTGCCAACCAGACAATTACCAATTCATGCCTACTCTCTGTTTCCTCTTAGCTAGCCGATCTTCTATCCGTGCCAATATGTTACCCCCTATACCACGGCTATTATATTTCATAATAACCTTTGATGTGGCACATTATCAAATGTCTTCTGGTAACCTAAGAACAGTAAATCCACTGGTTCGCCTTTATCCACAGCGCATGTTATTTCAACAAAGAGTTCCAATAAATTGGTTAAACATGATTTCCCTTTCACCAAACTATGTTGACTTTGCCTGATCACGTTGAATTTCTCTACGTGCGCTGCTATAACGTCTTTTATAATAGGTTGTAACGTTTGATCCATAGCCAGAAAGCCTTTCTCACCTGTTACAGGTCATATGTGGTGTACCGCAAGGATCTGTTTTGGGGCCACTGCTGTTTGTCATTTTTATAAATGACCTGGAAGAGGGTGTAGAAGGGTGGGTTAGTAAATTTGCGGATGACACTAAGGTCGGTGGAGTTGTGGATAGTGCCGAAGGATGTTGTCGGGTTCAGAGGGACATAGATAGGCTGCAGAGCTGGGCTGAGAGATGGCAACTGGAGTTTAATGCGGCAAAGTGCGAGGTGATTCACTTTGGAAGGAGTAACAGGAATGCAGAGTACTGGGCTAATGGGAAGATTCTTGGTAGTGTAGATGAACAGAGAGATCTTGGTGTCCAGGTGCATAAATCCCTGAAGGTTGCTACCCAGTTAATAGGGCTGTTAAGAAGGCATATGGTGTGTTAGCTTTTATTACTAGGGGGATCGAGTTTCGGAGCCACGAGGTCATGCTGCAGCTGTACAAAACTCTGGTGAGACCGCACCTGGAGTATTGCGTGCAGTTCTGGTCACCACATTATAGGAAGGATGTGGAAGCTATGGAAAGGGTGCAGAGGAGATTTACTAGGCTGTTGCCTGGTATGGAGGGAAGGTCTTCCGAGGAAACGTTGAGGGACTTGAGGTTGTTTTCGTTGGAGAGAAGGAGGAGGAGAGGTGACTTAATAGAGACATATAAGATAATCAGAGGGTTAGATAGGGTGGATAGTGAAAGTCTTTTTCCTCGGATGGTGATGTCAAACACGAGGGGACATAGCTTTAAGTTGAGGGGTGATAGATATAGGACAGATGTCAGAGGTCGTTTCTTTACTCAGAGAGTAGTAGGGGCGTGGAACGCCCTGCCTGGAACAGTAGTAGACTCGCCAACTTTAAGGGCATTTAAGTGGTCATTTGATAGACATATGAATGAAAATGGAATAGTGTAGGTCAGATGGTTTCACAGGTCGGCGCAACATCGAGGGCCGAAGGGCCTGTACTCCGCTGTAATGTTCTAATATGTCTACTGTTTCTAATCTGAAGTTGTGCTATATTTGAACTGTCATTAGTGAATTTGCTGCTTGTGAACCTTCTCCCTCCTTTTGGTTAATCTGTGACCGTTGATAAGCTCTTACAGTCGTGCAGGAGAGGGATAACAGAGATCTGGATCACAGGCTTAGTTTACTTGGTTTGTGAGAAATGACAAACTCAGCTAAGCGATCATTACTGGGAATGTGTAGGAGATTTGGAGACAGGGAGAGATTACAATCTGTCAAATACCTGTGGTTATTGCGAAGTCTGGGTAAGAATTGTGACAGAGAGCTGGAGAGAGAGAATGTGCACTCAAAGACATGTGATCAGCATCGGGTCTGGCTCAGAAATCTCAAAGATGATGTCTTAGGCAAATTTGGAGATTCTACTCTGTATTGCACACCCACTGTCTACCATCCTCCACACTTAAAAACAACAATTTATTACAACTCACTGTTTCCCGTCCTTAATTCAATTTGACAATGATCCTCTTATTCCATGAGCCTCAATTTTACTAACCAGCCTTTTATGTGGTACCTTATTAAACATTTTCTTAAGATACATAGACACAACATCCACGACATTCCCTTCATCAACCGTCTCTGTTACTTCATCAAAACCTTCAACTACGTGAGTGAAGTATGATCTGCCTTTACTCGAGTGTGTACGAGATGGGTTTCTGGAGAAGTACATTGAAGGACTAACTAATCGGGCTATTTTATGTAACGAGAAAGAATTAGTTAATAACATTGCTGTAAAGCAGCTTTTGGGAAATAATGACCATATTATGATAAAATTTCACATTCCATTTGAATTTGATAATTCTGAAACTGGGGTGTTCAATTTGAACAAGGGGAACTATGAAGGTACGAAGGGCAAATTGGCAATTTAGTGTTGGTAAAGAGGTAGTACTTGAAATGTTAACTGGATTGAAGTTTGATAAATCCCTCGACCAGGTGAGTTACATCCCAGAGTGTTGAAGGAGGTGGCAATAGAGATGATGGATGTTTTGGGTGGCATCTTTCAAACTTCCATAGATTCTGTAAGAGATCCGAAAGACTGGAAAGTAGCTAATGTAAACTCACTATTTAAGAAGGGTGGGAGAGGGAGAATGAGAACCACAGACCTGTTAGTTTAACGTCAGTAATAGGAAAAATGTTAGAATCTATTGTAAAGGATGTGATCACTGGACATCTAGAAAATAATGGTAAAATTGGCGGAGTGAACATGGATTTATGAAAGAGGCATCATGTGTAACAAATCTGCTGAAGTTTTTTGAGGATGTTGCAACATTACTAAAGGAGAACCAGTGGATGTGGTGTATTTGGATTTACAGAAGGCTTTTGATAAGGTCTCACCCAGGAGGTTAGTAAACAAAATTACAGCACATGGGATTGGGGTAAAATATTGGTATGGATTGAGAATTGGTTAACAGACAGAAAATAGAGAGTAGGAATAAACGGGTCATTCTCAGGATGGCAGGCTCTTATGAGTGGGGGTACCACAAGGATCAGCACAAGGGCCACAGCTGTTCACAATCTATATAAGTTATTTGAATGTGGTGACCAAATGTAATATTTACAAGTTTGCTGATGATACAAAACGAGGTGGGAAAGTAGGTTGTGAAGAGGATGCAAGGAGGCTTCAAGTGGATTTGGACAGGCTAAGTAAATGGGCAAGAACATGGCAGCTGGAATATAATATGAATAAGTATCAAGTGCTCCACTCCGGTAAAACAAAAACAGAAAAACAGAATATTTTTTGACGGGTGAGAGGATGGGAAGTGTTGATTTCCAAAGGGATATGGGTGTCTTTGTTCATGAGTCACTGAAAGTGAGTATGCAGGTGCACCGATCAATGTGGAAGGCAAATGGTATGTTGGCCTCCATCTCAAGGGGTTTTTTAGTACAGGAGTAATGATATCTGGCTGCAATTGTATTCAACTTTGGTGAGACCACACCTGGAATATTGTGCACAGTCTTGGTCTCCTTGTCCAAAGAAGGATATATTTGCCATACATGGCGTGCAACGGAGGTTAGGCAGACTATCCCTGTGATGGCAGGATTGTCGTACGAGGAGAGATTGAGAAACTGGGTCTGCATTCTCCCGAGTTTCAAAAAATGAGAAGTGATCTCATACAAAATTCTTACAGGGGGTGACGGGGTGGATGCAGATCGGATGTTTCCCCTGGCTGGTGAGTCTTGAACCAGGGGACATAATCTCAGAATAATGGGTAAGCAATTTAAGACTGAGATGAAGAAGAATTTCTTCACTCAGAGGGAGGTAAATCTTTGGAATTCACTGCCACAGAGGCTGTGGAAGATCAACACTGAGCATGTTCAAGACTGAAATCAATGGATTTCAGGAGACAAATGACATCAACGGATGCAGGGATAGCACGGGAAAGTGACGTTGAGGTAGATGATCAGACATGATCTAATTGAATAACGGAGCAAGCTCGATGGGCTGATTGGCCTACTCCTGCTCCTGTCTTCCTACAAATACGTGCTTGCTATCCTTCATTAACTCAAACCGCTCCAAGTTTCTGTTATTTCTTCTCTAATTATTGTTTGAAATACATTATCCACTACTGATGTCAAACTAAATAGTCTGTATTTGCTGGGACTGTGCTCACAACATCATTAAGAAGATGCACATTTAAGGTAATTGGCAAAGAACCAGAGGCAAAATGAAGATAATTTTCTTGCACAGTGTGTTGTCAAATTTAGAGCCCCCGGTTATCTGGAAACATACAGGGTAAGATAAATCAGAATAAAGGAAGCTTATGACAGTCACAAAAAAACAATACTTTAGAAAGCCGAGAGGAGTAAAGAAAGTGCAGGGGTGAAGTAAAAAAGGTAATTAGAAAAGTAAAGAGAGGACGTCAACAAATATTGGCAGGTAGAATCAAGGAAAACCCAGTACATTAGGAATAAAAGGATAACTAAGAAAGGGGAGGGCATATCAGAGATGTACAAGGTAGTTTATGCGTGGATGCAGAAGATGTGGGCAGGGTTCTTACTGAGTCTCTGTCTTCACAAAGGAGAGAGATGATGCAGACATTATAGTTAAAGAGGAGGACTGTGAAATATTAGATATGATAAGCATAATGAGAGAGGAAGTACTAGAGGGTCTGACATCCTTGAAAGTGGATAAATCGACAGGACCAGATGAATTGTATCCCAGGCTATTAAAGGAAGCCAGGGAGGAAATAGCAGATGCTCCGAAGATCATCTTCAGATTCTCACTAGATACAGTAGAGGCACCAGACCATTGGAGGTCTGTGAACGTAGTACCAATGTTTTAAAATGGTGCCAAGGATAAGCCAAATAATTATAGGCGTTTCAGTCTGAGCTCAAGGCCTGCTACCCGACCCAAACCGGACAAGACCCGACGACATATGTCGGGTTCGGGATGGATCGGATCGCTCTTCCGGATCCGGCTTTCGGACTCGGGTTGGGTCGGACACACACAGTACTACATTTGGATCGGCTGTGAGGAAAAGGGAAGTTGAGTAAGTAAGCATCAACATTTGAAAAGCCTGCCTGAGCTGGGAGTCTGGGACGTCAAGGAGGGAAACGTGCATCTTGACTCCACAGACTCTGAGTCTGCGCAGTGAGCATGTGAGTACCTCTATGATGTCACCGCGCTCATGATGCAGCTTCCTTCCATTCCATCCAAAAGTGCTAAGTACAGTGAGTGCAATATGGTCGGGTCAGGCTCGGGCCGGCTCGGACTCGGGTCCGATGTTGTTCTGTCGGGTTCGGTCGGGTTTTATTTCCAGACCCGAGCAGGCCTTTAGTCGGATATCGGTGGGCAAATTATTAGAATCAATTCTCAGAGCTACGATAAACTGTCACTTAGAAAGGCAAAGATTAATCTGGGATAGTCAGCATGGATTTGTTAATGGAAGGTCTTGCCTTACTCACATAATTAAGTTTTGTGAGGAAGTAGCAAGAAGGATTGATAAAGGTAGTGCAATGGATGTGGTCTACATGGATTTTAGTAAGGTCCCACGTGGCAGACTCTTCAGAAAAGTAAAAGCTTATGAGATACAGGGGAATGTGTCAAGTTGGATCCAAAATTGGATCAATGTCAGGAAACAAAAGGTAATGGTCGACAGATGTTTTTTGCGAATGGAAAGCGGTCTCTAGTGGCGTTCCACAGGTCTCAGTGTTGGGTCCCTTGCAATTTGTGATGTATATTAATGATTTGGACTTAAATCCGGGAGGTATGATTGGAAAATTTGCTGATGACACAAAAATTGGTCATGTAGTTGATAGTGAAGAGGATAGCTGTAGACTCCAAAATGATATCAATGGTTTAAATGGTTTGGTTGAGTGGATGGAAAAATGGCAAATGAAAGTCAATCTGGGGAACTGTGAGGTAATGCATTAGGGAAGGGCAAATAAAGCGAGGGAATACACAACAGACAGGAGGATATTGAAAGGTGCAGAAGATGTTAGAGATTTTGGAGTTTATGTCCACAGGTCCTGGAAGGTGGCAGGACAGGTAGACAGAGAGGTGAAGAAGGCATATGGAATGCTTTCCTCTACTGGCCGATATATAGAATACAAAAGTAGGGATGTAATGCTGGAATTGTATAAAACACTGGTTAGGCCACAGCTGGAGTATTGTGTACTGTTCTGCTAAGATTGTTTTCTTTAGAACAAAGGAGACTGAGGGGTGACTTGATTAAGGTGTACAAAATTATGAGGCGCCCAGGTAGAGTAGTCAGGAAGGACCTGTTTCCCCTAGCAGAGAGGTCAATTACCAGGGGGCACAGTTTTAAAGTGATTGGTAGACGGATCAGAGGGGACATGAGGAAAAACCTTTTCACCCAGAGGGTGGTGGGTGTCTGAAACTCAATGCCAGGAACGGTGATGGAGCCAGAAGCCATCAATTATTTTAAAATTTACCTGGACCTACACCTGAGGTGCTGCAACTGGCAAGGCCATGGACCAGCGGATGGAAGATGGGATTAGATTGGGTGACTAGTTTTTTCAGCCAGCAGAGACACGATGGGCTGAATAACCTTATTCTGTGCCGTAACCTTTCCATGGATATTTGGGCCTGTCGTTCTATGGTTGTGATCTGGATTTGACTGCCTGAAATCATGGTGGAATCAGATTCAATGATATCTTTCAAAAGGGAATTTAACAAAAACTTGACAAGGAAAAAAAACAATCGGAGTCTGGGGAAAGAGGAGGGAGTAGAACTAATTAGATATCTCTTTCAAAGAGACAGCACTGACACAACGGACCGAATAGCCTTCTTCTGTGCTGCATCAATCTCTGATTATATGAACAAGAGACACAAAGAGAGAGGGAGAAAGGGTGAAAGAGGGGAAGGAAAATAGAGACAGAGTGGAAGAGAAGTTTGTACCAGTTTTCAGGGGTAGGGGTTGTGATTCGTGATCTGCCCGTGCCCGTTCCTGTTGAGGCAGGTGACACACAAGCTTCCTGCTGTCTCCTCATTTTCATGAATTCTACGTGCTGCCCAGGGTGACCCGCACTGCTGTCTATCTGCAAGCTTAACAGGGACCTAACTGTGTATGAGTCTGGCACGTGCTTCAGCCAGGATTCAGCTCTTAAAGCTAGTCTGTCCCTCTTAAAGGGAAGCTGTACTGAATCACAGGAAGCTGCTGCTGACTGTGAATGCTGCAGTTGGAGACGAGGTAAATGGAATACAAGGACAGAAAGAGGGCTCTGCTGTTCACAGCTGTGGTGCTGGAGGCCTTAGTCATGGAGGGTGACCGTAGGAGAGAGGCCCTGTTTCTGTGGGGTGGAGCGGAGACCCTTAAGGAACGTCTTCCGAAGGGAATGGGAGCAGGTGGCCAGGGAGGTCAATGCAAGAGGTCTGGCCCCGAGGACCTGGCAGCAGAGCAAGAAGAAGTTTAATGAGCTCACACTGTTGGTCAATGTCAGTGAATTCGTCTCCACATGGCATCTCATACACTCAACGCCACCAACCTCTCACACTGCTCAATGTACCGCCCCCCCCCCCCCCCCGCCCACATCACTTCATATCAAAGACGTATAGCAAAGCTGCTGGAATGGCTGATTGGTGTCAGATCAGATCCCTCTGCACACTACCAGCACATACTTGGTGAACAGGGACAAGAGCCCTGTCCAGCCTGGAGCACTGGAAGTGACCGGCAGCTCAGCTCATACCATTTCATGGATCCAAACGTCCATGGCATTGGGCCCAGTGACACTGCAGAGCTGAGAATAGCTGCCATAGACAGAAAAGAGGGAAAGAAGCCTTCTTTTAAATGGGAATTGAAGAAAAGACTTGAAGGCAGGAATATGGGAATGGACAGGGCAATGAGACTAATTGAGGGTGAGGTTCAAACACATGAATGAAAATATTAAATTTAAGGTGCTGCCGGTCCCGGAGCCAAAGTAGATCAGTGAGCACAGGGGTGATGGGTGATCAGGATTTGGGGTGATGTGTGATCAGGATTTGGGGTGATGGGTGATCAGGATTTGATGTGAATTAGTTTACAGGCAGCAGGTTCTAGATGGGCTGTGCTTTATCGAGGTTTATAACTGGGAGGGTGACCAGGATATAATTGGAATAGTCAAGAGTGGATTTAACAGATTTAAAGATTGGTCAAGACAAATGTAGGTCCCTTACCGTCAGAAACAGGGGAATTAATTATGGGGAACAAAGAAATGGCTGACCAACTAAATGCATACTTTGGTTCTGTCTACACAAAGGAGAATACAAATATCATATCAGAAATGTTGGGGAACACGGGGTTTAGTGAGAGAGAGAGTAACTTAAGGAAATCTGTATTAGTAGAGAAATGGTGTTGGAGGAATTGATGGTATTGAAGGCCGATAAATTCCCAGGGCCTGATAATCTACATCCCAGAGTACTGAAGGAAGCGGTCCCAGAAATAATGGATGTATTGGTGGTCATCTTCCAAGATTCTATAGATTCTGGAACATTTCCTGCAGATTGGAGGGTAGCTAACGTAACCCCAGGGAGGTTGAGAGAAAGCAGGGAATTATAGACCAGTCAACCTGACGTCGGTAGTGGGGAAAGTTCTAGAGTCCATTATCAACGATTTTATAGCAGAGCACTTGTAGAAAAGTGGTAGAATCGGACAGGGTCAGCATGGATTTACGAAACGGAAATCATGCTTGGCAAATCTACAAGAATTCTTCGAGGATGTAACCCGTAGAGTTGATGAGGGGGAGACAGTGGATGTGGTTTATTTGGACTTTCAGAAGGCTTTCGTCAAAGTCCCACATAACAGATTAGCCTGTAAAATTAAAGCGCATGAGATTGGTGCTAGTGTATTGTGATAGATAGAAAATTGGTTGGCAGACAGGAAACCCGAGAGGAGGAATTAATGGGTCTTTTTTTCCCGAATGGCAGGCAGTGACGAGTTGGGTACCACAGGGATCGGTGCTAGGACCCCAGTTATTCACAATATATATTACTGATTTCGATGAGGGAAATAAATGTAATATCTCCAAATTTGCAGAAGACACAAAACTGAGTGGGATGGTAAGTTGTGAGGAGGATGAAGAGAGGCTTCAGGGCGATTTGGACAATTTGAGTGAGTGGGCTAATGCATGGCAGATGCAGTACAATGTGGATAAATGTGAGGTTATCCACTTTGGTAGCAAAAACAGGAAGGCAGATTATTATCTGAATGGCTATAAACTGAGAGAGGGGAATATGCAAGGAGAGCTGGGTGTACTTGTACACCAGTCACTGAAGGTAAGCATGCAGGTGCAAAGGACAGTAAAGAAGGCAAATGGTACGTTGGCCTTCACAGCGAGAGGATTCGAGTACAGGTGCAGGGATGCAATTATACAGGGCTTTGGTGAGGCCACACGTGGAATATTGTGTGCTGCTTTGGTCTCCTTATCTAAGGAAGGATGTTCTTGCTGTAGGCTTACCAGATTGATTCCCTGGATGGCGGGACTGACGTATGAGTAGAGATTGAGTCGGTTTGGATTATGTTCGCTGGAGTTCAGAAGAATGATGCGGGGATCTCATAGGAACCTATAAAATTCTAACTGGACTTGACAAAGCAGATACAGGAAGGATGTCCCCGATGGTGGGGGAGTCCAGAACCAGGGGTCATAGTCTAAGGATATGAAGTAAACCTTTCAGGACTGAGATGCGAAATTCCTACACTCAGAGAGTGATGAGCCTGTGGAATTCGCTACCACAGGAAGCAGTTGAGGACAAAATATTGCATGTTTTCAAGAAGCAGTTAGATATAGCTCTTAGGATGAAAGGGATCAAAGGATATGGGGGGAAAGTGGGAACAAGTCATTGAGTTGGATGATCAGCCATGATCATAATGAATGGCTGGGCAGGCTCGAAGGGCCGAATGGCTTATTCCTGCTCCTATTTTCTATGTGTGTTTCTATGTGTTTCTATCTGTGTTAACAAGGGCACAGATGAGGATTTATGTATCAGATGAGCTGAGGCAGACGGGTGATATTACAGAGCTGGTAGTCGGCAAGGTTGGTCCTGGAGAGATTAAGGGGTCAGAACTCAGCTCAGGGTTACATAGAACGCAGAGGATGCAAACTGTCTGTTTGAACCTCAGATATTAGCCAGTTAGGGGTACGTGTTCATGGATATGGACAGAATTTCCTATGGAGACTGATGGCACGAGCTCCACTCTTCCCAAAATTTAAATTGAAAGAACATTATTTCAGTGAAACAGTGAAACACTTAGCGGGAAATAGGGACTTAGCAGGGGCAGCAACAACAGAAAAGATGGTAGAGTAACTTACATGAACTCTAATACAAGTAGCAATGGTTTATAGATCTCATAGCCGGAGATAGAGTTTTGCCAGGGATAACAAATGCAGCAAGGAGGGCAGAGTAAATGACAAGAACATTAATGTTGCTAAACTTAGTTTATAACATTCATAGCTAGATGGAGAGACTTACCAGGGACACCGATAATAGCAAGGATAGGATAGTAAAAGTGTTGCATAAACTTCAATGCGAGAAAGATCCGATAGTCTAATGAGAACCGACCATAATTTGCAGAAAGAGAGTCAAACTCCCAGATGAAACTCCTGCCCATTGCTGTAACATTCCAGTCTATTTTTCTGAGATTCTGTACCATTGTTGTAACATTCCAGTCAATTGTTCTCAGATTCTGATCCATTGTTGTAACATTTCAATCTATTGTTCTCAGATTCTGATCTATCCTCTCCCTCTCTCTGGAGCTATTCATCCCTGTTAGTGCTGGGGCTGATGCTCCCGCTAACACTATGGAATCACACATTGAAAGCAGTCCCTTATTAATAGAAGAGGGAAACCCTCCAGTGACACAATTAGAGTCCATGGAGACTGACATTAATTACAGTCACTAAACAAACAGTTTCAGTTAACCCCTTTCAATCCAACACCTTTTGTACCAGAATAAAATAGAACATTTATCCAGTAGGGATGGGATGTATAAGGATTGCTGAAGGAAGGAATGGTGGAACTGGTAGAGGCACATGACAGAATCTTTCAATTCTCCTTGGATATGGGAATGGTGACAGAGGACAGGAGGGTTGTAAATGTTACACCCTGATTACAAATGGAGAGATGGAGTAGACCCTGTAGTGTCCAGTCCATCTGACGTCAGTGGTGGGGAAATTTCACAACCCAGAACAGAAATATTCGTTGGTTGGAAAAGCACATCATAATAAATTTCAAGCAGCACGGATATGCTAATGACAAATCATGTCTGGAAAACTTCAACAAGAACTTATCCCAAGGTACTTCACAGCAGCATTATGAAACAAAGTATAACACTGAACCACAAATGCAGATATTAGGTTAGGAGACCAAAAGCTTGGTCAAAGAGGCAACTTTTAAAGGAGTGTCTGAAAGGATAAAAGTGAGGTGGAGAGGTAGAGCTGTGTAGGGAGGATATTCCCGAGCTCTGGACCGAGGCAACTGAAGGTGCGGCCAGCGATGGTGGAGTAATTAAAATCAGGAATGCACAAGAGGCCAGAATTAGAGGAGCAGAGATATATCAGAGGGTTGTCGGGCAGGAGGAGATTACAGAGATAGTGAGGGATGAGGCAATGGAGGGATTTGAAAACGTGTTGAGAATTTTAATATCAAGACATTGTTTGACTGTGAGCTGATGTAGGTCAGTGATCGGGGAATGGGACTTGTTGTGAGTTAACACACAGGCAGCAGAGTTTTAGATGACCTCGAGTTTACAGATAGTAGAATGTGGGAGAATGAGTTTGAATTGTCTAGTCCACAGGTAATGAAAGCATGAAGGAGAGCTTCACCAGCAGATGAGTTGAGACAGGGGTGAAGTTGGGCGATGTTATTGAGGTGGAAATACGTCGTCATAGTGATGGCACGAATATAAGGTTGGAAGCTCATTTTGTGGTCGAATGCCACAGAGTCACAAAATTGTTACAGCACAGAAGGTGGCCATTCTGTCCATCGTGTCTGCACTGGCTCTCCAAAAGAGCAATTCATCTAGTGTCACTCCCTTGCCTTCTCCCTGTAACTCTGTACAATCTTCCTTTTCAGATAACTATCCAATTTCCTCCTGAATGCCTCGATTGAATCTGCCTCCACCACACTCTCAGGCAGTGCATTCCAGACCTTAACACTCGCTGTATGAAAATGTTTTCCTCATGTCACTTCTGCTGCTTTTACCAATTACTTTAATTCTTTGTCCTCTCGTTTTCGATCCTTTCAGGTGTGGGAACAGTTTTTCCCTATCAACTGTGTCCAGACACCTCATAATTTTGCAGACGTTTATCAACTCTCCTCTCAGCCTTCTCTTCTCCAAGGAAAATGTTCCAACTTCTCCAGTCTATCTTCATAACTGGTATTCTTCATCCCTGGAACTATTCTTGTGAATGTTTTTTCACACCCTCCAATGTCTTCACGTTATCTAATGTGCCCAGAACTATACGCAACACTGCAGCCGAGGCCGAACTAGTGTCTTATACAAGTTCAAAACCACCCCCTTGCTCTTGTATTCCATGCTACAGGATACTGTAGGCTTTATGAAAAGCTCTCTCAACCTGTCCTGCCACCTGCAATGACCGATGCACATATACACCCAGGTCCCTCTGCTCCAGAACCCCTTTTAGAATTGTAACCTTTATTCTATATTTTCCCTCCATGTCCTTCCTACGAAATGAATCACTTCACATTTCTCCACATTGAACTTCACCTGCCACCTGTCTGTCCATTCCACCAATTTGTCTATGTCCTTTTTGAGTTTTATGGTATCCTCCTAACAGTTCACAATGTTTCCAAGTTTTGCATCATCTACAACCTTTGAAATTGTGCCCTGTACACCAAGGTCCAGGTCATTAATATATGTCAGGAAGAAAAAGGGTCCTAACACTGATCCCCGGGGAACTCCACCACAAATCTTAAATAAAAAAACTTAACGTGCTGGAAATACTCAACAGGTCTGGCACCATCTGAGTTGAGAGAGAGAAACAGAGTTAATGTTTCAGGTCTGTGATCTTTCATCAGAACTGGAAAAGGTTAGAAATATCAAGTTTGAAGCAGATAAAGCAGGGATGGGGCAAAATGGAGCAAAAGGGGTGTTGATAGAACAGAGGATCAGAGAGATTAACTGACCAGGAGGTCATGGGGCAAAGGCAAAGAAAGTGTGCTCATGGTGTGGTGAAAGACAAAGCATTAGTGCAGAGCAGGTGTTAAATGACAGAATAATGAACAGCCCGAGCTAAAAGCACCAACATAAAAATCCCAGTTTAAGTCTGGCACATGGTAAAAAAAAACTGATGAAACAAAATAATAATAAAAATGGACCAGTCATTCTCTGAAATTATTGAACTCAATGTTTACTCCAGAAGTCTGTAGAATGGACAATGAGGTGCTGTTCCTCGAGCTGGCATTGATGTTCACTGGAACACCACAGCACGTCAAACGCAGATTGGGTGACCGCTTTGTGGAACACCTCCGCTCAGTCCAAAAGCATGACCCCGAGCTTCCGCTCGCTTGTCATTTCAACACACTCCATCCCCCACCCCCGCTCTCATGACTACATTTCTGTTCTTGTGTTTACACCCTCCACTCCCGCTTCACTTGCTTAAAACCTATTACATTTCTAACCTAAGCCAGTTCTGATGGAAGCTCACAAGCCTGCAACATTAACTCTGTTTCTCTCTCCACAGACACTGCTGAGTATTTCCAGCACTTTCTGATTCTATTTCAGATTTCCAGCATCTGCAGTATTTTGTTTTGATTCCACTACAAACTTTTCTCCAGCCCGAAAAGCATCCATTAATCACTAATCTCTGTTTCCTGTCACTCAACCAGTTTAGTTTCATGTTGTTACTGTCCTTTTTATTTGATTAGCTGTACCTTTGCTCACAAGTCTGTTGTGTGACACTTTATCAAATGCTTTTTGGAATTCCATTTACACCACATCACAGCATTGCCCTCATCAGGCTTCCTTTTTACCTCTTCAAAAAACGCCAGTAAGTTTGTTAAACACCATTTTCCCTTAACAAATCCATGCTGATTTTCCTTAATTAACCCACATTTGTCCATGTGCCTATTAATGTTGTCCCGAATATGACACCAAGGTTGTAAACAGACTGTCTGAATCTCAGACGGTTAGCAGGGAGAGGGATGGAATCAATAGCAAGGGAACAGAGTTGGAGTAGGCAGTGAAAACAATGGCTTCAATCTTCCCAATATTTAATTGGAGGATATTTATGCTCATCCTGTACTGGATATCAGATAAGCAGTTTGATAATTTAACAACAGTGGAGGAGAGGAGAGAGGTGGTGGTGAGTTAAGCTTGATGGAGTTCTTTGATAAAACAATGGAGAGGGTTGATGAGGGTGGTGTGATTTAAGTTATATTTATAGACTTTCAAAATGTGTTTGATAAAGTGTCATTCAATAGACAGATTAGGAAAACTGAACTTTATGCAGTTCTTTGATAAAACAATGGAGACGGTTGCTGAGGGAAGGAATGGTGGAAATAGCAGAGGCACTGGTCAGAGTCTTCCAATCCTCCTTGGATATGGGAGTCACGACAGAGGACTGGAGGGCTGTAAATGTTACTCCCTGTTACAAAAGGAGTGATTAGATAAACCCTGTCAGTCAGTCTAATGTCGGTGGTTGGAAATTACAAGAGGCCAGAACCCAGCTCAAAAATATATCTTTCTTGTGAAAATATGGGATTATAAATGACAAACAGCACGGATAGGTTAATGGAAAATCATGTCTGATAATCTTAATCAAGTTCGTTGATGACATAACTGTGACTGTTGATGAGGACAACATGTTTTGTGTTATGTGTACAGACTTTCAAAAGGCCGGTGATTAAATGCCATTACATAGACTTGTTATGAAAAATGGAACATATGGACTAATGTGACAGTGACAGTGTAGATATGATACTGACTCAGGGACAGAAAGCAGAGAGAAGTGGTGAACAGACATTGTTCAGACTGGGGGAGGGGGAGTATGCAGTGCTGTTTCGCAGGTTTTGGTATTAGAACCAGTGCTGTTCCTGGCATATAGATAGATATATAAATGACACAAACGTATACGTAAAAAAAAACATAATTTCAACTCTTGCAGATGACATAACTAAAGGTGGGAAAATGCAGACCAGAGATTTATCCAACTTCACAGACGTTTTTCTTTAAAATTTATTCATTCTGGACACTAATCCATCACAAATTTATTTCTCACTCTAATTTATCTGTGTGTGATTCTCGAGTGAGTGTGTGCGTGAATGTGTAGCGTATATTCTTATTATTTTATTTAGATACAGCTTAGATTGTTAAGTATAATAAACTCACCTCTTGTTTAAGCTCAGGAAAACCTCTCCTATTGGCTCTTTCACGATCACATCAAAGATAAAAGGTAAAACACTCACTGAGGTGGTCAGCACGTCCACTGCTAAAAAGGAATAAACTCTGTTGTGGTGAAATAAGATATAAGACAAGAGGGGAGCCTGGGACCCCTCCTCACCTGGCTGTCACAGAAATCTGGAGGTTCGAGTGATCGTAAACCAACAACAAATGAGAAATTGGAAGTAGGGAAAACAATTGATCCTGAGAAAAACTTAAAATGTCAATGAAGGTTTTATTGTGGCTTTCACTGCTGGAACACTGAAATGCCCATGTTCGAAGACAGAGCATACGAACATATGAACATATGAATTAGGAGCAGATGGAGGCCACTCGGCCCCTCAAGGCTGCTCTGACATTCAGTAAGATCATGACCAATCTGATTGAAACATCAACTCCACATTACCACCTACCCTCGATAATCTTTCACCCCCTTGCTTGTCAAGAATCTATCTATCTCTGCCTTACACGCACTTAAAGAGTCTCTTCCACTGCCTTTTGAGGAAGAGAATTCCCAAGGCTCACAACCCTCAGAGAAAAAAAATTCTCCTCATCTCTGTTTTAAATGGGCGACCCCTCATTTTTAAATAGTGACCCCTAATTCTAGATACACCAAGATACACACATCTTTCCACATGCACCCTGTCAAGACTGCTCAAGATCTTAGATGTTCAAATCAAGTCGCCACTTACCCTTCTAAATTCCAGTGGATATAAGCCGAGCCTGTCCAATATACCCTCATAAGACAGCCCACTCATTCCAGGTGTTAGTCTGGTAAACCTTTTCTGAATTGCTTCCAATGCATTTACATCCTTCCTTAAATAAGGAGACCAGTAATGTGCACAGTACTCCAGATGTGGTCTCACCAATGCCCTCCATAGCTGAAGCATAGCATCCCTACTTTTGTATTCAACTACCCTTACGATAAACGATAACATTCTATTAGCTTTCCTAATTACTTTCTGAACATGCATACTAACCTTTTGTGATTCATGCACACGGACACCCAAATCCCTCTACATCTCAGAGTTCTGCAATCTCTCACCATTAGATAATATGCTTCTTTTTTTATAATTCCTGCCAAAATGGACAATTTCCCATTTTCCCATATTATACTCCATTTCCCAGGTCTTCACGCACACACTTAACCTATCTACATTCATTTACAGCCTACTTATGTCCCCTTGCCATGTTACGTTCTTACTCATCTTTGTGTCATCAGCAAATTTAGCAACCATGCCTTCGGTCTCTTCATCCAAGTCATTTATATAAATTGTAAAAGGTTGAGGTCTCAGCACTGATCCCTGTGGCACACCACTCGTTACATCTTGCCAACCAGAAAATGACCCGTTTATGCCTACTGCCTGTTTTCTGTTAGCTAACCAATCTTCTATCCATGCCAACATGTTACCCCCTTCAACATGAGCTTTTATTTTCACAAAACCTTTGATGTGGCACCTTATCAATTGCCTCCTGGAAATCTATGTACAGTACATCCACCGGTTCCCCTTTCTCCACAGCACATGGTACCTCTTCGAAGAACTCCAACAAATTGATTAAACATGATTTCCTTTTCATCAAACCATTTTGATTCTGCCTGATTACGTTGAATTTTTCTAAGTGCCGGCTACACTGTCTTTAATAATAGCTTCTAACATTTTACCTCAGACAGATGTGATGCTAACTTGCCTGTAGTTTCCTGTTTTCTGTTTCCCTCCCTTTCTTACTAAAGGAGTTACATTCCCAAGAAAGGAGTTGCATACAGAGTGAAGTAACTTGGTACAGGTCAAAACGCCTGTCTGTTGAAAAGTTAAGTAATGTAGCTGGACAGTTAGGGATTACTATCCGTCCAAAAGGTAGGAAACCCGAAATCCTAAGACTTTTGGCCAACCATATTTCACTTGAAGCTGAAGACTCAAACAGGGTTAGAATCACTAACAGATAAAGCAATGTTAGCTAAGGTAGAACTAGAACAGAATAGACTGGAATTAGAATTCCAGAGAGAGCGAGAAAGAACAGAGTGAGTGTCACGAAAGGGAAAAAGTCAGAGTGTTCCAGAATGAGAAGGAGGAAAGGGAGTTAAGGCAGCTCAAACAACTAGAGGAAGACCCATACACCCACTGAAGGCACAGCTAGTGTGGGAGCTGCCCCTAGCTCAGGACCATGTACTGAGCTCTTAATGTTCTCCCAGTTCATGACAAAGTTCAATGAGGAGGATGTGGCAGAATTTTTCGTCAATTGTGAAAAGCTTGTAATGCAACTGAAATGGACGTCAGAGAGCTGGACACTGTTTTTACAAAACAAAGTAACAGGAAAATCCCATGAGATTTATTCACTGTTGCCAGATGAAAGTTCATCAGATTATGAGATGACTAAAATTGCTATCCTGGGTGTACATGAAATAGTACTGGAAGTGTACCGTCAAACATTCCAAACCCTCAGAAAGCAGCCTGACTAAACTGACCTCGAGTTTGAAAGTGTTAAGCAGCTTCCGAACATATGGACATTGGAGCAGGAGTAGGCCATTCAGCCCATCGAGGCTGCTCCACCATTCAATATGACCATGGCTGATCATCCACTTCAATGCCTTTTCCACAAATAATCTCCATATCCCATTTTTGTCATCTGCAGTTAGAAATCTGTCAATCTATACTTTAAATATACTCAACGACTGAGATTCCACATCCGCCTGGGATGCAGAATTCCAAAGATTCAGAAACTTCTGAGTCAAAGTTTACTCCTCGTCTCTGTCCTAAATGGCTTCCCCCTTATTTCGAAATTGTATCCATTAGTTCCAGACTCCGCAACCAGGGGAATTTTCGTACATGCGTCTACGCTGTCTATCCCTTTAATTATTTCATACGTTTCAATGAGATCCCGACACATTCTTTGAAACTCTCTAGAATACCGGCCCAGTTTCCCCAATCTCTCTTCATAGAACAGTCCCGCCATCCCGGGAACAAGTCTGGTGAACCTTCATTGCACTGCCTCTATGGCAATAATATCCTTCCTAAAGTAAAGTGACCCAAAATGCACATAATATTCCAGGTGTGGTCTAAGCAAGGTTCTATACACATGCTGCAAGACGTCAGTACTCCTGTACTCAAATCATCCCTTGATAATGGCGAACAGACTATTCGCCTTCCTAATTGCTTGCTGCACCTGCATCTTTTTCAGTGATTTACTGACACCCGGGTCCGTTTGTACATCTACACTTCCTAATTTTTCACAATTTAAGAAATACTCTGCACATCTGTTCCTCTTACCAATGTGGATAACTCATATTTGCCCATATTACATTCCATTTGCCATGTTCTTACTCAGTCACTATGTCTGTCCAAATCCCCTTGAAGACGCATTGCATCTACCTCACAACATGCATTCCCACCTAGTTTTGTGTCATCTGCGAACTTGGAAATACTACATTTGGTCCCCACATCCAAATCATTGACATATATTGTTCAGAGCTGGGGCCCAAGTACTGATCCTTGCGGTCCCCAAATAGTCACAGCTGCCAAAGTGAGAACGACCCGTTTCTTCCTACTCTCTGTTTTCTGCCTGTTAACCAATCTTTAATCCATGCCAGTATATTACCTCCTATCCCATGTGCTTTAATGTTGTTAACCAACCTCCTGTGGGGTACGTTATCAAAAACCATCTGAAAATCCAAGGAGAACACGTCCACCGACTCCCCTTTATCAATTCTGTTAGTAACATCCCCAATAAAACTCCAACAGGTTCGCCAAAAATGATTTCTCATTCATAAATCCATGTTTGCGATGCCCAAACAGATTATTATCCAACTGTCCATTTATCACATCCTTTAGAATAAAATCCCAGCATTTTCCCAACGACTGATGTATGAGAGCAGGTCTATAATTCCCTGTTTTCTCTCTCCCTCCCTTCTTAAATAGTGGGGTGACATTTGCTACCTTCCAATCTGCAGGAACCGCTCCAGAATCTATAGAATTTTTGAAGATGATCACCAATGCAGCCACCATCTCCATAGCTATCTCTTCCCACACCCTGGGATGCAGAATATCAGATCCTGGCGCCTCATCAAACTTCAGCCCCATTAATTTCTCCAATACAACATTCTTACTAATATTAATTTCCTTCACTTCCTCAATCTCCCTAATCCCTTGGATCTCTAATTCTGGAAATGTCCTTGTATCTTCCTCAATGAGGGCAGACACAAAGTAATCATTTAGTTTCACTGCCATTTCTCTATTCACCATTGTACATTCCCCTGACACTGCCTGTATTGGACCCACATTTGTCTTCGCCAAATGTTTCATTTTTAGGTAGCTAAAGAATATTTAAAGTCAGTTTTTGTGGTTACTTTTGACCAGTGGATAGAAACACTCAAATTAAAGCCCACATATCGAAACCTCAGAGTGGTGATCCATCACAAGGAGTTCACAAACTCGCTCCCCCTCCCATTAAAACCCACAAAGAGGAACAAAGGGTTCAAAGAGCTAGACAAGTTGCAATTCTGGTGATGAATTTTCCCTTGCACACAAGGCCGTAGCCCCAATGGGAAACACTTCCCTGGTCACCACAAAGACCCGAGAATAAAAGGTCTGGGGGGTTATAGAAACCCGAACAGCCAAGGGCAAGGAGGAAAAGCTGGACACACGGGGGCCCATCCTCAGGTCAAATAGGATGGTACTGAGAGCAGGAGAAACGGCCAAAGACCTGTGTGTTTCCAGTGTAATAAGGTAGGTCGCCATCGAGCTGAATGATGCAAGTGACGGGGAAAACCTGGAGGATTAATCAGGGTCCACCAGATCATAGCAGGAAAAAGGGCCCTGATGGAAATCACAACAGATCAGGCTGTGCCTCCAACTGCGGCAGTCAGACCCAGTAAGTCAGACCCAGACCCAGTCAGACCTACCACAGAGAGGGGGCGGGGGGGGGGGGGGAAATAAACAAAATCCTTGAGAGCTACCAGGAATTTGTATCCGAAGGAAAGGTGAAACCACACCCCTTGAGTGAGGGAATTAAACCAATAGTCATACTCATGGATGCAGGGGCCTGCCAATCCCTTCTGCTGGGACAAAGAAAGTGCAGTGAATGCTAGAGCGTTAGTGAATGGTGTCGGAAGACAGTATATGTCCATACCCTTATATCCGGTGTACTTGGAGTTTGACCCAGTTTCATGACTCTTTACCATGCGGATTGTCCCTAGTTTACTGATTGATGGGTCGAACTGCTCCTGGGTAATGATCTGACAGGGGAAAAGGTGGCAGCTTCCCCAGTAGTTCTAGAGAGACCAAAAGAGGTCCGGCAGACAGGGTAGTTACAGCAGAAATCCCTGATTGTGTGCTGACTCGGTCCATGGCCAAACAATCCCCTGAACTGACACTGCAGACGGATGACCCTATTGTCTGGTTGTCTGAAACCTTCGTTGGGAAGTTAGAGGACCCAAAGGATGTGTGAAACAGTTCTTCCTTTTTTGAGGCTCCACATCCCGACCCAGTGTTAAAAAATAGCACAGACTTTCCAAATCAAAACTGAAGCAGAGGGAGTTGCAGACTGTTACTATTTAAAGAATGAGGAGCTAATGAGGAAGTGGAGACCTCCTCACAGAACAGCGGATGAAGAGTGGACAGTGGTTCTCCAGATAGTGGTGCCGCTGAAGTCCCTTAAAGAAATATTAACAATGGCCCACGAACTTCTAATGGATGGACATGTCAGTATATTAAAAATCGAAGACCGCAGAAGACAGCATTTTGACTGGCCACAATTCCACAAAGATGTGGTGGAGTTCTGTAAAATTGGTCTCACGTGCCAGGTTGTGGGAACCCTTCATCAGAATGCCGGAAGATTGTGTGGGACCCCTGCTGAAAATATAACGGGACGACCAGTATCTTCTCACCATTATGGATGTGGTGACCCGATTCCCAGAGGCCATTCGCCCGAAGAACTATCTCTGCCAAAGAAGTGGTGAAGGGGCTATCTCAATTCTTTACACTATATTGGCTTCCTGCTGAGATCCAGTCGGATCAGGGCACACATTTCATGTCCAGTATTTTTGAAAAGGTCATGCGTAATCTGGAGCACCGCAGCCTCACAGCTCCAGCGACCCGGGTTTGATTCTGTGTACTGCCTGTGCGAAGTTTGCGAGTTCTCCCTGTGACCGCGTGAGTTTTCACCAGGTGCTCCGGTTTCCTCCCACAGCCAAAGACTTGCAGGTTGATAGGGCCCTAGTATAGGTTGGTGGTAGGGGAGTTGAGGGATGGTGGGGATGTGGTAGGAATATGGGATTAATGTAGGATTAGTATAAATGAGTGGCTGATGGTTGGCACAGACTCGGTGGGCTGAAGGGCCTATTTCAGTGCTGCATCTCTAAATAAATAAAATAAGTAAATAAATAAAGTCCTCAGCCTACTATCCACAGTCACAATGGGCTTTGGAGCAGTACCACCAGACCCTAAAGACAATGATCAGTCCATACTGCAATGAGCAACCCCATGACTGGGACAAAGGGATGGGATTTCTCCTGTTGGTTACCGAGACTTATCTAAAGATTCCACTGGCTTTAGTCTCTTTGAATTAGTTTATGGACACGAGATGAGTGGTCCTCTTAAATTAATCAAGAAGACGTTTTTGGGACACAGGGATGAGTCTTCCATGTTAGACAACATTTCCGTGCTCTGGGAGCGTTTCACGCCAGGCTGTGCAATGGCTCAGTAACAGCAAAAGATCTCACAGGCAGCTATGAAAAGGTAAGCAGACAGAAATGCCAAGGCTGGAACATGTCATCCCAGAAACCATGTATTGTTAATACTCCCAATGCACGGCGAACCCCTTAAAGTCCAGTTCAGTGGTCCATATCAAGTGGCGAAAGGAATAGTCAGATAAATTATTTAATTGACATCCCAGACCAAAGGAATTAAAGTAAATGCTGTGGAGGGGACAGACAAGTACAGATCTGTCAGACAGTCAGGAAGGGAGGATTGAAAAGGACAGTGAGGACAGGTTAGAGGATGGCCAGGAGAATTCCCAACTGGAACCCCCCCACTCTACGATTTGACAACCCTGAAATGTTAGATAAATTGGACCACACACTCTCCTCATTAAATGCAGGTCAAAGAGGCAACCTAAAAAGGCTGCTCACAGCATTTACAGAAACGTGCAAGGACAAGGAAAGGTCCCAAAAAGGCATGTCAATGGTGAGGGAGATGCCTCACCTAGTCGAAGTGCAGCTGGAGAGTGCAGTGATAGCTGGACAGACACCTGCGTGCAGTAATGTCGCAAAAGACATAGGGTAGATAAAAGAAAGTTCCTTCCCATAGTTAAGTAAAAAGTGAAGGGAAAATACCCTCAACTAAACAGCACTTGTGTACCTCACCAGAAAGCTAAAAGTAAGGTCAGTGTGGATCTACCCACTGAAGAACCCAATGATCAGATCCCAAACCCAAACAAATATAACCCAACAATTTCAAAGCCGAACTCAGCTAGAACAAAGGCCCAGAGGAAATCTCGGACATCTCACAGGGGCAAAAAAAACAATTTATTACACACTGTCGGTTTTGGGAGAAAGATTATCAAGGTGCATAGTACCTGAGTAGTTAAAACTTCATTAGAGGAGAGAAAAGGAAAACAAGCAATTGGTGATGCATTGTCCAAGGTCGAAACCGACACATGACCATCCCAGACAAAATGCCAAAAATATTTAAATCAGTACAGCTGTAACAGACAATGTCAGCTGCAGTAATTCTAAGATTAATGTGTGAATTTGAGAAGTGATTATTGAGAATGCATGTGTATTTCTTCCGTTTTCTTCCCACAATTCTGCAATGAAATGTTCCTATTATCACATTTCTTTCCATGTGCTATGCCGGTGTCACGATAGCACAATATGCCAAATGAGGAATTTTAATTAATCGATTGGAAACTTACACTAAATTTTTGATAGAAAACATCCTACCGTTAACCTTGAAAAAGCTGGCAGCCAAGATGGCCACCGCAATTGGCATCTGGAACACCTTTTCACATTCCAAGGCCTACGACAGGAGACACATGTCTGATGAGCCTGGACCTATATCATTGGCTTGCTCCAGTGATTGAATGACCTAAGATTACATTCATTAACACGGCATACAAGGCTACTCTGACACATTGAATTTCAAAGTGCAAACTCCTCCAAGTATATATACTGGCATCCTGAACCCTGGGGAGATAGAAGTTTCTAACTTTGAATCACATTAGAAGGGTCCAGAGAATGCACTGAGGCAGTCATGAGACCTTCTGCCCAACTCTGTGAAAGCTGGGAGTTTCCCCTGGACAAAAACAGACAAGCCAGTGATTCAAACTGTGCAGAAGCAGAAGGGCTGTGACCACCACCCCCCCCCCCCCCCACCCCCCCACTCCCCCCACCTCTCTCTCTCCGTCTCTCTCTCCTCCTAACATCACAAGTTTGAAAATCACATGCGACTGTGGGCCCCTCATGCCTACGGATTGCTACAGACAGAGTAACCAGGGGAAGAAAGCCACCTACAAGTCTGCCTGAAAGAAAACCCTGAGCAATGTGGACCAGCCACAAACCTCACTTCGACAAGCAAAAGACGTCAAGAATATAACTTCAGCTGGAAGACCACGGAATCGCCCAACATCACAGAATGAGTTTTTTTTTTAAATTTATTCTGGACTCAAATCCAACCACAAATTTACTTCTCACTCTGTAATCTATTTGTGTGTGTGTGTGTGATTCTCGTGTGAGTGTGTACGTAACTGTGTGTTGTGTTTTTTTTAATGATTTTATTTAGTTCGGGTTTATATTGTTAAGTATAATAAACTCACCTCTTTCATGTTTAAACTCAAGAGAACCTGTCCAATCAGTTCCTTCACCATCACACCAAAGGTAAAATGTAAAACACTCAATGAGACGTTACTATTGCACTGTTTATAAAGGACAAACACTGTTGCAGTCAAATAAAGAAGACCCACTCTGACCCCTCCTCACCTGGCCATAACAATTGGCTGGGCTGGGGATGGAGCGAATATGGGGATGAACTCAGCTCAGCATTAAATAGATACCAGAGGTTGTAAACTTCCTGGTTCAGCCTGAGACAATGGCCAGCGAGGGGGATGCAGATCATGGACAGGGAATGGTGCTTGTGACAGAAACTGAAGACAATGGTTTCAGTCTTCTCACGATTTAAATGACAAGAACACTAAATCAGTGAAACATGGTTTGTGAATCTAATAGTTGGATACAGAGACTTACCAGGGACACCAATAGTAGCGAGGATGGGATAGTAAATAAATTGAATCATCTTCAGAGCATAAGCGATCCGCAATTCTAATGTTATCCAATAATAATCCGCAGTAAGATAGTCAAACCAATAGGATAAACTCCTGTCACTTGTTGTAACATTCCAATCTATTGTTCTCAGATTCTGACCCATTGTTGTAACATTCCAATCTATTGTTCTCAGATTCTGACCCATTGCTGTAACATTCCAATCTATTGTTCTCCTATTCGGACCCATTGTTGTAACATTCCAATCTATTGTTCTCCGATTCTGACCCATTGTTGTAACATTCCAATCTATTGTTCTCCTATTCGGACCCATTGTTGTAACATTCCAATCTATTGTTCAGATTCTGATCTCTCTTCACCATCTCTCTGCAGCCACGGATCCCTTTGAGTGCCGGAGCGGATGCTCCCACTGACACTTTCAGAAAACACATTGAAAGGAGTCCTGTATTAATAGAAGAGGGAAACCCTCCAGTGACACCATTAGGGTCCATGGAGACCGGCATTAATTACAGTCACTGAACAAACTGGTTCAGTTAACCCCTTTCAATCCAACACTTTTTGTAGTACAATAAAGTAGAACATTTAGCCAGTCTGGATGGGAATTATGAGAGTTACTGAGGGAAGAAATGGTGGAAATGACAGAGGCACTGGAAAAAATCTTTCAGTCCTCCTTGGATATGGGAGTGATGCCAGAGGTCTGGAGGATTGCCAATGTTACACCCTGTTTAAAAAGGAGAGGTTGGGTAAACCCTGTAAGCATCAGTCTAATGCTGGTTGTTGGAAACTTCTAGAGGTCATAACCCAGCACAAAAATATATCTTGCTTGTAATACAACTTTTAATACATGACAAGCAGCACGGAAAGGTTAATGAAATATCATTCCTGATAATCTTCATCAAGTTCGTTGAGGACGTAACTGTGAGTGTTTCACGTAATATAATCATAGAAAGTTTAAGATACTGAAAGAGGCCACTTGGCCCATTGTGTCTGCAGCGGCCGAAAAATGATCCAGCAACTCTAATCCCACCTTCCAGCATTTGATCCACAGCCCTGCAGATAATGACAGTTGAGGTGAACATCCAGTTTCCTTTTCACTGAGTGGAGGGATTCTGCTTAAACTATCCTTTCAGGCAGTAAGTTCTAGACCCTCACTATAAACAGGGGATGCAGTACTGAACCCTGTGGAACGCCACTGTAAACAGTCCTCCGGTCAGTAAAATGCCTGTCAACAACTACCCTTTAATAAAAACAAGAAATGCTGGAAATACTCAGCAGGTCTGGCAGCATCTGTGGAGAGAGTAGCAGAGTTAACGTGACAGGTCCGTGACCCTACATCGCTGATCTGAAAACTTAACTCTGCTTCTCCCTCTACAGATGTTGCCAGACCTGCTGAGTATTTCCAGCATTTATTGTTCTTACTTCAGATTTCCAGCTTCCGCAGTATTTTGCTTTTATTATAACAATGACCCTTTGTTTCCTGCCACTGAGCCAATTTTGTATTTTTGGGTGGACAGGTTTCTCCTCAACTCCCAGTTAATCCTTCTACCAAGCACTTTAAGTCACTGCCCCCTAGTCACTGATCTCTCTGCTAAGGTGAATAGACTCTTCACTTCCACTCTATCCAAGCCCCTCAAAAATATGTCCATTTCAATCAGATCTGCCTTCAGCCTTCTCTGTTCCAAGTAGAACAATCCCAGTCTATCTAATCTTGCTTCGTAGCTGCATTTTTCCAGTCCTGGCAAACATCCTTGTAAATCTCCTCTGTACCCTCTCTAGTGCAATTCCATCCTTTGTGTAATCAGGTGACCAGAACTGCACACAGTACTCAGGTTGTGACCTAACCAATGATTTATACAGTTCCAGCATAACCTCCCTGCTCTTGTATTCTATACCTCAGCTAATAAAGGAAAGGATTCCATATGCCTTCTTAACCACCTATCGACCTGACCTGCTACCTTCAGGACATCAGTGGACATTGACTCCAAGGTCCCTCACATCCTCTACGCTTCTCAGCATTTTCCTATTAATTGTCTATCCCTTTGCCTTGTTTGACCTCCTCAATTACACATTTCATACTTAACCGGTTGAATTCCATTTGACACTTTTCTGCCATCAATATCTTCCTGCAGCATACAGCTATCCTCCTCGCTATCTACCACATGGCAAATTTGTGTGCCATCTACACACATCTTGATCATGCCCCTACATTTACGTTCCAATCGTTAATATATGCTCCAAAAAGCAGGTGATCCAGAAATGAGCCCTGTGGAAAGCCACTTGAAACAGACCTCAAGTCAGTAAAACACCCATCAAGGAGATCCTAGTATTCTCTGGGAAGATAGGGAGGAGATTGCAGAGCCTTTGTCCTTGATCTTTATGTCGTCATTGTCGACAGGAATAATGCCGCAAGACTGGAGGATAGCAAATGTTGTCCCCTTGTTCAAGAAGGGGAGTAGAGACAGCCCTGGTAATTATAGACCTGTGAGCCTTACTTCGGTTGTGGGTAAAATGTTGGAAGAGATTACAAGAGACAGGATTTATAATCATCTTGAAAAGAATAAGTTCATTAGCGATAGTCAGCACGGTTTTGTGAAGGGTAGGTCGTGCCTCACAAACCTTATTGAGTTTTTCGAGAAGGTGACCAAACAGGTGGATGAGGGTAAAGCAGTGGATGTGGTGTATATGGATTTCAGTAAGGCGTTTGATAAGGTTCCCCACGGTAGGCTATTGCAGAAAACACGGAAGTATGGGGTTGAAGGTGATTTAGAGCTTTGGATCAGAAATTGGCTAGCTGAAAGAAGACAGAGGGTGGTGGTTGATGGCAAATGTTCATCCTGGAGTTTAGTTACTAGTGGTCTAGCGAAAGGATCTGTTTTGGGGCCACTGCTGTTTGTCATTTTTATAAATGACCTGGAACAGGGTGTAGAAGGGTTAGTTAGTAAATTTGCGGATGACATTAAGGTCGGTGGAGTTGTGGATAGTGCCGAAGGATGTTTTAGGGTACAGAGGGACATAGATAGGCTGCAGAGCTTGGCTGAGAGATTGCAAATGGAGTTTAATGCGGAAAAGTGTGAGGTGATTCACTTCGGAAGGAGTAACAAGAAAGCAGAGCACTGGGCTAATGGGAAGATTCTTGGTAGTGAAGATGCACAGAGAGAGCTTGGTGTCCAGGTACATAAATCCCTGAAGGTTGCTACCCAGGTTAATGGAGCTGTTAAGAAGGCATATGGTGTATTAGCTTTTATTAGTAGGGGGATCGAGTTTCGGAGCCACGAGGTCATGCTGCAGCTGTACAAAACTCTGGTGAGACCGCACCTGGAGTATTGCGTACAGTTCTGGTCACCGCATTATAGGAAGGATGTGGAAGCTTTGGAAAGGGTGCAGAGGAGATTTACTAGGATGTTGCCTGGTATGGAGGGAAGGTCTTATGAGGAAAGGCCGAGGGACTTGAGGTTGTTTTCGTTGGAGAGAAGAAGGAGGAGAGGTGACTTAATAGAGACAAATAAGATAATCAGAGGTTTCGATAGGGTGGATAGTGAGAGTCTTTTTCCTGGGATGGTGATGGCAAACACGAGGGGACATAGCTTTAAGTTGAGGGGTGATAGATATAGGACAGATGTTAGAGGTAGTTTCTTTACTCAGAGAGTAGTAGGGGCGTGGAACGCCCTGCCTGCAACAGTAGTAGACTCGCCAACTTTAAGGGCATTTAAGTGGTCATTGGATAGATATATGGATGAAAATGGAATAATGTAGGTCAGATGGTTTCACAGGTCGGCGCAACATCGAGGGCCGAAGGGCCTGTACTGCGCTGTAATGTTCTAAATTCTAAATCAACAATCACCCTTTGTTTCCTGTCACTGAGCCAATTTTGTATCTGCGTTTCCCTGGATTCCATGCGATTTAATTTTTTAACTAGTGTGCCACATGGGACCTTGTCAAAAGCCTTGCAAAAATCCACGGAGACCATATCATCTGCACTACCCTCATCTATCATCCTTGCTACTTCGTCGACAAATTCAATCAAGTTGGTCAAACAATATCTTCCCTTATCAAATCCATGCTGACTGTCCTTGATTGACCTGAGCCTTTCTAAGTGACAGTTTATCCTGTCTCTGAGAATAGATTACAATCATTTTCACACTACTGAGGTAACACTGACTGGCCTGCAATTGTTTGGTATATCTCTTGCTCCATTTTAAAGAGGTACAATGTTAACAGTTCACCAAACCTCTGGCACTACACCTGTATCCAGTGAGGATTGGAAAATGATGGTCAGAACCTCTGCTATTTCCTCTCTCACTTCATTTGACAGCCTGGGGTACATTTCATCAGGCCCTGGTGATTTATCAACTTTCAAGGATGCTAATCCCATTAATACTTCCTCTCTCCCTATGTATATCACATCCAATAATTCACACTCCTCCTCCTTAACCACAATACCTGCATCGCCCCCCACCCCCACTTTTGTTAAGACAGATACAAAGTTCTTATTAAGAACCTTGACAACATCTTGCGCCCCTACTCATGTATATCCTCTTCTGTATATAGATTTTCAGTAGGCCTGTGATCAAATGACATTTCATAGACTTGTTATGACATGGATTAATGTGACAGTGATGGTGTGGATATGACACTGACTCAGGGACAGAAAGCAGAGAGAAGTGGTGAACAGTGATTGTTCAGACTGGAGGTGGAGCGGAGTATACAGTCCTGTTTCTCAGGGTTCGATTCACTCCGCGTGATATCAAGAAACTACTGAAGGCACTGGATACTGCAAAGGCTATGAGCCGTCACAATATTCCGGAATAGTACTGAATACCTGTGCTCCAGAACTTCCATTCCCCCATCAAGCTGTTCCAGTACAGCTACAACATTGGCCTCTATCCTGCAATGTGGAAAATTGCCCAGGTATGTCCTGTACACAAAAAGCAGGACAAGTCCAACCCGGCCAATTACCGCCCCATCAGCCTATTCTCAATCATCAGTAAAGTGATGGAAGGTGTCATCGACACTGCCATCAAGCGGCACTTGCTTAGCAATAACCTGCTCAGTGACGCTCAGTTTGGGTTCCGCCATGGTCACATAGCTCTTGACCTCATTTCTGCCTTGGTTCAAATATGGACAAAGGAGCTGAACTCAATAGGTGAGGTATGAGTGACTGCCCTGACATCAAGGCAGCATTTGACTGAGTATGGCATCAAGGAGCCCGAGCAAAAATGGAGTCAGTGGGAATCGGCGGGGCGGGGCGGTGGGGGGGGGGGGGGGGGGGGGGACTTTCTGCTGGTTAGAGTCATACCTAGCGCAAAGGAAGATGGTTGTGGTTTTTGCAGGTCAATCAGATCAGCTCCAATACATCACCACAAGAGTTCCTCGGGGTAGTGTCTTAGGCCTAACTATCGTCAGATGCTTCATCAGTTACATTCTTTCAATCATAAGGTCAGAAGTGGGGATGTTCGCTGATGATTGCACAATTTTCATGACCAATCGTGACTCCAAAGTACTGAAGCAGTCCGTGCAGAAATGCAGCAAGACTTGGACAATATCATGGCTTGGGCTGATAATTGACAAGTATAATTCGCACTGCACTAGTGCCAGGCAATGACCATCTCCGACAAGAGATAATCTAATCATCTCCGTTGACATTCAATGACATTACCATTACTGAATCCCCCACTATCAACATCCCAGGGGCTACTATTGACCAGAAACTGAACAGGAATAGCCATATAAATACCATGGCTAAAAGAGCAGGTCATATGCGAGGAATCCTGAGGCGAGTAACTCACCTCCTGACTCCCCAAAGCCAGTCCACCATCTACAGGGCACAAGTCAGGAGTGTGATGGAATTCTGTCTGCTTGTCTGGATGGCTGCAGCTCCAACAACACTCAAGAAGCTCGGCATTATGATTGGCACCCCATCCACAACATTCACTCCCTCCACCACCGACGCACAGTGGCAGCAGTGTGTACCATCTGTAAGATGCACTGCAGCAACACACCAAGGCTCCTTAGACAGCACCTTCAAAACACACAACCTCTACCACATAGAAGGGCAAGGGCAGCAGATGTATGGAAACACCACCACCTGCAAGTTCCCCTCCAAGCCACACACCATGCTGATTTGAAACTATCTTGCAGTTCCTTCACTGTCGCTGGGTCAACATACTGGAACTTCCTTCCTAACAGCACTGTGGGTGTACATACCCCACGTGGATTGCAGTGGTTCAAGAAGGCAGCTCACCACCACCTTCTCAAGGGTAATTAGGGATGGACAACAAATGCTGGCTTATCCAGCGATGTCCACATCCCATGAATGAATTAAAAAAATGATGCCAGAGAACTGGAGGGCTGTAAATGTTACACCCTGTTTAAAAAAGGGGAGGTTGGATAAGTTCTGTAACTATCAGTCTAATGTTGATTCTTGGAAAATTCTGGAGGCCGTAACCCAGCACAAAAATATTTCTTGCTTGTAAAATCATATCTTAATAAATGACAAGCAGCAGGGATAGCTTCATGGAAAATCATTTCTGATAGTCTTGATAGTTTGTTGACAGAATTGTGAGTGTTAACGAGGATAGCGTGATTCGTGTTATAGAATCATAGAATCGTTGAAAATTTAAGGCACAGAAAGAGGCCACTTGGCCCATCGTGGCTGTGCCAGCCGAAAAGTTATCCACCTATTCTTATCCCACCTTCCAGCATTTAATCCATAGCCCTGCAGATTATGACACTTGAGGTACACATTCAGACTCTTGTTGAATCAGTAGAGGGCTTCTGCCTCAACCATCCTTTCAGGAACTGAGTTCCAGACCCTCACTAAAAGCAAGGGACCAAGTACCAAGCCCTGTGGAAAACCACGGGAAAGTCCTCCAGTCAAAACCCGTCAACAATTACCCTTTGTTTCCTGTCACTGAGACAATTTTGTATTTCTGTGTGAACATGTTTTTCCTCAACTCCCTTCTGAAAGTTCTACCAATCATTTTAAATATATGTCCCCTAGTCACTGACCTTTCTGCTAAGGTGAATAGAGCCTTCACCTCCACTCTATCCAGGCTCCACAAAATTTTGTTCAGTTCAATCAGATCTCCCCTCAGCCTTCTCTGTTCCAAGGAGAACAACCCCAGCCTATCCAATCTTTCCTCATAGCTGCATTTTTCCAGTCCGAGCAACATCCTCATAAATCTCCTGTGTACCCTCTCTCGTGCAGTTACTTCCTTTCTGTAATGTGGTTACCAGAACTGCACAAAGTATTCAAGATGTGGCCTAACCAATGTTTTATACAGTTCCAGCATAACCTCCCAGCTCTTACATTCTATACCTCAGCTAAAAAGGGAAATGATTCCATATGCATTCTTAACTGCCTTATTGACCAATCCTGCTATCTTCAGGGATATGTGGGCATTCACTCCAAAGTTCCTTACTTGCTCTACACTTCTCAGTATTGTCCTAGTAATCGTGTATTCCTTTGCTTGTTTGAGCTCCTCACACTTATCCGTTTCGAATCCCATTTTGCTGCCCATCTGACCAGACCGTCAATATCTTCCTGCAGCCTTCTCGCTATCGACCACATGGCCAATCTTTGTGTCGTCTGCAAAAGTCTTGATCATACCCCCTACATTTACGTCTAAATCTTTAATATAGACCACAGAAAGCAGGTGACCCATTACTGAGCCCTGTGGAATGACACTGGAAACAGTCCTCCAGTCGCAAAAATACTTGTCAATAATTACCTTTTGTTTCCTGCCACTGAGCCAATTTTGTATCCGACTTGCTGCATTTCTCTGGATGCCATTGGATTTTATTTTTTGAACCAGTCTCTCATGTGGGACCTTGTCAGAAGCCTTGCTCAAATCCATGTAGACCACATCAACTGCACTACCCTTATCTATATTCCTTGTAACATCTTCAAAAAATTCGATCAATTTGGTCAAACAAGAGCGTCCCTTAACAAATCCATGCTGACTATCTTTGATAAACCTGAGCCTCTCTAAGTGACAGTTTATCCCGTCTCTCAGAATGGATTCCAATAATTTGCCCACTACTGAGGTTAGACTGACTGGCGTGTAATTATTCAGACTATCCTTCGCTCCCTTTTTAAACAGAGGTACAATGTTAGCAATTCTCCAATACTCCAGCACCACAACTGTATCTAGTGAGGATTGGAAAATGATGGTGGGCAGACCCTCTGCTATTTCTTCTCTTGCTTCTTCGAACAGCCTGGGGTACATTTCATCCGGCTGTGGTTATTTTTCAACTTTCAAGGATGCTAATCCCATTAATACTTCCTCTCTCCCTATGTTTATCACATCCAATAATTCACACTCCTCCTCCTTAACGACAATATCTAAATCCCCCCTCTTTTCTGAAGACATACGCAAAGTGTTCAATAAAGAACCATACCAATATCTTCCACCCTTATACAAAGGTTACCTTTCTGATCTATTATGGGTCCTACTCTCCCCTCAGTTAGTTATCTTCTTGCTCGTAATGTGTTGAGAAAACATCTTTGGGTTCACCTTGATATTGCTTGCCAATATTATTTCATTCCCTCTCTTTCCTTTCCTAATTTCCTTTTTGATTTGACCCCTCCATTTTCTAAACTCCTCTCAACTTTCTGTAGTATTGAGTTCTCAGTGTCGGATATATGCTTCCCTTTTCTGTCTTATCCGACCCTGTCGGCACCTTGACATCCATGGGACTCGAGATTTGGCCGACTCACCCTTTTTCTTTGTGGGAACATGCTTATCCTGAACCTCTTGAATCTCCCCTTTGAATGCCTCCCACTGCTCTGAGACTGAATTACCTTCAAGCAGCTGTTTCCAGTCCACTTTCGCTCCACAGTTTAGTAATATCAGCCTTGCCCCATTGAGAACGCTAACTGCTGATATATCTCTTGTCCTGGTCCATAATTATGTTAAAACTAACTGAATTATGATCATTCCCACCAAAATGCTCTCCCACTACTACTCCTTCCACCTGCACATCTTCATTTCCTAAAACAATGTCTAAAATGGCACCCTCTCTTGTTGGACTTGTTACATCCTGGTCAAAAACGTTCTCCTGAATGCACCTCAAGATTTCTGCTCCCTCAATTCTTTTCATACTAAAATTATCCCACTTAATATTGGGGTAATTAAAATCTCCTACTATTACTGCCCTATTGTTCTTGCACTTCTCAGAGAGGTGCCTACATATCTGCTCTTCTATCTCCCCCTGACTATTTGGCTGTCGAGATAACACTCCCAGCAGTGTGATTGTCCCTTTTTGGTTCCTCAGCTCAATCCATATGGTCTTACTTGATGAACCTTCCAACATATCATCCCTCCTCACAGCTGCAATAGATACCTTGACCAAACTTGTCACTCCCCCTCCTTTCTTATCACCTTCCCCATCGCGTCTGAAAACCCGGTAACCAGGAACGTTGAGCTGCCATTCCTGTCCATCCTTAACCAATGTTTCTGTAATAGCTATGATATCATACTACCACGTGTCTATCTGTGCCCTCAGCTCATCTGCTTTATTTGCTATACCCCTTGCATTGAAATAGATACCCTTGAGCACTGCTAAGCTCTTCATCTTTATTTTATAACCTTTGTTTCCTCTGTCTTCCAGACTCATCCATTAATTTTCCGCCTTCCATTTTCATTTCTGATTTTGTCCCAGCTGAGTCTACCCTCAGGTCCCCATCCCCCTACCAAACTATTTTAAACCCTCCCCAACAGTACTAGCAAAACGTTCCACAAGGAACCCAGTCCCGACTCTGTTCAGGTGCAAATCTTCCGGCCTATACAGGACCCATCTCGCCCAGAGCTGGTCCCAGTGTCCCAGGAATATGAAGCCCTCCTTCCTGCACCATATTTCCTGCCAAACATCCATCTGTCTTCTCTTTCTATTTCTGTGTTCAGTTGTGCGTGGCATTGGGAGTAATCCGGAGATTGCTACTTTTGACATCCTGCTTGTCAATTTCTTCCTTTGCTCCCAAATCCTGACCACAGAACAACATTCCTCTTTCTACCTATGTCGTTGGTTCCGATGTGAACCACGACTTCTGGCTGTTCCCCTTCACCTTCAGGATGCTCTGCAGTCGTTCAGTGACATCCTTGACCCTGGCAACAGGGAGGCAACACACCATCCTGGATTCACGTCCGTGGCCACAGAAACGCCTGTCTGTTCCCCTGACTATTGAACCACCGATCACTATGGCTCTTTCAGTCATCCCTGTATCCCACTCTACAGCTGAGCCACCATTGGTGCCATGGACTTGGCTCTGGCTGTACTCCCCAGGTGAAGCATCATTTTCCTCAGTATTCAGAACTGAATACCTGTTGGAGAGTGAGATACACTCAGGGGTCTCCTGCACTGCCTGCCTGATTCTTTTTGACTGTCTGGTGATCACCCATTCCCTCTCTCCCTGCATACTCCTAAGCAGAGGGGTGACCACATCTATAAACATGCTAAAGCTGAATAAACTGATATATGAGAAGAAAGAATGTGCAGGGTTACGGGAAGAAGGCAGGGAATGGGATTAGGTGAATTACTCATGCGGAGAGCCGGTGCAGACACGACGGGCTGAATAGTTCCTTTTGTGCGGTAATAACACTTTAATGTGCCGTCCCAGATGGGTGTAATGGTGGAGAATGGGGGATCCATAGTGGGAAAGGGAAGTTGTCCTATGGGAACCGAAATCTTAGCAAGAATTGTCCGGGTCGAGGGCATCCAGGAAATATGCTCCCTGCTTCCTCCAGCTCCTGAAGTGTCCTCTGGATTCCTGCTGCCAATGACTGTGTCCTCATGACGGTGATGATGTGAAGGGTGCAGCAGAACACCATGAACTTGGACACCTGATCCAGTGTGTAGTGGAGGGCTCCTCCCGAGAGGTTCAGACATCGGAAGCATTGCTTCATCGCACCGATGGTCCATTCCTGGTGACACCATTGCCCACGTTATACACAAGTTAATTGTGTGATGTTGGTTGGCGGTGGGAGGTGGTTTGGGGGAGTAGAAACATGAGCTGTGTCCAGAGGGGGTTTCCTTTGTCTCCGAGGAGCCACATTCTGAATCAGCATGGCGACCGAAGTGTTGGGACCGGCTGACTGCTTCAGAATGAAGGTATGGTGGCTGCATCCAGCATAGTGGACATTCACCAATATGATGTACTGGGCATGCTCTCACACCAACTGTACATTAATGGAGTGAGAGTTCTTCCAGTTCCTATGACTCTCCCTATTGAAATGGGGGCCCGGAAGAGCAACCTACACCATCAGGAATCCTGCTATCCTGACAAAGCCACGGGATCTCTCATCCTGCTTCTCCCTGCTGAGGGAGAAATGATGACATAGATGGTCACCCTCACCTCCCAGAATTATCAATGGACAACACGCAGGCCTCGCAACTGCTGGTCAGTTAGTGTAACATCAGTGGTGAGTAAGGTTTTAGAAACAATAATAAGGGAAAAAGGGCAACACACACTTGGAGAGGTTTGAGTTATTTAAGGATTGTCAGCACGGATTTCTAAAAGACAGATTATGCTTGATGAACGAATTGAATTTATTTTGATGATCAGAGAAGGTTGATGAAGGGAATGTGGTGGATGTTGTCTACATGGATTTTATGGAAGTATTTGATGAAGAACCAAACAAAAGCTTGCGTAACAAAATTGAAGCTCATGGAATAGCATCCAATTGGATCAAAAATTGTCCAAAGGACAGCAAAAAGAGAAATGTGTTAAATGGTTGTTTTTCAGACTGGAGGATGGTAGACAGTGATGTTCCCCAAGGGTCAGTGCTAGGAATACTGATTTATTTAATAATTTTTGCTGTATGTAAATGACACGGATCTTGGAATACAGAGTAGAATTTCAAAATTTTCCGTAGATACCAAACTTGGAGGAGTGGTAAGCAGTGAAGATGATACAAACTGCCTGCAACAGGATATAGATCGGCTAGCAGAATGGACAGAGAAGTGGCAGGAAAATTTAATAAAGAGGAGTGTGAGCTGATGCATTTGGACAGAAGGGATAGGAAGGCAATATAGACTTAATGGCACAGTTCTAACGTTTATGCAGGAACAGAAGGATCTGGGGCTCCATATGCATTGATCTGGGCAGGACCTATTAGGAGAGTGTTTAGCAAAATATCGACCACACTTGGAATATTGTGTTCAGTTCTGGTCGCCTCATTATAGGAAGGCTGTGGAAGCTTTAGAGAGGGTGCAGAGGAGATTTACCAGGATGCTGCCTGGACTGGAGGGCATGTCCTACGAAGAAAGATTGAGGGAGCGAGGTCTTTTCTCATTGGAGCGAAGAAGGATGAGAGGTGACTTGATAGAGGTGTACAAGATGATGAGAGGCATAGATAGAGTGGATAGTCAGAGACTTTTTCCCAGGGTGGAAAGGGCTATCACCAGTGGGCATAATTTTAAGGTGATTGGAGGAAGGTTTCGGGGAGATGTCAGAGGTAGGTTTTTTACACAGAGAGTGGTGGGTGTGTGGAATGTGCTGCCAGCGGTGGTAGTAGAAGCAGATACATTAGGGGCATTTAAGCGACTCTTGGACAGGTACATGGATGATAGTAGAATGACGGGTAGGCAGTTAGTTTGATCTTAGAGTAGGTTAAAGGTTCGGCACAACATCGTGGGCCGAAGGGCCTGTACTGTGTGTACTGTTCTATGTTCTATGTTCTATCTTGGGATTTATCATTAGAGACAAAGATACAAAATAAGGGAAGTTATGCAGAACCTTCATCAAGCTTTGGTTAGGCCCCAACTAGAGAACTGTGTCCAGTTCTGGTCACCACATTTTACGAAGGATGTGAAGGTCCTTGAGAGGGTGCAGAAGAGATTTAACAGAATGGTTCCAGGAATTGGTGGGGGGGGGGGCGGTGGGTGGTGCGGGGTGGGTGGGGGGTCGGGGGGGTGGTGGTGCGGGATGTTTAGTTACAAGGTTAGTTTGGAGAAGATGGAGTTGTTCTCCCTGGAGTAAAGGAGATTGAGAGAGATTTGGTAGAGGTGTTCAAGATTATGATATGCTTAGATAAGAAAGACACGGAAAAACTGTTCCCATTAACTGATGAAACAAGGATTAGAGGACACAGATGGAAGGTTTGGGTAAGGGATGCAGGGGGAATATGAGGAAGAACTTTTTACACAGTGGATGGTAATGAGCTGGAACTCACTGCCCAGGAGGGTGGTGGAAGCCAAGACAATCAATGATTTCAAAAGGAAACTGGTTGGACACCTGAAGGAAATGAACTTGCAGGGATATGGGGATTGTGCGGGGGCGTGGGACTGACTGGATTGTTCCAAACAGAGCTGGCATGGAGGGACTGAATGGCCTCCTTCTGTGTTGTAAATGACTCTATGACTGTATGTTGGATATGTCTCCGTCCCCTGCCTGGAAAGATCCAGATACAAAGAGTTTCAATGAAGCTGTGACCTTAACAGCCACAGACAGCTCCGTCTTCACCCTGGTGAGAGGCTCCAGGTCGTGTTACAGGAGGTGGCACAGCTCTGTGACCATCTCCTTATTGAATCAGAGTCACCTCACACACTGCTCCTGGGTTAGGTGTAGGTAGGAAAATTGCTCTTGGAAAACCCGGGGTGTGTCGGGCAACGCCCCCTCCTCCTCCCTCTTTACAGAGTTTCCCCTCTCTGCAGTCTCTGCTCCATGTGTTGGTCATGTTACAGACCCAGAGACACTGTAACTGCAGTCCCCATACCTCGCCCAGAGTTGGGTCACCAAATCCTCTGCCCTCCCTGAATGTCTGCAGCAGCTCACAACACAACCTCCAGAAAACCATCCACAGAACCTCCACCAACTTTACAATAGCAGAAGTAAGTCAAAAGCCTCTCACCTGTAAGTTGGATGCCTGGTTCTGCTGAATGAATGTTCAGCTGAGAGTGACTAACACAGGCGGTCAGTGGACATGCACAGACCAAGTTTCAAAGACGGACATCAAAGATCCCGGTATGGTACATTGACATCACTTTCAAATCCATCCTCAAAGGAACAACACATTTCCGGTACGATTGAGCTGGAGCCCCGCCCAGATTGGGACACTGTGCAGGCCACACTAGACGTGGCCGGCAGTGAAGACCACACGAATAGAACATAGATGATACGAGTTTGCTGGAGCCCTGCCCAGCATGGGGTATTGTGCACTAGCAGTGGTGGGCTCTGCAGTTCTCATCATTTTATGGATCCCAGCTTCTGGACCGTCAGCACCAGTAGTGCTGCAGAGTCTAAAATCGTGGCTCTGGACAGATACAGAGGGAAATAAATTGACTTTAAAAGGAGAACTGAAAAAAGATTGAAGTCAAAAGAGTTGCAGGAATATGGGAAATGGACAGGGAAATGGGACTATCTGGAGGGGTGAGGCCATGGAGAGATTCAAACACAGGAAGGAGAATATTAAAATGAAGGCGCTGCCAGACTGGGAGCCAATGTAGATCAGTGAACACAGGGGTGATGGTTGATCAGGATTTGGTGTGAGTTAGGATACAGGCAGCAGAGTGCTGGATGGACTGTGGTTTATGGAGGTTTATAACTGGGAGGGTGACCAGGATAGAATTGGAATAGTCAAGTGTGGATTTAACAGTGACACTGATGAGGGTTTATGCAGCAGATGGGCTGAGGCAGAAGTGGAGAGGGGTGAAATTACAGGGGTGTTAGTAGGCAGGGTGGTGATGGAAAGAATATGGAGATGAACTCAGCTCAGGTTTAAATATAACACAGAAGTTGTAAAATGTCTGGTACAAGCTCAGATATCGGGCAAAGTGGAGTCTGTGCTTCCCAGATAGGGGATGGAGTTTGTGTTGGAGACCAATGACACTCGCTTCAGTCATCCAAAAATTTTCATTACAGAACAGTATTTTATTGAAACAGGGTTTACAGATCTCCTAGCCTGAAATAGAGACAGCAACAGCAGCAACGATGAGAGAGTAAATGACAAGAACTGTAATTCAGTTGAGAATGGTTTATAGAGCTAATAGCTGGAGGTATTCACCAGGCATACAACGGCATCAAGAAGGGCAGAGTAAATTACAGGAGCAGTAATGCAGTTAAACATGGTTTAAAGAATTAATAGCCAGATAGAGAGACTTACCAGGGACACCAATAATAGCCAGGCTGGGGTAATAAATATATTGAATAATCATCAGTGCGAGATAGATACGGAAGTTTAATGAGTACCGATCATAATATGTAGAAAGGGAGTAAATTACCGAGGATAAACTCCTGTCCACTGTTGTAAGATTCCAATCTATTGTTCTCAGATTCTGACCCATTGTTGTAACATTCCAATCCATTGTTCTCAGATTCTGACCCATTGTTGTAACATTCCAATCTATTGTTCTCAGATTCTGACCCATTGTTGTAACATTCCAGTCTTTTGTTCTCAGATTCTGATCTATCCTCTCTCTATCTCTCTGGAGCAGCTGATCTCTGTAAGTGCCGGGGCTGATGTTCCCACTGACTATGGAATAACATATTGAAAGAAGCCCCTTATTAATAGAAGATGGAAAACACAATTTGGGTCCATGGAGACTGACATTATGTACAGTCACGGAACAAACAGATTCAGTTAACTCTTTTCAATCCAACACTTTTTGCACCACAATAAAGTTGAACATTTACCCAGTCTGGATGGGATGTATGAGGGTTGCTGAGGGAAGGAATGGTGGAAATATCCGAGGCACTGGCCAGAATATTCCAATCCCCCTTGGATATTGGCGGGATGACAGATTTCCACAGGCTCGCCACTCTCTGGGTGGAGAAACGTCTCTTCATCTCAGTCCTGAAAGTTTTACCCTGTATCCTTAGACTATGAGCCCTCGTCCGGGAGTCCCCCACCATCGGGAACATCCTTCCTGCATCTACCCTGTCAAGTCCCGTTAGAATGTTATAGGTTTCGATGAGATCCCTCCTCACTCTTCTGAATTCCAGTGAATATAGTCCTAACCGACTCAATCTCTCCTCGTACGACAGTCCTACCACCCCAGGAATCAATCTGGTAAAACTCTACTGCACTCCCTCTATAGCAAGAGCATCCTTCCTCAGATAAGGAGACCAAAACTGCACACAATATTCCAAGTGCAGCCTCACCAGGGCCCTGCATAATTGCAGCAAAACATCCCTGCTCTTGTACTCGAATCCTGTCTCTATGAAGGCCAACATGACATTCGCCTTTCTCTACCACCTCTTGTACCTGCATGCTTACCTTCAGTGACTGGTGTACGAAAACACCCAGGTCTCACTGCATATTCCCCTCTCTCAGTTTATAGCCTTTAAGATAATATTTTTCCTTCCTGTTTTTGCGAGTAAAGAGGATAACTTCACATTTATCCACATTATACTGCATCTGCCATGCATTTGCCCACTCACTCAACTTGTCCAAATCACCCGGAAGCCTCTCTGCATCCCCTCACAACTCACCCTCACACCCAATTTTGTATCATCTGCAAATCTGGAGATATTACATTTAGTTTCCTCATCTAAATCATTAATATATATAGTGAATAACTGGGGTCCTAGCTCCGATCCCTGCGGTACCCCACTAGTCACTGCCTGCCATTCAGAAAAAGATCTGTATGTTCCAATGCTTTGTTTCCTGTCTGCCAACCAATTTTCTATCCATCGCAATACACTACCCCCAATCCCATGCGCGTTAATTTTCCACGATAAACCCTTACGTGGAACTTTGGCGAGAGCCTTCTGAAAGTGCAAATAAACCACATCCACTGGCTCCACCTCATCAACTCTACTAGTTACATCCTCGAAGAATGCTAGTAGATTTATCAAGCATGATTTTCCTTTCATAAATCCATGCTGACTCTATCCGATTCTACCACTGTTCTCCAAGTGCTCTGCTGCAAAATCTTTGATAATGGACTCCAGGATATTTCCCACGACCGATGTCAGGCTGACTGGTGTACAATTTCCTGCTTTTTCTCTACTCCCTTTTTGAATAGTGGGGTAACATTAGCTACCTTCCAATCTGTAGGAACTGTTCCGGAGTCCATAGAATCTTGGAAGATGACGACCGATGCATCCACTATTTCTAGGGCCACTTCCTGAAGTACACTGGGATGTAGATTACTAGGACCTGGGGATTTATCGGCCTTCAATACCATCAACATCTCCAACACCATTTCTCTACTAATACTGACATCTTTCAGTTCCTCTCTCTCACTAAACCCTGTATTCACCAACATTTCTGGTATGATATTGGCGTCCTCCTTTGTGAAGACAGAACTAAAGTATGCATTTAGTTGGTCAGCCATTTCTTTGTTTCCCATAATACATTCCCCTGTTTCTGACTGTAACGGGCCTTCATTTGTCTTCGCCAATCTTTTCCTCTTCACATACCTATAGATTCGTGTACAGTCAGTTTTTATGTTACCCATAAGCTTACTCTCGTACTCCATTTTCCCCTTCTTAATCAATCCCTTGGTGCTCCTTTGCTGAATTTTAAACTGCTCCCAATCCTCAGGTCTGTTGTTGTTCCTGGCAAATTTATATGCCTCTTCCTTGGATCTAATGCTGTCTCCAATCTACCTTGTAAGCCATGATTTGGCAACCTTTTCCGTTTTACTTTTGTGCCAGACAGGGATAAACAATTGTTGCAGTTCATCCATGCGCTCTTTGAATGTTTGCCTTTGCCTATCCAGGGTCATCTCTTTCAGTAACATTTCCCAATGTATCATCAACGACTCATGTCTCATACTTTCGTAGCTTACTTTATTAAGATTCACGACCATAGTCTCAGAATCAACTAGGTCACTCTCCATCATGATGAAGAATTTTATCATATTATGGTCGTTCATCCCCAAGGGATCTCGCACATCTAGATTGTCAATTATTCCTCTCTCATTACACAATAACCAGTCTAGGATGTCCTGTTCTCCAGTTGGTGCCTCAAAGAATTGGTCCTGAAAACCATCCCGTATATTCTCCAGGAATTCCTCCACAATGTATTGTGACCAATTTGATTTTCCCAATCTATATGCAGATTCAAGAAACTCATTACAGATGTTCCTTTATCGGTTGCATCTCTAATTTCCTGTTCAATGCCATTCCCAAATTACGCACTACACTCTGGGGGTCTATATACAAACCCCAATAACGTTTTCAGCCCCTTCGTGTTTCTCAGCTCTACCCATACATATTCGACATCGTCAGAGCTAATATCCTGCCTCACGATTGCGTTAATTTCCTCTTTAACCAGCAATGCAACTCCACCGGGGTTGGAGATAGGCCGTTTTACTGATAGTGTGAATATTTGGTCAGAAGCTCATCTCAAGACATCTCAGGGTTAACTATGTAACTAAGTCTGTGAACAGTTTGGCTTCGTCCCAAACATTTACAAAGGAGCGGGATGGAGTGTGTAACTAGGAAATGTTTGGAGCAGAGACAGAAAACAATGGCTTCAATCTTCTCAATATTTAATTGACATTGCAGATGTGTGAGATAATACATTTTGAAAGGATGAATGAGGAGAGACAATACAAGTTAAATGGGACAACTATAAAGGTGGCGAAATAACAGAGACACCTGGGGTGTTTGTGCACAAATCTTTGAAGGTGGCAGGAAAGGTTATCTTGACAGTTAATAAACGTACGGGATCCTTGGGTTTATAAATAGAGGCAAAAAGAACAAAAGCAAGGACATTATGTGAAAAATATATAAAATGCTAGTTCAGCTGCACCTGGAGTCTTGTGTCGAATACTGGGAACCAAACTTTCGGCAGGACATGAAGCCTTCGGAGAGGGTACAGAACTGTTTTACTAGAATTTGTCAGGGTATGAGGGATTACAGTTATGTCGCTGGGGTTGTTCTGCTCAGAGCAAAGAACTTTCAGAGGAGATTTGATTGAGGTGTTTAACATTCGGAAGGATTTCGATAAATTAAATAAAGAGAAACTGTTTCCAATGTCCAAGAGACACAGATTTAAGGCGATTGGTAAAAGAAGCAGATATGAGGATTTTTGTTTCTGAGTGGTTTGGATTTGGAATGCACTGTCTGATAGGCTGATGGATACAGATTCAATAGTAGATCACAAAAGAGAATTGGGTAAATATCTGAAGGAGAAAAAATGCAAGGATACAGTGAAAGAGCCAGGGAGTGGGACTAACTGGATTGCTCTTTGAAAGGGCCAGCACAGACTTGATGGGCCGAATGACCTCATTCTGTGTGTGCTATTCTATGAATCTATGATGGTTCCCACCTGGACTTTCACAATATTCCTCTCCTTTCACAAAGAGTTTGATAAAGTACCACATAAAAGCCATGTTACCGAATTAGAAACACATGGGATAAAAGGACCAATATCAGCCGTGACTCAGTTTGTAGCTCTCTCCCCTTTCAGTCACAAGCTTCCAGGATCAAGTGTCACTGCAGGACTTGATCACAAGAATCAATGCTGACATTGCAGTGCAGTACTGAGGGTATGCTGCACTGTCAGAGATGCAGTCTATGGAATGAAACTTTAAACCAAGTTGCAGTCTGTCCTCTCAGGTGGATGTTAAAGATCCCATCGCACTATGTAGAAGCAGGGCAGGGGAATTATTCCCGGTGTCCTGGTCAAAATGTTTCCTTCAATCAACATCACAAAAACAGATCTGATCATTATCACATTGCTGCTTGTGGGATCTTGCTGTGCAGAAATTGTCTGCTTCTTTCCTACATGACAAGAGTGACTTCGCTTTAATAAGTATTCATTGGTTGTAAATCACTTTGGAACATGCAGTGGTCACGAAAGGCGTTTCATAAATGGAAGTCTGTTCTTTTATTTTCAATGTCAGCATGTGGGAAATTAGCTCAGTGACAGAAAGTAGAGAATAGTGGAGAATGGTTGTTGTTCGGTCTGGAGGGAAGTAGTCAATGGGGTTCCCCAGGGTCACTGTTGCTGTATGTTAATGCAATGGGCTTGTGTACAGAGGTGATAATGAGAAATATTTCAGATGGCAGGAAAGGCAGAAATGTTAATAAGCAATGAGAAGGATAGTAACACACTTCAGGAGGACAGAGACTGACTGGTGAAATTTGCAGGCGGATGGCAAATATAATTTAAGACAGTGAAGTGTGAAGTGAGACATTTGGGTAGGAAGTGTAAGGGAAGGCAACAGAAACAAATGGGTATTGTTTAAATGAGGAGACAGTAACAGAGAGACTTGGTGTGTATTCAGACAGATCTTTGAAGGTCGCAGGAAAAGTTGGCAAGTTTATGTCTGATATAACAGACATCAGGTAGAAAATACTATTGAGAAGCAGGCTGAATATTCAAGGTCCAGAGGGGAAGTGAAAAAGCAAATAAGAGAAGCAAAGAGAGAGCATGAAAAGAGGCGAGTATTGAAGGAAATCCCAAAGTTTTCTATCGGCATCTAAATTGTAAAAGGGTAGTAAAAGGAACAATGGGGCTGACTCAGGACCATAAAGGGGATTTGCACATGGAGGCAGAGGATATAGCTGAGGTAATAAATGAATAATTTCCACCTGTCTTTACCAAGGAAGAAGATATGGAATCCTTTCCTTTATTCGCCGAGCTTTAGAATATACGAGCAGGGAGGTTATGCTAGAATTGTATAACTCATTGGTTAGGACACAACTTGAGTACTGTGTGCAGTTCTGCTCACCTCATTACAGAAAGGATGTAATTGCACCAGAGAGGGTACACAGGAGATTTACGAGGATGTTGCCAGGACTGGAAAAATGCAGCTATGAGGAAAGATTGGACAGGCTGCGGTTGTTCTCCTTGGAATAGAGAAGGATGAGGAGAAATCTGATTGAAATGTACAAAACTGGGAGGGGCCTGGATAGAGTGGAGGTGACGTGTCTATTCACCTCAGCAAAGAGGTCAGTGACGAGGGGGCATGGACTTAAAGTGATTGGTAGAAAGATTAAAAGGGAGCTGCGGATTTTATTTTTCACCCAGCGGGTGGTGGGAGTCTGGAACTCACTTTCTGAAAGGGTAGTTGAGGCAGAAACCCACAACTAATTCAAAAGGTGTCTGGATATGCACCTCAAGTGCTGTAATCTATCAAATGCTGGAAGGTAGGATCAGAATGGATGGGTCGTTTTTTGGACAGCATAGACACGATGGGCCAAGTGGCCTCTCTCTGTGCATTAACTTTCTATGATTCTAAGATGCAACCCAGGCAAGGTTGAAAGAGGAGGTAATTCAGACACTAGTGGGGTTTAAAATTGATAAAGAGGAAGTATTAAATAGGCTGTCTGGAATTAAATTGTATAAAGCACCAGGACCAGATGATATGCATCCAAGGATACTGAGGGAAGTAAGGGTGGAAATCGCAGAGGCACTGGACATAATTTCTCAGTCTTTCTTAGACTTGGGGGCGATGCCAGAGGACTGGAGAATTGCAAACGTTACACCCTTGTTCAAAAAAGGGTGTAAAGATAAGGCCAGCAACTGCAGGCCTGTCAGTTAAGCTTCGGTGGTGGGAAAACTTCTAGAAAGAAATAATCTTGGACAAAGCTAATAGTCACATGGACAAATGCGAGTTAATTAAACAAGCCAGCATGGATTTCTTGAGAGAACATCATGTTTAACTAATTTGCTGGAGATGTTTGAGGTGGTATCAGAGAGAGTTGATGAGGGCAATTCTGTTGATGTGGTGTACATTGACTTTTATATAACGGTCTGTTCAGTTTCAAATGAACCTGCCTCCACCATTCTCAAGCAGTGCATTCCAGACATTTAACTATTCCCTGCATGCAAAAACCTTTTGATACAATGCCACACAACAGACCTGTGAGCAAACTTGTAGCTCATGGAATAAAAGGGACATTAGCAACATGGATACGAAATTAGCTGAGTGACAGGAAACAAAGAGTAGTGGTTAATGGATGTTTTACAGGCTGGAGGAAGGTTTGCATTGGAGTCCCCCAGACATCAGTGTTGGGATCCTTGCTTTTCCTGATACATATTAAGGACCTAAACCTGGGTGTACAGGGCACAATTTCAAAGTTTGCAGCTGATACGAAAGTTGGAAGCATTGTGAACTGTGAGGAGGATAGTGTAGAACTTCAAAAGGACACACACAAGTTGGTGGAATGGGCAAACAGGTGGCAGATGAAGTTCAATACAGAGAAATGTGAAGTGATTCATGTTGGGAGGAAGAACACGGGGAGACAATATACAATAAAGGGTACAATTCTATAGGGTATGCAGGAGCAGAGGGACCTGTGTGTATATGTGCAGAAGTTATTGAAGGCGGCAGGACAGGTTGAGAAAGTGTTTAATAAAGCATGCAGTATCCTGGGCTTTATTAATAGGGGCATAGAGTACAAGAGCAAGGAAGTTATGTTGAACTTATATAACACACTATTTCAGCCTCAGCTGTGGCATTGCGTCCAGTTCTGGGTGCCACACTTGAGGAAAGACGTGAGGGCATTGGAGAGAATACAGAAAATATTCACGTGAATGATTCCCGGGATGAGGATTTTCAGTTATGAAGATAGGCTGGAGAAGTTAGGACTGTTTTCCTCGGAGAAGGCTGAGAGATGCTTTCGTAGAGGTTTCAAAAATCATGAGGTGTCTGGACAGAGGAGATAGAGAGAAACAGTTCCCACTCGTGAAAGGATCGAGAACGAAAGGGCCCAGATTTAAAGTCATGGGTAAAAGAAGCCAAGACGACCTGAAGAAAATATGTTTTCACACAGTGATTGGTTAGAGTCTGGAATGCACTGCCTGAGAGTGTGGTGGTGGCAGGTTCAATTGAAGCTGAATAGACTGTTATATGAGAAGGAAGAATGTGTAGGGTTACAGGGAGAATGCAGGGAACGGCATTAGGTGAATTGTTCATTCGGAGAGCTAGTGCAGACGCGAAATGCTGAATCGGTTGGTGATGGAAAGAAAATGGAAATGAACTCAGCTCAGGTTTGAATAAAAGTGGGCAGAACCCGGTCCTCCTCCCTCTTTACAGTGCTTTCCCTTTCTGCAGCCTCTGCTCCATTTGTTGATCACGTTACAGATCAAGGTACATTGTAACTACAGTCAAGAACAAAGAACAAAGAACAGTGCAGCACAGGAACATGCCATTCGGCCCTCCAAGCCTGCGCCGATCTTGATGCCTGCCTAAACTAACACCTTCTGCACTTACGGGGCCCATATCCCTCTATTCCCTTCCTATTCATATAGTTGTCAAGATGTCTCTTAAACGTCGCTATGGTATCTGCTTCCACCACCTCCCCCGGCAGCAAGTTCCAGGCACTCACCACCCTCTGTGTAAAAAACCTGCCTCGCACATCCCCTCTAAACTTTGCCCCTCGCACCTGAAACCTTTTTCCCCAGTAACTGACTCTTCCACCCTGGGAAAAAGCTTTTGACTATCCACTCTGTCCATGCCGCTCATAACTTTGTAAACCTCTATCATGTCACCCCTCCACCTCCATCGTTCCAGTGAAAACAATCCGAGTTTATCCAACCTCTCCTCATAGCTAATGCCCTCCAGACCAGGCAACATCCTGGTGAACCTCCTCTGTCCCCTCTCCAAAGCCTCCACATCCTTCTGGTAGTGTGGCGACCAGAATTGCACACAATATTCCAAGTGTGGCCTAACTAACGTTCTGCACAGCTGCAACATGACTTGGCAATTTTTATACTCTGTGCCTCATCCGATGAAGGCAAGCATGCCGTATGCCTTCTTGACTACCTTATCCACCTGTGTTGCTACTTTCAGTGACCTGTGGACCTGTACGCCCAGATCCCTCTGCCTGTGTATACTCCTCAGGGTTCTGCCATTTACTGTATACCTCCCACCTGCATTAGACCTTCCAAAATGCATTACCTCACATTTTTCCGGATTAAACTCCATCTGCCATTTCTCCGCACAAGTCTCCAACCGATCTATATCCTGCTGCATCCTCTGATAATCCTCATCACTGTCCGCCACTCCACCAACCTTTGTGTCATTCGCAAACTTACTAATCAGACCAGCTACATTTTCCTCCAAATCATTTATATATACTACAAACATCAAAGGTCCCAGCAGTGATCCCTGCGGAACACCACTAGTCACATCCCTCCATTCAGAAAAACGCCCATCCACTGTTATCCTCTGTCTTCTTTGACTGAGCCAGTTCTGTATCCATCTTACCAGCTCACCTCTGATCCTGTTTGACTTCACCTTTCGTACCAGTCTGCCATGCGGGACCTTGTCAAAGGCTTTAGTAAAGTCCATACAGATAACATCCACTGCCCTTCCTTCATCAATCATCTTCGTCACTTCCTCAAAAAACTCAATCAAAATAGTAAGACATGACCCCCCCTTTACAAAACCATGCTGTCTCTCGCTAATAAGTTCGTTTGTTTCCAAATGGGAGTAAATCATGTCCGGAATAATCCTCTCTAATAATTTCCCAACCACTGACGTAAGGCTCACCGGCCTATAATTTCGTGGATTATCCTTGCCAACCTTCTTCAACAAAGGAACAACATTGGCTATTCTCCAGTCCTCTGGGACCTCACCTGTAGCCAATGAGGATGCAAAGATTTCTGTCAAGGCCCCAGCAATTTCTTCCCTTGCCTCCCTCAGTATTTTAGGGTAGATCCCATCAGGCCCTGGAGTCGTATCTACCTTAATGCTTTGCAAGACACCCAACACCTCCTCCTTATTGTTAATGAAATGACTGAGACTATCTGCACTCCCTTCCCTAGGCTCATCATCCACCAAGTCCTTCACTTTGGTGAATACTGATGCAAAGTACTCATTTAGCACCTCGCCCATTTCCTCTGGCTCCACGCATTGATTCCCATCTCTGTCCTTGAGTGGGCCAACCCTTTCCCTGGTTACACTCTTGCTCTTTATATATGTATAAAAAGCCTTGGGATTTTCCTTAATCCTGTTTGCCAATGACTTTTCATGACCCCTTTTAGCCCTCCTAACTCCTTGCTTAAGTTCCTTCCTCCTGTCTTTATATTCCTCAAGTGCTTCGTCTGTTCCTAGCCTTCCAGCCCTTACAAATGCTTCCTTTTTCTTTTTGACTAGGCTCACAATATCCCGTGTTATCCAAGCTTCCCGAAACTTGCCAAACTTGTCTTTTTTCCAGAACATGCCGGTCCTGGATTCTAATCAGCTGACGTTTGAAAGACTCCCACATGTCAGATGTTGATTTACCCTCAAACAGCCGCCCCCAATCTAAATTATTCCGTTCCTGCCTAATATTGTTATAATTAGCCATCCCCCAATTTAGCACCTTCACCCGAGGACTAGACTTATCCTTATCCACAAGTACCTTAAAACTTATGGAATTATGGTCACTGTTCCCGAAATGCTCCCCCACTGAAACTTCGACCACCTTGCCGGGCTCATTCCACAATACCAGGCCCAGTATGGTCCCATCCCTAGTTGGACTATCTGCATACTGTTTCAAGAAGCCCTCCTGGAGGCTTCTCAGAAGTTCTGCCCCATCCAAGCCGCACAAAGCGAATCCCAGTCAATATAGGGGAAGTTATAATCACCCACCACTACAACCCTGTTACCTTTACATCTTTCCAAAATCTGTCTACATATCTTCTCCTCTCCCTCCCGCTGGCTGCTGGGAGGCCTGTAGTAAACCCCCAACATCGTGACTGCACCCTTCCTATTCCTGAGCTCCACCCATATTGCCTCGCTGCATGACCCCTCTGAGGTGTCCTCCCGCAGTACAGCTGTGATATTCTCCTGAACCAGTAATGCAACTCCCCCACCCCTTTTACATCCCCCTCTATCCCGCCTGAAGCTTCTAAAACCTGCATCATTTAGCTGCCAATCCTGCCCTTCCCTCAACCAAGTCCCTGCAATAGCAAAAACATCATATTTCCAAGTACTAATCCAAGTTCTAAGTTCATCTGCCTTGCCTGTTATACTTCTCGCATTGAAACAAATGCACTTCAGACCACCAGTCCCGCTGTGCTCAGAAACATCTCCCTGCCTGCTCTTCCTCTTCTTCCGACTGGCCTTATTTACTATGTCCTCCTCATTTATTTCACTAGCTGTCCTACTGCTGTGGTCCCCCCCCCTCACTGCCACACTAGTTTAAACCCTCCAGAGTGATGCTCGCAAACCTTGCAGCCAGGATATTAGTGCCCTTCCAGTTTATATGCAACCCGTCCTTCTTGTACAGGTCCCATCTGTCCCTGAAGAGATCCCAATTGTCCAGATATCTGAAACCCTCCCTCATGCACCAGCTGCTCAGCCACGTGTTTAGCTGCACTATCTTCCTATTTCTAGAATCACTAGCACGTAGCACTGGGAGGAATCCAGCGATTACAACCCTCGAGCTCTTGTTTTGTAACTTACTGCCTAACTTCCTAAACTCCCCCTGTAGGACCTCATCACTCTTCCTGCCTATGTCATTGCTACCGATGTGTACCACAACCTCTGGCTGTTCACCCTCCCCCTTCATAGTTCCCCCTGTCCGTTCAGAGATATCCTTGACCCTGAAACCCGGGAGGCAACATACCATCCTGTAGTCTCTTTCACGTCCAAAGAAGCGCCTAACTGTGCCCATAACTATAGAGTCCCCTATAACTATTGCTCTTCTGCGCTTTGTACCTCCCTGCTGAACAACAGTGCCAGCCGTGGTGCCACTGCTCTGGCTGCTGCTGTTTTCCCCTGATAGGCCATACTTCGTCCAGAGTTGGGTCACCAAATCCTCTGTCCTCCCTGAATGCCTGCAGCAGCTCACAACACAACCTCCAACAAACCATCCACAGCACCTCCACTAACTTTACAATAATAGAAGTAAGTCAAAAGCCTGTAAGTAAACCTGTAAGTTGGATGCCTGGTCCTTTTAAATAATACTAGAGGTGGTTCCTCATGTTGCTGAATGTATGTTCAGCTGAGAGTAACTAACACAGGCGGTCAGTGGACATGTACAGACCAAGTTTCAAAGACGTACATCAATGCTGCCGGTATGGTACATTGACATCACATTCAAAACCATCCTCAGAGCAACAATACATACATGGTACGATTGAGCTAGAGCCCTGCCCAGCATGGGGCACTTTGCACGCCGCACTAGAAGTGCCTGGCTGTGCAGTTCACATCTCTCTATGGATCCCAGCTTCTGTACCGTCAGCACCAGTAGTGCTGTACAGTCTAAAATAGTGGCTCGGGACAGATACAGTGGGAAAGGAATTCACTTCAGAAGGAGAAATGAGAAAAGATTGAAGTCAAAACATTTTCAGGAATATGAGAATGGGCAGGAGAGTGGGCTAATTGGAGGGGTGAGGCCATGGAGGGATTCAAACACAAGAATGTCTATATTAAAATTAAGGTGCTGCCAGACCGGGAGCCAATGTAGATCAGTGAGCACAGGGGTGATGGGTGATCAGGATTTGGTGTGAGTTAGGATACAGGCAGCAGAAATCTGGATGGTCTGTGGTTTATCGAGGTTTATAACTGGGAGGGTGACCAGGATAGAATTGGAATAGTCAAGTGTGGATTTAACAAAGGTACAGGTGAGGGTTTATGGAGCAGATTGGCTGAGACAGAGGTGGAGGTGGGGGATATGACAGAGGTGGTCGTAGACAGGGTTGGTACTGGAGAGAATATGGAGATGGACTCAGCTCAGTTTTAAATAGAACACACCGATTGCAAACAGTCTGGTTCAGCCTCAGATATTGGGCAGGGTGGTGTATTTGTTTCACAGATAGGGGATGGAGTTTGTGATGGAGACCAATGACACTGGCTTCAGTCTTCCCAAAATTTACATAACAGAACAGTATTTCAGTGAAACGGGGTTTACAGATGCCCTACCGGGAAGTAGAGACAGCAACAGCAGTAAAGATGAGAGAACAAATGTCAAGAAATCCAATAAAGTTGGCAATGGTTTATCGAGCTAATAGCTGGACATATTCACCAGGAATACAACGGCAGCAAAAAGTGCAGAGTAAATTATAGGAGCAGTAATGCTGTTAAACTTGGTTTATAGAATTAATAGCTAGATAGAGAGACTTACCAGGGACACCAACAATAGCCAGGATGGGATAGTAAATGTATTGAATAATCTTCAGTGCGAGATGTATACGAGAGTTTAATGAGTAAAAATCATAATATGTAGAAAGGTAGTAAAGATCCGAGGATAAACTCCTGTCCATTGTTGTAACATTCCAATCTATTGTTCTCAGATTCTGACCCATTGCTGCCACATTCCAATCTATTGTTCTCAGATTCTGACCCATTGCTGCAACATTCCAATCTATTGTTCTCAGATTCTGACCCATTGCTGCAACATTCCAATCCATTGTTCTCAGATTCTGCCCCATTGTTGTAACATTCCAATCTATTGTTCTCAGATTCTGACCCATTGTTGTTACATTCAAGTCATTTGTTCTCAGATTCTGACCCATTGTTGTAACATTCCAATCTATTGTTCTCAGATTCTGACCCATTGTTGTAACATTCCAATCTGTTGTTCTCAGATTCTGACCCATTGTTGTAACATTCCAATCTGTTGTTCTCAGATTCTGACCCATTGTTGTAACATTCCAATCTGTTGTTCTCAGATTCTGACCCATTGTTGTAACATTCCAATCTGTTGTTCTCAGATTCTGACCCATTGCTGTAACATTCCAATCTATTGTTCTCAGATTCTGACCCATTGTTGTAACATTCCAATCTGTTGTTCTCAGATTCTGACCCATTGTTGTAACATTCCAATCTGTTGTTCTCTGATTCTGACCAAGTGTTGTTACATTCCAGTCTTTTGTTCTCAGATTCTGATCTATCCTTTCTCTCTCTCTGGAGCCGCTGATCTCTGTTGTGCCAGGGCTGATGTTCCGGCTGAAACTATGGGACAACACATGGCAGCCCCTTATTAATAGAAGATGGAAAACTTCCAGTGACACAATTAGGGTCCATGGAGACTGACATTAGTTACAGTCACTGAACAAACAGATTCAGTTAACCCTTTTCAATCCAACACTTTTTGTACCACAATAAAGTAAATCATTTACCCAGTCTGGATGGGATGCATGTGGGTTGCTGAGGGATGGAATGGTGGAAGTAGCAGAGGCACTGGCCAGCATATTCCAATCCCTCTTGTACATGGGAGTGATGACGTAATTTCACTGGCTCACCACTCTCTGGGTGAAGAAATTTCTCCTCATTTCAGTCCTGAAAAGTTTACCCCGTATCCTTCGACTATGACCCCTGGTTCTGGACTCCCCCACCATCGGGAACATCCTTCCTGCAACTACCCTGTCAAGTCCTGTTAGAATTTTAGAGCTTTCTATGAGATACCTCTTCACTCTTCTGAACTCCAGCGAATATAATCCTAACTCTCCTCATACGTCAGTCCTGGCATCCCAGGAATCAGTCTGATAAACCTTCATTGCACTCTCGCTATAGCAGGAACATCCTTTCTCGGAGAAGGAGACCAAAACTGCACACAATATTCCAAGTGCGGCCTGACCAACGCCCTGTATAACTGCAGCAAGACATCCCTGCTCCTGTACTCGAATCCTGTCTCCATGAAGGACAACATAACAATCGCCTTTTTCTACCGCCTGTTGCACCTGCATGCTTACCTTCAGTGACTGGTGTACGAGAACACCCAGGTCTCGTTGCATATTCCCCTCTCTCAGTTTATCGCCGTTCAGATAATAATCTGCCTTCCTGTTTTTGCTACCAAAGTGGATAACCTCTCATTTATTCACATTATACTGCATCTGCCATGCAATAGCCCACTCACTGAACTTGTCCAAATCACCCTGAAGCCACTCTGCATCCTCCTCACATCTCACCCTCCCACCCAGTTTTGTGTCTTCTGAAAATTTGGAGATATCACATTTAGTTCCCTCATCTAAATCATTAATATGGAGTGTGAATAGTTGGGGTCCTAGCACCGATCCCTGTGGTATCCCACTAATCACTGCCTGCCATTTGGAAAAAGATCCGTTTATCACTACTCTTTTTTTCCATCTGCCAACCAATGTTCTATCTATCGCAATACACTACCACTAATCCCATGCGCTTTAATTTTACTCACTGATCTCTTATGTGGGACTTTGTCGAAAGCCTTCTGAAAGTCCAAATAAACCACATTCTCTGGCTCCCCATCATCAACTCTGTTAGTTACATATTCGAAGAATTCTAATAGATTTATCAAGCATGATTTCCCTTTCGTAAATCCATGCTGACTCTATCCGATTCTAACACTGTTCTCCAAGTGCTCTGCCATAAAAACTTTGATAATGGACTCCAGAATTTTCCCCACTACCGACGTCAGGCTGACTTGTCTATAATGCCCTGCTTTATTTCTACCTCCCTTTTTAAATGGTGGGGTTACATTAGCTGCCCACCAATCAGCTGGAACTGTTCCAAAGTCGATAGAATCTTGAAAGATGACCCTTCGGCCCACTGCGTCCATGCCGACCATAATGCCGATCTATACTGATTCCACGTGCCTGCATTAATTCCATATCCGTCTATGCTTTGCTCATTCAAATACCTGTCCAGATGACTCTTAAATGTGGCTACTGTTCCTGCCTCCACCACCTCCTCTGGCAGCTCATTCCAGATACGCAATATTCTTTGTGTGAAAAAATTACCCTTTTAATCCCCATTAAACCTCCTCCCTTTCATCTTAAATCTATGCCCTCTAGTTGAAGTCACCCCTACCATGGGAAACTGACTCTGGCTACCTGCTCAGTCTATGCCTCTCATAATTTTATATACCTCCATCATGTCCCCTCTCAGCAGTCTTTGCTCCAGGGAAAGCAGACGCCGCCCACCCAATCTCTCTTTATAACTCAAGCCCTCCAAACTAGGCAACATCCTTATGAATCTTTTCTGTACCCTCTCTAGCTTAATCACATCTTTCCTGTAGTGCGGTGACCAGAACTGCACACTGTACTCCAAATGCGGAATAACCAATGTTATGTACAACTGTAACATGACGTCCCAACTCTTGTACTCCATGCCGCATTTGATGAAGACAAGCATGCCATACACCTTCTTCACCACCCAGTCTACCTGTGTTGCCACAATCAGGGAACTATGCACAAGGTCTCTCTGCTCAACAACACTCCCCAGGCCCTGTCATTCACTGTATATGTACTGCACCGATTTAACTTCCCAAAATGCATCACTTCGCACTTGTCTGCATTAAATTCCATTTGCCAATCCCTTGCCCACTTTCCAAGTTTATCTATATCCTGTTGTAACCTTACACAACCTTCTTCACTTTCTACTATCCCATCAATTTTTGTATCATCTGCAAACTTACCAATCATGCCCCCTACATTCATATCCAAGTCATTAATATATATGACAAACAAGAGAGGACCCAGAACCGATCCCTGTGGCACACCACTGGTCACCAGCCTCCAATCTGAAAAACAACCCCCCACTACCATCCGATCACCAAGCCAATTTTGTATCCAATTGGCTAGCACATCCTGGATCCCATGTGTTTGAACCTTCTGGACCAGCCGACCATGCGGGACCTTGTCAAAGGCCTTGCTAAAGTCCATGTAGACAACGTCCTTCGCCCTGCCCCCATCAATCCTCTTGGTCACCTCCTCAAAAAACTCAATCAAATTCCTGAGGCATGATTCCCATGCACAAAGCCATGCTGACTATCCCTAATCAGACGTTGCCTTTCCAGATGCATATAAACCCTATCTGTCAGAATCCCTTCCAATAACTTTCCCATCACTGATGGAAGGCTCACCGGCCTGTAGTTCCCTGGCTTATCACTGCTGCCCTTATTAAATAAAGGCACAACATTAGCTATCCTCCAGTCTTCCGGTACCTCACCCATGGCTAACGATAATGCACAAATCTCTGCTCGGGCTCCAGGAATATCCTCCCTTTCTTCCCATAGCATCCTAGGATACACCTGGTCAGGCCCTGGGGATTTATCTACCTTAATGCGCTTCAAAACCTCCAACACTGCCTCCTTTGTAATGTTGATATGCTCCAGGATATCACTGTTCCCTCCCTTGAACTCACTAGCTTCCATGTTGTCTCCATGGTAAATAAAGACGAGAAGTATTCATTTAAGACCTCGCCCATTTCGCGTGGCTGCACACGTAGATTACCACACTGATCCTTAAGGGGACCGACTCTCTCCCTAGCTACCCTTTTACTCTTAATATACTTATAGAATATTTTAGGATTCTCCATTATCCTATCTGCCAGCGAAATCTCGTGGCCCCTTTTCTCCCTCCTAATTTCTTTCTTGAGTGCACTCCTACATCCACTCTATTCCTGGAGGGACTCGTTTGATCCCCAGCTGCCTATACCTGACATATGCCTCCTTCTTTGTCCTGATCAGACCCTCAACATCCCTCATCAACCAAGGTTCCCTAAACTTGCCAGCCTTGCCCTTCCATCTAACAGGAATATGCCGGCCCATAACTCTTCCTATCTCACTTTTAAAAGCCTCCCACTTGCCAGACGTCCCTTTACCTGTACACAGCCCTTTCATTCAACTTTTGAGAGTTCCTGTCTGATGCTATCAAAATTAACCTTCCTCCAATTTAGGACTTCATTCTGAGAACCAGTCTTATCCTCTTCCATAACTATCTTGAAGCTAATAGAGTTATGGTCACTGGTTCCAAAGTGCTCCCTCACTAACACATCATCCACCTGCCCATCCTCATTTCCAAAGAGGAGTTCGAGTGTAGCCTTTTCTCTCATAGGGCCATCCATATACTGTTTCATAAAACTATCCTGGACACACTTAACAAATTCTTGCCCATCTGATCCCTTAGCACCAAGGCAGTCCCAGTCAATATTAGGAAAGTTAAAATCACTTACTATTACAACCCTATAATTCCTACACCTACATGTGATTTCCCTGCATATATGCTCCTCCAATTCCCTCTGACTATTGGGGGGCCGATAGTGTAATCCCATCAAAGAGATCACCACTTGCTTATTTCTAAGCTCCACTCATTTGGCCTCACTGGACGTTCCCCGCGGGATATCCTCTCTAACTACTGCCGTGATGTGCTCCCTAATCAATTGTGCAACTCCCCATCCTCTCTTCCCTCCAACTGAAGCATCGGGACACCATAACATTGAGCCGCCAGTCTTGCCTATCCCTCAACCACGTTTCTGTAATAGCTATAATATCACAATCCCATGTACTGATCCATGCTCTGAGTTCATCTGCCTTAGCTGTAAGGCCTCTTGCATTAAAGTAGTTTAGTTTAGAGATACAGCACTGAAACAGGCCCTTCGGCCCACCGAGTCTGTGCCGACCATCAACCACACATTCATACTAATCCTACACTAATCCCATATTCCTATCACATCCCGACCTGTCCCTATATATTTCCCTACCACCTACCTATACTAGGGGCAATTTATAATGGCCAATTAACCTATCAACGTGCAAGTCTTTGGCATGTGGGAGGAAACCGGAGCACCCGGAGGAAACCCACGCAGACACAGGGAGAACTTGCAAACTCCGCACAGGCAGTACCCAGAATTGAACCCGGGTCCCTGGAGCTGTGAGGCTGCGGTGCTAACCACTTGCAGTTTAGTCGACCAGACCTTCCACGCTCCCTGTCAGGCCACTGCCAGGCCCGCCTACTGGACTTGCTTGCATTAACCTCTACATTTACCTTAACTATGTCATCGGAGAGACTACTACTTTGAGTCCCACCTCTCTGCAAGACTAGTTTAAACCCTCCCGAGTCGTACTAACAAACCTCCCCGCAAGGATATTGGTCCCCTTCCAGTTTAGATGCAATCCGACCCTCTTCAACAGGTCACCTCTGCACCAGAAGAGATCCCAATGATCCAATTAGCTGAAGCCCTCCCGCCTACACCAGCTCTTCAGCCACACTTTCATTTCCTTAATCCTCCTATTCCTATCCTCACTAGCACGTGGCACAGGGAGTAATCCTGAGATTCTTCTTCCTCTTTGTCTTTGGCCTCCTTATCTCGAGAGACAATGGGTAAGCTCCTGGAGGTGGTCAGTGGTTTGTGAAGCAGCGCCTGGAGTGGCTAAAAAGGCCAATTCTCGAGTGACAGGCTCTCCCACAGGTGCTGCAGAAAAATTTGTCTGTCGGGGCTGTTACATAGTTGGCTCTCCCCTTGCGCTTCTCGCTTTTTTCCTGCCAACTGTGAAGACTCTTCGACTCGCCACATTTTTGCACCTCCTTTATGGCTGCCCACCAGCTCTGGCGATCGCTGGCAACTGACTCCCACGACTTGTGATCAATGTCACAGGACTTTATGTCGCATTTGCAGACGTCTTTAAAGCAGAGACATGGACGGCCGGTGGGTCTGATACCAGTGGCGAGCTCGCTGTACAAAGTGTCTTTGGGGATCCTGCCATCTTCCAAGCGGCTCACGTGGCCAAACCATCTCAAGCGCCGCTGACTCAGTAGTGTGTATAAGCTGGGGATGTTGGCCGCCTCGAGGACTTCTGTGTTGGAGATACGGTCCTGCCACCTGATGCCAAGTATTCTCCGGAGGCAGTGAAGATGGACTGAATTGAGACGTCGCTCTTGGCTAACATACGTTGTCCAGGCCTCGCTGCCATAGAGCAAGGTACTGAGGACACAGGCTTGATATACTCGGACTTTTGTGTTCCTTGTCAGTGCGCCATTTTGCCACACTCTCTTGGCCAGTTTGGACATAGCAGTGGAAGCCTTTCCCGTGCGCTTGTTGATTTCTGCATCTAGAGACAGGTAACTGGTGACAGTTGAGCCTAGGTAGGTGAACTCTTGAACCACTTCCAGAGCGTGGCCGCCGATATTGATGGATGGAGGATTTCTGACATCCTGTCCCATGATGTTCATTTTCTTGAGGCTGATGGTTAGGCCAAATCCTGAGATTACCCCTAGAGGTTCTACTTTTTAACCTTCTGCCTAACTCCCTATATTCACTTTGCAGGACCTTATCTCTCTTCCTGTCTATGTCGTTAGCACCAATATGGACCACGACCTCTGGCTGCTCACTCTCTCCTTTCAGAATTTCCTGCAGCCACTCCGAGACATCCTTGACCCTCGCAGCAGAGAGGCAACATACCATCCTGGTGCCTCTTTTGCGGCCACAGAAACGCCTACCTGCACCCCTTACGATAGAATTTCCTATCACGATAGCTCTTACACACCTTTTCGTGTCCTGCTGTGCGGCAGAGCCCTCTGTGGTCCCATGGGCCTGGCTGTTGCTGCTTTCCCTTGGGAGGTCATCCCCCCCAACAGTATCCAAAGCGGTCTATCTGTTTGAGAGGTGGTGGCCACAAGGGACTCCTGCACTACCTGCCTGTGCCTACTACTCTGTCTGGTGGTCACACATCCCTTTTCTGCCTGTACAGCTATTATCTGCGGTGTGACCACCTCGCTAAACATGTTATCCACGACTTCCTCAGCATTATGGATGCTCCACAGTGAATTCTCCTGCAGCTCCATCTCCATAATGCGGGTCGCCAGTAGTTGCAGATGGATCCACTTCCTGCACACATGCTCACTAGGGACACTGGAAGCATCCCTGATTTCCCACAAAGGGCAGGAGGAGCAGATCACGGGGCTGAACTCTCCTGTCATGACCTACCCTTAGACTAATTAGTTACACCCTTAATTAAAAAAAAATACTAATTACATGAGGGGCCTTGTTCTGCCCACTTCAATCTAAGGTTCTTAATAATTAAAAAAAGAAACACTTCAGTAGTACTCACCTGATCACCAGAGTTCTTTTCCCACAAAAATAAACTTTTCACTTTTTTAAAGATATCTACATGCACTAATAGCTGCTACTCACCCAACCAATCAGCTTGCAGCTCTCCTCTGACGTCACTGTTGGCTTTCTTCATGAATAATTCTATTATATTATGGTCACTCATCCTCAAGGGATTTCACACAACTAGATTGCCAATTATTCCTCTCTCTTTACACAATACCCAGTCTGGGATGACCTGTTCTCTAGTTGATTCCTCAACGTATTGGTCCAGAAAACTATCCCATATACACTCCAGTAATTCCTCCTCGACGTTATTGTGACAAATTTGATTTGACCAATCTATATGCAGATTAGACTCACCCATAATTACAGATGTTGCTTTATCGCATGCATCTCTAATTTCCTGTTTAAGACCATTCCCACATCACCACCACAGTTTGGGGGTCTATATATAACACCCACTCACGTTTTTTGCCCCTTAGTGTTTCCCAGCTCTACCCATACAGACTCCACATCATCAGATCTCATATCCTTCCTCACTATTGTATTACTTTCCTTTTCAACCAGAAATGCAACTCCACCGCGGGTGGAAATAAGCCATTTTACTGATGGTGTGAATATTTGGTCAGAAGCTCATCGCAAGGCATCTCAAGGTTAACTATGTAACAAAGTGTGTGAACAGTTTGGCTTTTCGTCTCAAACATTTACAAAGGAGAGGGATGGAGTATGTAGCTAGGAAATATTTGAAGCAAAGACAGAAAACAATGTCTTCAATCTTCTCAATATTTACTTGGCATTGCAGATGTGTGAGGTAATACATTTTGAAAGGAGGAATGAGGAGAGACAATACAAGTTAAATGGTATAACTATAAAGGTGGTGAAATAACAGAGACACCTGGAGTATTTGTACACAAATCTTTGTAGCCAAACCGTTAATAAATATATGGGATCCTCGGTTTTATAAATAGAGGCAAAAAAAGCAAAAGCAAGGACATTATGTGAAACATATATAAAATACTAGTTCAGCTGCACCTGAAGTCTTGTGTCGAATACTGGGAACCACACTTTAGGAAGGACATGAAGTCTTCGGAGAGGGTACAGAACTGTTTTACGAGAATTTGTGCAGGCATGAGGGATGACAGTTATGTAGCTGGGGTTGTTCTGCTTCGAGCAGAGAACTTTCAGAGGAGATTCGATTGAGATGTTTAACATTAGGAAGGGTTTAGATAAATTAAATAAAGAGAAACTGTTTCCAATGTCCAAGGGACCGGTAATAAGAGACACAGATTTAAGGCGATTGGTAAAAGAAGCAGACATGAGGATTTTTGTTTCTGAGTGGTTTGGATTTGGGATGCACTGTCTGATAGGCTGATGGATACAGATTCAGTAGTATATCCCAAAAGGGAATTGGATAAATATCTGAAGAATAAAAAATGTTCGGATATAGTGAAAGAGTCAGGGAGTGGGACTAACTGGATTGTTCTTTGAAAGGGTTCAGCACTGACTTGATGGGCCGAATGACATCATTCAGGGCTGTGCTATTCTATGATTCTATGATTGTTCCAGCCTGTACTTTCCCAATATTCCTATCCTTTCAGCAGCTGTTTGATAAATTACCACATAACAGCCGTGTTACCAAATTAGAAACACATGGGATTAAAGGACCAATGTCAGCAGTGGCTCAGTTTGTCGCTCTCTCCCCTTTCAATCACAAGCGTCTAGGATCAAGTGTCACTGCAGGACTTGATCACAAGAATCAAGGCTGACACTGCAGTGCAGTACTGAGGGAGTGTTTCACTGTCAGAGGTACCGCCTTATCAACGAAAAGGTAAAGCCAGGCCCCGTGTTGCCCACTCAGGTGGATGTAAAGATCCCATGGAATTATTTTGAAGGTCAGGGGAATTATTCCCAGTGTCCTGGTCAACATTTACCCCTCAATTCAACATCACAAAAACAGATCTGATCATGATCACACTGCTACTTGTGGGATCTTGCTGTGCGGGAATTGACTTTGTTTTTCCTGCATTTACAAGACTGACTAAACGTTAAAAACGACTCGTTGGTTGTAAATCGCTTTGGGACATGCAGTGATCATGAAGGCGTTACATAAATGGAAGTCCTTTTTTTATTCTCAATGTCAGCATGCAGGAAATTAGGTCAGTGACAGAAAGCAGACAGTAGTAGAGAATGGTTGTTGATCAGTCTGGAGGGAAGTACACAGTGGGGTTCCGCAGGGTTACTGTTGGGATCACTGTTGCTGTATGTTAATGCAATGGGCTTGTGTACAGAGAGGATAATGTCAAAGTTTTCAGAGGGCAGGAAACTCAGAAATGTTAATAAACAGTCTGAAGGATAGTAACAGACTTCGGGAGGACAGAGACTGACTGGTGAAATGGACAGGAACATGGCAGATGTAATTTAACACAGTGAAATGTGAAGTGAGACATTTGGGTAGGAAATATGAGGTGAAACAATATAAACTCAATGGTACCATTATAAATCGGGTGAAGGATTAGAGAGAAGTGGCGTGTACACACACAGATCTTAGAAGGTAAGATGTAGTGTCTTTGGTGTGAGAGAGAGAGATACAGAGTAATAAAACTCTGGAGGAAATGCTGATGTTTATACATCATTGGTTAGATCCCAGCTGGAGAATTGTGTCCAATTCTGATCACCACGGTTTGGTAAGGATGTCAAGGACTCAGTGAAGATACTGAGGTGATTTTCTGGAATGGTACCAGGGATCTGGGAATTCATTTACGTTGAGAAATTTGAAAAGCTGGGATTGTTCGCTTTAGAGCACTGATGGGTAAGGGGAGATTTAATATGGAATTCAAAATCATGAGGGGTTTTGATAGGGTAATTAATGTGAAACTGTTTCCAGTGTCAGAAAGTGCAGTATTAAGAAGACACAGATTGAAGGTAATTGACAAAGAACCAGAGGTGAAATGAGGAGAATTTTCTTCCACAGCAAGTTGTTTTGATCTGGAATTCATTGCCTGAAAACATGATGGAAGCAGATTCAATAATATCTTTCAGCCTCTCACACTGCTCAATGTACCACACCCCCATCACTCACCCATCAGCTGTCCCTAACACTCAGGACTCACACATAACATTCACATACTCCACCTCACCCTCACACACCTTCCACTGATACCAGCCTCACACCCACATCTCACTGTCTCCACATACCACCAGCTATTGAGCTATGGAAGGCACATCACACAAACACTGTGAAACACAATTACTGATATTCCACCCCCTCTCTGACAGGACAAGGTAGCCCATAATCACAGGGGGCAGAAGTGAACTAGCGGGGGCCAGGCATATCTTCATCCCCTGAGCCTGAGGGAGGAGATGGTTCTCTACATCATGGGACTGGCTGTCACAGAGCCCGTGGCATCCGGACTCGCCGACAGCATTCAGGCTGTTGCTATGTTCCTGCCTTATGTCCCTTTTTAACTCCTACCTCCCCCTCATCTTGCTGTCTGGGATGATGTCCAAGCTGCAGATGGTGGGACCATGGACCTCCTGCTTTCCATCCCACCCCCAATCCCACACCCCAACCTTCCAATTCTGATTTATACTTTCCAACGATAACTGAAAACTGCCAGCTTCCCAGTCACAGCAGCTCCAGGAGACAGAGACAGAGCAGCAGCACAGCACTGATGGTGAAGCCCCATCACTTGGTCTGATACTCACAGACAACAGATCAAATACCTACACTGTGTGTGCTTTAGAGGCTGGTAAAGAGTCAGAATCTACACGTGGTGAGTTACCGAGCACGAGTGAGCTGCCGCCAGGCCAGGGGGAAAGGATAGTTCATGCGTCAGATGACCGGAGGGCAATGTCACAAACGAGTTATAATACACAGGACTCAGATATGAACTTTGCTGGAGCAGCATACAGGAGAATGATGATGGATATGGACACTGAGATACTTTGTCCATTGACAGGCCTGTCAGACAGTCTGTTGTCACTATCAAAGAACATGGAGGAGTCCAGCTCCAACATGACACAGGACATTGCACAGAGCTTGAAGCCCATTTTTTCCCCTATGGAAGTGGTCACTAACTCCATGACAGCACTAGCGGACCCAGCCTTGATGCAGTGTCTGGTGACCATTGTCTCAGCTTCCACTGCAGCACAGACGGCAGACACCCAACGTCTCTGTGATGCAGTGGAAACTCAGACTGCTTGCTGCCATGCAGGATCAGACTGCTGTCATCATGGCTGTGGATCTCGGTGTTCAAAGGGGTTTGCAGGCTCTCACAACAGTCCAGCAATCTGTGATCCAGTAGATTACTGAGATTACTGAGATGTCGCCCCGTGGGAGTGACAGTGTCTCCGTGGAGTATGAACCTGCTGTCCTCTCTCAGGATGACAGTATTTGTTCTCCTTTCACTGGCACTCCACCAATGTCCTTGTTGTTACCCATTAGCCAGCCCAGGCTGCTGCTGCCCATGTCATGGTGGTGCAGTCTGAATCCGTGCCCTCAAGGCCCTGAGCTGCTCGAGGACGTCCTGCAAGGCCATCTGCAGTCTCCCCCAGCGAAAGTCAGCAGCCTTCCACCAGCCATGCTGCAGTCACTGGGGAAACACTGTGTCGGAGCACTAGGCAAGTCGAGGGATCCACAAGACAGGCACTAAGGGAATATTCAAGGGTGAATTGTTCAGCTTTGTTTGTATAATTGGATGTGTTATTGGATAAAGATGTCAATGAAAAGTTTTTTGTTGGTGTTTTTTTATTGCAGGACACTGTGATGGGGCGTCTCAGATGGGTGTAATGGGGGAGAATGGAGGATCCATGGTGGGAAAGGGAAGTTGTCCTGTGGGAACCGAAATTCTAGCAGGGTCTCTCCGACAGCCTGCCCGGTTCAAAGGCATCCATGAAATATCCTCCCTCACTCCTCCTCCTGAGGTAGCCTCCGGATTCCTGGTGCCAATGCCTGTGTCCTCATGATGGTGATGATATGAAGGATGCAGCAGAACACCATGAACTTGGACACCTGCTCCAGTGTGTACTGGAGGGCTCCCACGAGCGGTTCAGACGTCGGAAGCATTGCTTCATCACACCGATGGTCTGTTCCACCATGTTCCTGGTGACTCCATTGCTCACGTTATACACGGGTTATTTTCATGCGGTTTGTTGGCATTGATGCTGGGGGTTGAATTAGGAGTGATGTACAGAGTGAGGTAGGCATTGTCTCCGAGGAGCCGCATTCTGGTTCTGCAGAGAGGCCCGAAGTGTTGGGACTGGCTGCCTGCTTCAGAATGAAGGTGTGATGACTGCTGACAGGATGTGGACATTGACCAACATGATGTACTGGGCATGCTCACACACGAACTGTACATTAATGGAGTGAGAGTTCTTTCACTTCCTGTACCTCTCCCCGTTGACATTCGGGCCGCGCAGAGCCACCTCCACCAGCAGGAATCCCGCTTCCCTGACAAAGCCACGGGACCTCTCACCCTGCTTCACCCTGCGGAGGTGAAAATTATATAATCACCTCACCCGACATAGATGGCCTCCATTAACCAGCAGATACATCATTGGACAGCATATAGATAGACAATGGATACGTCACACGATGCTGCCTGGGAAGATCCAGATACATAGAAGTTCAATGAAACTGTGACCTTAACGGCTATGGACAGCTCCGTCCTCACCCTGGTGTGAGGCTCCAGGTCGTGTTACAGGAGGGGGCACTGCTATGTGACCACCTCCTTATTGAATCAGAGTCACCTCACACACTGCTCCTGGGTTAGGTGCAGGTAGGAAAAGTACTCTTGGGAAACCCGGGGTGGGTAGCGGAAAGCCCCCTCCCTCTTTACAAAGAACAAAGAACAAAGAAAATTACAGCACAGGAACAGGCCCTTCGGCCCTCCAAGCCTACGCTGATCCAAATCCTCTATCTAAACCTGTCGCCTATTTTCCAAGGGTCTGTATCTCTTTACTTCCTGCCCATTCATGTATCTGTCTAGATACATCTGAAAAGATGTTATCGTGCCCGCGTCTACCACCTCCGCTGGCAATGCGTTCCATGCACCCACCACCGTCTGCGTAAAGAACTTTCCACGCATATCCCCCCTAAACTTTTTCCCTCTCACTTTGAACTCGTGCCCCCTTGTAATTGAATCCCCCACTCTGGGAAAAAGCTTCTTGCTATCCACCCTGTCTATACCTCTCATGATTTTGTACACCTCAATCAGGTCCCCCCACAAACTCCGTCTTTCGAATGAAAATAATCCTAATCTACTCAACCTCTCTTCATAGCTAGCGCCCTCCATACCAGGCAACATCCTGGTGAACCTCCTCTGCACCCTCTCCAAAGCATCCACATCCTTTTGGTAATGTGGCGACCAGAACTGCACGCAGTATTCCAAATGTGGCCGAACCAAAGTCCTATACAACTGTAACATGACCTGCCAACTCTTGTACTCAATACCCCGTCCGATGAAGGAAAGCATGCCGTATGCCTTCTTGACCACTCTATTGACCTGCGTTGCCACCTTCAGGGAACAATGGACCTGAACACCCAAATCTCTCTGTACATCAATTTTCCCCAGGACTTTTCCATTTACTGTATAGTTCACTCTTGAATTGGATCTTCCAAAATGCATCACCTCGCATTTGCCCTGATTGAACTCCATCTGCCATTTATCTGCCCAACTCTCCAATCTATCTATATTCTGCTGTATTCTCTGACAGTCCCCTTCACTATCTGCTACTCCTCCAATCTTAGTGTCGTCTGCAAACTTGCTAATCAGACCACCTATACTTTCCTCCTCATCATTTATGTATATCACAAACAACAGTGGTCCCAGCACGGATCCCTGTGGAACACCACTGGTCACACGTCTCCATTTTGAGAAACTCCCTTCCACTGTTACTCTCTGTCTCCTGTTGCCCAGCCAGTTCTTTATCCATCTAGCTAGTACACCTTGGACCCCATGCGCCTTCACTTTCTCCATCAGCCTACCATGGGGAACCTTATCAAACGCCTTACTGAAGTCCATGTATGTGACATCTACAGCCCTTCCCTCAGCAATCAACTTTGTCACTTCCTCAAAGAATTCTATTAAGTTGGTAAGACATGACCTTCCCTGCACAAAACCATGTTGCCTATCACTGATAAGCCCATTTTCCTCCAGATGGGGATAGATCCTATCCCTCAGTATCTTCTCCAGCAGCTTCCCTACCACTGACGTCAGACTCACCGGTCTATAATTACCTGGATTTTCCCTGCTACCCTTCTTAAGCAAGGGGACAACATTAGCAATTCTCAAGTCCTCCGGGACCTCACCCGTGTTTAAGGATGTTGCAAAGATATCTGTTAAGGCCCCAACTATTTCCTCTCTCGCTTCCCACAGAAATCTGGGATAGATCTCATCCGGACCTGGGGACTTGTCCACCATAATGCCTTTTAGAATACCCAACACTTCTTCCCTCCTTATGCCGACTTGACCTAGAGTAATCAAACATCTGTTCCTAACCTCAACATCCGTCATGTCCCTCTCCTCGGTGAATACCGATGCAAAGTACTCGTTCAGAATCTCACCCATTTTCTCTGACTCCACGCATAACATTCCTCCTTTGTCCTTTAGTGTGCCAATCCTTTCTCCAGTTACCCTCTTGCTCCTTATATATGAATAAAATGCTTTGGGATTTTCTTTAACCCTGTTTGCTAAAGATATTTCATGACCCCTTTTAGCCCTCTTAATTCCTCGTTTCAGATTGCGCCTACAATCCCAATATTCTTTCAAATCTTCGTCTTTCATCAGCCGCCTACACCTTATGTATGCTTCCTTTTTCCTCTTAGCTAGTCTCACAATTTCACCTGTCATCCATGGTTCCCTAATCTTGCCATTTCTATCCCTCATTTTCACAGGAACATGTCTCTCCTACACGCTAATCAACCTCTCTTTAAAAGCCTCCCACATATCAAATGTGGATTTACCTTCAAACAGCTGCTCCCAATCTACATTCCCCAGCTCCTGCCGAATTTTGGTATAGTTGGCCTTCCCCCAATTTAGCACTCGTCCTTTAGGACCACTCTCGTCTTTGCCCATGAGTATTCTAAAACTTACGGAATTGTGATCACTATTCCCAAAGTAGTCCCCTACTGAAACTTCAACCACCTGGCCTGGCTCATTCCCCAACACCAAGTCCAGTATGGCCCCTTCCCGAGTTGGACTATTTACATCCTGCTCTAGAAAACCCTCCTGGATGCTCCTTACAAATTCTGCTCCATCTAGACCTCTAACATTAAGTGAATCCCACTCAAAATCATGAGTGGTATAGACAGGGTGGATAGCAAGAGGCTTTTTCCCAGAGTGGGGGTTTCAATTACTAGAGGACACGAGTTCAAAGTGAAAGGGGAAAAGTTTAGGGGGGATATGCGTGGAAAGTTCTTTACGCAGAGGGTGGTGGGCACCTGGAACGCATTGCCAGCGGAGGTGGTAGATGCGGGCACGATGGAGTCTTTTAAGATGTATCTAGACAGATACATGAATGGGCAGGAAGAAAAGAGATACAGAACCTTAGAAAATAGGCGACATGTTTAGAGAGAGGATCTGGATCGGCGCAGGCTTGGAGGGCCGAAGGGCCTGTTCCTGTGCTGTAATTTTCTTTGTTCTTTGTTCTTTCTTTGTTCTTTTCTTTGTTCTTTCAATGCTGTGGCCATTTCAGAGACATGGGTAGAGCAGGGACAGGAATGGATGTTGCGGGATCCGGGATTTAGATGTTTCACTAAGAACAGAGAAGATGGTAAAAGAGGGCGGTGTGTGGCATTGTTAATCAAGGAAAGTATTACAGCGGCAGAAAGGACGTTTGAGGACTCGTCTACTGAGGTATTCTGGGCCGAGGTTAGAAACAGGAGAGGAGAGATCACCCTGTTGGGAGTTTTCTATAGACCTCCAAATAGTTCCAGAGATGTAGAGGAAAGAATAGCAAAGAGGATTCTTGACAGGAGCGAGAGTAACAGGGTAGTGGTTATGGGGGACTTTAACTTTCCAAATATTGACTGGAAATACTATAGTTCGAGTACTTTAGATGGGTCAGTTTTTGTCCAGTGTGTGCAGGAGGGTTTTCTGACACAGTATGTCGACAGGCCAACCAGGGGCGATGCCACATTGGATTTGGTACTGCGTAATGAACCCGGCCAGGAGTTAGATTTAGAAGTTGGTGAGCACTTTGGTGATGGTGATCACAATTCGGTTAGGTTTACCTTAGCGATGGGCAGGGACAGGGATATACCGCAGGGCAAGAATTATAGCTGCGGGAAAGGAAATTATGATGCGATTAGGCAAGATTTAGGATGCGTAGGATGGGGAAGGAAACTGCAGGGGATGGGCACAATCGAAATGTGGAGCTTATTCAAGGAGCAGCTACTGCGTGTCCTTGATAAGTATGTACCTGTCAGGCAGGGAGGAAGTTGTCGAGCGAGGGAGCCGTGGTTTACTAAAGAAGTTGAAGAGCTTGTCAAGAGGAAGAAGAAGGCTTATGTTAGGATGAGACGTGAAGGCTCAGTTAGGGCGCTTGAGAGTTACAAGCTAGCCAGGAAAGATCTAAATGGAGAGATAAGAAGAGCAAGGAGAGGACACGAGAAGCCATTGGCGGATAGGATCAAAGAAAACCCTAAGGCTTTCTCTAGGTATATCAGGAATAAAAGAATAACTGGAGATAGGTTAGGGCCAATCAAGGATAATAGTGGGAAGTTGTGTGTGGAATCGGAGGAGATAGGGGAAGTGTTAAATGAATATTTTTCGTCAGTATTGACAGTGGAGAAAGAAAATGTTGTCGAGGAGAATACTGAGATACAGACTACTAGGCTAGATGGGATTGAGGTTCACAAGGAGGAGGTGTTAGCAATTTTGGAAAGTTTGAAAATAGATAAGTCCACTGGGCCAGATGGGATTTATCCTAGGATTCTCTGGGAAGCCAGGGAGGAGATTGCAGAGCCTTTGTCCTTGATTTTTATGTCGTCATTTTAGACAGGAATAGTGCCAGAAGACTGGAGGATAGCAAATGTTGTCCCCTTGTTCAAGAAGGGGAGTAGAGACAGCCCTGGTAATTATAGACCTGTGAGTCTTACTTCGGTTGTGGGTAAAATGTTGGAAAAGGTTATAAGAGATAGGATTTATAATCATCTTGAAAATAATAAGTTCATTAGAGATAGTCAGCACTGTTTTGTGAAGTGTAGGTCGTGCCTCACAAACCTTATTGAGTTTTTTGACAAGGTGACCAAACAGGTGGATGAGGGTAAAGCCGTGGATGTGGTCTATATGGATTTCAGTAAGGCGTTTGATAAAGTTCCCCACGGTAGGCTATTGCAGAAAATACGGAAGTATGGGATTGAAGGTGAATTAGTGCTTTGGATCAGAAATTGGCTAGCTGAAAGAAGACAGAGGGTGGTGGTTGATGGTAAATGTTCATCCTGGAGTATAGTTTCTTGTGGTGTACCGCAAGGATCTGTTTTGGGGCCACTGCTGTTTGTCATTTTTATAAATGACCTGGATGAGGGTATAGAAGGGTGGGTTGGTAAATTTGCGGATGACACGAAGGTCGGTGGAGTTGTGGATAGTGCCGAAGGATGTTGTAGGTTACAGAGGGACATAGGTAGGCAGCAGAGCTGGGCTGAGAGATGGCAAATTGAGTTTAATGCAGAAACGTGTGAGGTGATTCACTTCGGAAGGAGTAACAGGATTGCAGAATACTGGGCTAATGGGAAGATTCTTGGTAGTGTAGATGAGCAGAGAGATCTTGGTTTCGAGGTACATAAATCCCTGAAAGTTGCCACCCAGGTTAATAGAGCTGTTAAGAAGGCATATGGTGTGTTAGCTTTTATTAGTAGGGGGATCGAGTTTAGGAGCCACGAGGTCATGCTGCAGCTGTACAGAACTCTGGTGCGGCCGCACCTGGAGTATTGCGTGCAGTTCTGGTCACCGCATTGTAGGAAGGATGTGGAAGCTTTGGAAAAGGTGCAGAGGAGATTTACTAGGATGTTGCCTGGTATGGAAGGAAGGTCTTATGAGGAAAGGCTGAGGGACTTGAGGTTGTTTTCGTTAGAGAGAAGGAGGAGAAGAGGTGACTTAATAGAGACATATAAGATAATCAGAGGGTTAGATAGGGTGGATATTGAGAGCCTTTTTCCTCGGATGGTGATGGCAAACACGAGGGGACGTGGCTTTAAGTTGAGGGGTGATAGATATAGGACAGATGTCAGAGGTAGTTTCTTTGCACAGAGAGTAGTAGGGGCGTGGAACGCCCTGCCTGCAACAGTAGTGGACTCGCCAACTTTAAGGGCATTTAAGTGGTCATTGGATAGACATATGGATGAAAATGGAATAGTGTAGGTCAGATGGTTTCACAGGTCGGCGCAACATCGAAGGCTGAAGGGCCTGTACTGCGCTGTAATGTTCTATGTTCTATGTTCTATGTTCTAAAATTAAAATCTCCTGTCACCACCACCCTGTTGCTCCTACAGCTTACCATAATCTGTTTACATATTTGTACCTCTATCTCACGCTCGCTGTTGGGAGGCCTGTGGTACAGCCCCAACATTGTTACCACACCCTTCCTATTTCTGAGTTCTGCCCATATTCCCTCACAACTCGAGTCCTCCATAGTGCCTTCCTTCAGCACAGCTGTGATATCCTCTTTGACCAGTAATGCAACTCCTCCACCCCTTTTACCTCCCTCTCTATCACGCCTGAAGCATCGGTATCCTGGGATATTTAGTTGCCAATCATGCCCTTCCCTTAACCAAGTCTCAGTAATAGCAATAACATCATACTCCCAGGTACTAATCCAGGCCCTAAGTTCATCTTCCTTACCTACTACACTTCTTGCATTAAAACAAGTACACCTCAGACCACCAGTCCCTTTGCTTTCATCATCTGCTCCCTGCCTACTCTTTCCCTTAGTCACGCTGACTTCATTATCTCGTTCCTTACAGGCTTTCGTTCATACATCCTAACTCTCCACTGACCTCATTTGGTTCCCATCCAGAGCTTTGCCTCTCTGCAGCCTCTGCTCCATTTGTTGATCATGTTACAGACCCAGAGACACTGTAACTACAGTCCCGATACCTCGTCTAGAGTTGGATCACTAAATCCTCTGTCCTCTCTGAATGTCTGCAGCAGCTCACAACACAAACTCCAGAAAACCATCCACAGCACCTCCACTAACTTTACAATAGCAGAAGTAAGTCAAATGCCCTCACCTGCAAGTTGGATGCTCGGTCCTTTTAAATAACCCCAGAGGGGATTCCTTGTGCCAGCTGAATGGATGCTTAACTGACAGTGACTAACACAGGCGGTCAGTGAACATGCATAGGCCAAGTTTCCAAGCTGCTGGAACAGGTTGTTGATATGCCATCCAGACCCCTGTTCAGTCTACCGGTCCATGCAGGGTACTCTTGGACTCGTGCCCTGTCCAGCATGAGAACTGTGTCGGCTTAGGATGAAAGGAATCGCTGACGTTGTGAAGAGGCTGGTTTGTTCTCAGACATTGGGCAGGGAGTGTGATAGAGTCGGTGGACAGGGACATAATTTGTGACAGAAACCGATGGCAGTGGATTTAGTATTCCCAATATTTAAATAAAAGGAAGAGCAATTCAGTGAAACATGATCTATAGTTCTAATAGCTGGATAGAGAGGTTTACCAGGAACAATAATATTCGCAAGAAGGGCAGAGTAATTGACTAGAACAGTACTGAAGTTAATCATCGGTTATAACATTAATAGCTGGGTAGAGAGAGACTTACCAGGGACACCAACAATGAGGACTGGATAGTAAATCGTTTGAATAGTCAAAAGCGCGTAATAGATCCGATATTGTAAAGAAAGCCGATGATAATTTGTAGAAAGAAAGTCAGACGCCCACGAGAAACTCCTGTCCATTGTTGTCACATTCCAATCGATTGTTCTCGGATTCTGACCCATTGTTGTCACATTCCAAACGATTGTTCTCAGATTCTGATCTATCCTCTCCCTCTCTCTGGAGCCACTTATCCCTGTCAGTGCCGGTGAGAGGGATGGAGGTGGGGGTGGGCGCGGTGGAGGCTCCCGCTGATACTACGGGATAACACATTGGAAGGAGTCCTGTATTAATAGAAGTGGGAAACCCTCCAATGGCACAATTAGGGACTTACATTAAATACAGTCACTAAACAAACAAGTTCAATCAACACCTTTCAATCCAACACTTTCTGTACCACAATAAACAATTATCCAGTCTAGATGGGATGTATGAGGGTTGCTGAGGGAAGGAATGTTGGAAATAGCGGAGCCACTGGCCCGAATCGTCCAATCCTCCTTGGATATGGCAGTGATGTCAGAGGACTGAAGTGTTGCAAATTCTACACCCTGTTCAAAACAGTAGTGATAGGCTGCACCCGGGAAATACTGACCCATCAGTCTAACCTCATTGAAATGTTGGGGAAGCTTGTAGAGTCTGTAATCTGGGACAAGATATTTGTGGTTTAAATAGCATGAGTTTATAAATGACAAGAAGGTCCAGAAGATATATTAGTGGCAAATCATGTCTGAAAAACTTGATCAAATTCTTTGATGCAGTAATGGAGAGTGTTGCTGCGGATAGCATGGTTGCTACTTTGTATATGAACAATCAAAAGTCGTGGAATCAAATGCCATTTAATAGATTTGTTAGGAAGTCTGAACCTCATGGATTCAAGAGGCAGTAACAGTGTGGATATGACATTGGCTAAGGGATAGAATACAGAGGGAAGTGGTGATCTATTGTTGCTCAGACAGTGGAGGGGATTATACAGTGATGCTCCCCAATGGTCGGTATTCGGGCCATTGCTTCTTTATGGAAACATACATAAATATATATCTGTGTATTGTGTTTGTGTGTGACATTTACTTATATATAAAAGGCATAATTTCAATGTTCTCAGGTGACAGAAACTCGGAAATGCAAAAAAAATGAGGATGATGTCAGAAGGATTCAGGGAGACTGATGAAATGAGGAAATGAAGCAGATGAAATTTAGTGCAGACATGGGGTAAGGGAGGAAGAATAAGGTGAGGCAATGTAAATGAAATGGGGCAATTTTAAATTGGGTGCATGAACAGATGTCTTTGAATATAGCAGAACAAGTCGATAAAATTACTAAAAACACATCCAGGATATCGAGCTTTATAAATAGAGGCATAACGTGCAAAAGCAAGGAAGTCAACTGAAACTTTGTAAATCACTGGTTAGGTCTCAGCTGAGGAATTGTGTCCAATTCTGAGCATTACTTATTAGAAAGGATGTCAGAATGTTGGAGAAGGTGCAGAGGAGATTTACTGGAATGGTCTAGTAATGTGGGAGTTCAGGAACATGGGGAGACTACAGAAACAGGAATCAGAGTAGATCAGGTAAAGGGGGGAATTTAATGGAACAGATCACAATTATGTGCTGTTTTGACAGAGTAAGGCTAAACTGTTTCCTTTGGGAAAAGGACCGATAGCAAGACTCAAAATACTTGGCAAAAGATGCAGAGGTGCCATAAGGAAAACATTTTTTTATACAGTGAGTTGCTTTAACCTGGAATACACGGCCTGAAGATGTGCTGGAAGTAGATTCAAGAGCAAGTTTCAAAAGGGAACTGGATAAATGCTGCAGAGGGGGATTTGCAGGGCTTTGGGAAAAGAGGAGGAAAGAGGGGCAAAATAAAAAGCTCTTTCAAAGATGGCACAGGTACGATGGGACAATGGATTGCTTCCATGTTTTGTGATTCTCCGATTCTATGGTAACAGAATTCATTGCGTCCTTATTTCATGTGTACAATTGATGTCCAGCAGTTCTTGAGCCAGCGGCTCATTGTTACTTGTATCCTCACACAGATAACAGAAGAAAGGCTAACACAAGGGCCAGGTGAGGTGAGTTGTGCTGACAATTTACTATATTGGGTTATGACGTCTCTCTCTTTGATCACTTCAATCAGTCAGTTACAAACACATTGATTTTATTCCCATTTTATTTCCTGTCTATTTGTTCTCAAGATATGAGTGATACTGACAAGGCTGGCATTACTTCCCCATGCCTGGTTACCATGAGAAAATGATGGGCCTTCATCCTGAACCACTGCAGTCCGTGTGGTGAATGTGTTCCCACAATGCTGTTACAGAAAGGATTTCAGGCTTTTAACCCAGTGATGATGAAGGAACGGTGATTTCTGTCCAAGTCTAGATGGTGTTTGGCTCGGAGGAGGGGAATGTGGAGGTGATGGTGTTTTGTGTTCGAGTCCGAGCTGAATTCAACGCCCTCCCCTCTATCTCGTGTCCCTTGACTGTAAACTGGAATTGTTCTCTTTAGAGCAGTAATGTTAAATGGAGATTGAATAGAGATATGCAAAATCTTGAACAATATTTGATGGAGCAAAGACAGAGAATTTGGTTTCACTGGAAGTACTGTCAGTAACCAGAGGACACATGTTTAAGGTGATGGGCCAACAAAAATGCATTGATCTATTATAAACCGGAATTCACAACCTGAAAGAGTGGTGAAGCAGATTCAATAATAAATTTAAAAAAGAGAATTGATTCAATAGTATCAGAGGAGATTTTCAGCGAAGTGGTAATTATGTAGAGGAGAGGGACAAATGGGATTGCTCCTTCAAACAGCATGCACAGACACGATGGGCCAAATAGCCTCCTCCGTGCTGTATGATTCTTTGAGTCTGTGGAAACAAAAACCATTGAAACCTTACCTGATATGCACAACAGACGGTCAACAATTTTAAGCAGAGGCTGATCATTACTTGTACTTTGATATGGTTCAGGAAAACATCATGTTGGATTAACACAGATGAGGGAGAGAATTAGTCCTTTCCTGCTCTGTTTGTGTGGTCAGTACCACACTGTGTGGAAGTAACACAGATCAGGGATAGACGGACAGCAATTTTAAGCAGAGGCTGATCGTTACTTGTACTTGGAACATACCTTGTTGGATTAACACAGGCGAGGGAGAGAGATGGAAATCTCCTGCTCTGTGTGTGGGGGTCATTAACACAACATGTTGGATTGGCACAGGCCAGGGAGAGAAATAGAAATGTCTTGCTGTGTCTGTGTATATGGGGGTCGGTACCACACGATGTGGGAATGACACAGATCAGGGAGAGAATGGTCCTTTCCTGCTCTCTGTGTGTACGTGGGGGTCATTACCACATCGGGTGGAAGTGACACAGATCAAGGATAGAATTGGTCCTTTCCTGCTCTCTGTGTGGGTCAGTACCACACTGTGTGGGATTAAGAGGCCGGGGATAGAATTTGGTCTTTCCTGCTCTCTGTGTGGGTCAATACAACACCGGGACGATTTAACACAAGCCGGGGACAGAATTGGGTCTTTCCTGCTCTCTGTGTGGGTCAGTACCTCACCGGGTGAGATTAACACCGTCCAGGGATAGAATTGAATCTTTCCTGCTCTCTGTGCCTGGGTCAGTACCACCGGGAGAGATTAACACAGGCCAGGGATTGAATTGGGTCTTTCCTGCTCTCTGTGTGGGTCAGGACCACACCGGGTGAGATTAACACCGTCCAGGGATAGAATTGAATCTTTCCTGCTCTCTGTGCCTGGGTCAGTACCACCGGGAGAGATTAACACAGGCCAGGGATTGAATTGGGTCTTTCCTGCTCTCTGTGTGGGTCAGGACCACACCGGGTGGGATTAAGACACACCGGGGATTGAGTTGGGTCTTTCCTGCTATCTGTGTGTGTCAGTGCCACACCGGGTGGGATTAACACAAGCCGGGGATAGAAGTGAGTCTTTTCTGCTCTATTTGGAGCTCAGTACCATATTGGGTGAAAGCCGCTTACTCAGCACAGCCTGAGGATGGAGCCTGGTCTGTCCCAATGAGGACAGAGAGTGACTGGTGAAATGGCCAGTCACCCGGCAGATTGAACTTTACACATTGAACTGTGAAGTGATACATATCGGTAGGAAATATGAGGAAAGGCAAAATAATGTGGATGGTTGAATGGACAGACCTCAGGCTGTACTAATTTATGAGGCAGCAGGACACTGAGAAGGCTGCTAAAAAAAACAACATATCGTGTCCTTGGCTTTATAAACACAGCACAGAGTAATAAAACTCAGGAGGAAATGCTGATTTTTATACATCATTGGTTAGGTCCCAGCTGGAGAATTGTGTCCAATTCTGATCACCACACTTTGGTAAGGATGTCAAGGACTTTGTGAAGATACTGAGGTGATTTACTAGATTGGTACCAGGGATCTCATGGAGAGATGGGAAAAGCTGGGATTTTTCTCTTTAGAGCAGTGAAGGGAAAGAGGGGATTTAATATAGAATTCAAATTCATGAAGGGTTTTGATCGGGTAATTAGTGTGAAAATGTTTCCAGTGTCAGAAAGTTCAGTATTAAGAAGACACAGATTGAAGGTAATTGACAAAGAACCAGAGGTGAAATGAGGAGAATGTTCTTACACAGCGAGTTGTTGGGATCTGGAATTCACTGCCTGAAAACAAGGTGGAAGCAGATTCAATAATAATATGGTGGAGAAGGCAGATGGAATCCTTTCCTTTATTAGCTGAGGTATAGAATATAAGAGCAGGGAAATTATGCTGGAACTGTATAACTCATTGGCTGGGCCACAACTTGAGTACTGAGTGCAATTCTGGTCACCTCATTACAGAAAGGATCCAATTGCACTGGAGAGGGTACAGAGGAGATTTATGAGGATGTTGCTCGGACTAGAAAAATTGCAGCTGTGAGGAACGATTGGATAGGCTGGGGTTGTTCAATTTGGAATAGAGAAGGCTGAGAGGAGATCGGACTGAAATGTCCATAATTTTGAGGGATCTGGACAGAGAGGAGGTGAAGGGTCTGTTCACCTTAGTAGAAAGGTCAGTGACTAGCGGGGACTAGATTTAAAGTGATTAGTCGAAAGATAAGAGGGGAGATAAGGAAAACCTTTTCATACAGAGTGTGGTGGGGTCTGGAACTCACTGCCTGAAAGTGTAGTTGAGGCAGAAACCCTCAACTCATTCAACAGGATTCTGGATATACACCTCAAGTACCGTAATCTGCAGAGCGATGGATCAAATGCTGAAAGTGGGATTAGAATGGGTGGATCGTTTTTCGGTCAGCACAGATACAATGGGCCAAGTGACCTCTTTCAGTCAGGAGGCTGCTGCTGCTGACTGTGAATGCTGCAATTGGACAGAAGGTAAATGGAATACTAGGACAGAAAGAGGGCTCCGCAGTTCACGGATGTGGTGACCCTAGATCAGATCTTACAGTGGTGTAGGAGAGGGAACAGAGTTCATGTCAAAGTCCTGTCTTCCTTTTATATGATCCTGTATAATGGACAGGGACTACTGGGCAGTAATGTGCTCAAAGGTTATCAGCAGTAATTGATTATCCCTATATTTGTATATTGTAGAACATTAAAACATACCCCTGCTCTGGTGTCCATTGCATCCTCAATATTCCTGATTAAAATATCAGAGGAGTGTGAACCAGACACCTCTGATCACCCTGAGGTACAGGCGATTCTCGAGTCGGTGCTGAGTGTATTCACAACCCATAAAGATGACTGTGGAAACATGAGCAGACCTGAAGAAATTAACTGACCATTGCATGATCCATGAAGCAGTATTCATACCGAGCTGAGATTATATCAAATATTCCAGACACTATCAGGTTATTGTTATACAAGGGTGCAGTTCACAAAGACACATTCACTACTAACTGTCCGATTTTGCCGGTTACAAAACCAGATGGCAGCTGGGGACTGACTATTGACCATACAAACTCAACTCAGTCACCCCTGTGTGAACTCGGTTGTCTGAGAGACACCAACCCTACTCTCCCGGATTCCCAGCGGCAGGGCTGACTTCACCACGCTGGATATCTCTAATGTTTATTGGAGTATCCCAGTAAAACTAGAGAAACAATTTAAATTCACATTAACTTCTGAGGACCAGAGATACCCCTGGACATGTCTGTCACAAGGGGTTCCACAATAACCCCACTATTTTCCACAAACGTATGGCCGGGGCCGTTAGGAACCTTTCACAGTCTTCCTGCTTGCTGAAATAAATTGATGGTCTCCTCCTCATCACCACAGACCGTGTCCACACATTTAACCCTTTTACAGGAACTACTGCAGTTACTTTGGGAGCTGGACTAAAAGACCATCCACGTAAGGCCCAGCTGGTGTAACATCGTGTCATCGTTCTATATGTCTAAATTGGCTCATCCAACATCAGCCCAGACCAACATCAGTTCGAAACCATCCAGTGTGTAACCCTGTCCACCTCAAAGACAGCCTTGTGTCCTATCCTCAGGCTGGTGGGGTATCAGTGGACCCTCATCCAGTGTCTACCCTTGTCCACCTCAAAGACTGCCCAGTGTCCTACCCTCAGGCTGGTGGAGTATCAGTGGACACAATTCCAATGTCTACCCCTGTCCACCTCAAGGACTGCCCAGTGTCCTATCCTCAGGCTGGTGGGTATCAGTGGACCCTCATCCAGTGTCTACCCCTGTCCACCTCAAAGACTGCCCTGTGTCCTATCCTCAGGCTGGTGGGTATCAGTGGACCCTCATCCAGTGTCTACCCCTGTCCACCTCAAAGACTGCCCAGTGTCCTACCCTCAGGCTGGTGGAGTATCAGTGGACACAATTCCAGTGTCTACCCCTGTCCACCTCAAGGACTGCCCAGTGTCCTATCCTCAGGCTGGTGGGTATCAGTGGACCCTCATCCATTGTCCACCCCTGTCCACCTCAAAGGCTGCCCTGTGTCCTATCTTCAGGCTAGTGGGGTATCAGTGGACACAATTCCAGTGTCTACCCCTGTCCACGTCAAGGACTGCACTGTGTCCTATCCTCATGCTGGTGGGTATCAGTGAACCCTCATCCAGTGTCTACCCCTGTCCACCTCAAAGACTGCTCTGTGTCCTATCCTCAGGCTGGTGGGGTATCAGTAAACCCTCATCCAGTGTGTACCCCTGTCCACCTCAAAGACTGCCCTGTGTCCTATCCTCAGGCTGGTGGATTATCAATTGCCCCTCATCCAGTGTCTACCCCTGTCCACCTCAAAGCCTGCTCTGTGTCCTCTGCTCAGGCTGGTGGGGTATCACTGGAGCCTCATCCAGTGTCTACCCCTGTCCACCTCAAAGACTGCCCTCTGACCTATCCTCAGGCTGGTGGAGTATCAATTGCCCCTCATCCAGTGTCTACCCCTGTCCACCTCAAAGACTGCCCTTTGTCCTACCCTCAGGCTGGTGGAGTATCAGTGGACACAATTCCAGTGTCTACCCTTGTCCACCTCAAGGACTGCCCAGTGTCCTATCCTCAGGCTGGTGGGGTATCAGCAGACCCTCATCCAGTGTCTACCCCTGTCCACCACAAAGACTGCCCTGTGTCCTATCCTCAGGCTGTTGTGGTATCAGCGGACCCTCATCCCTCGATTTGCTGAGACTGTGACTCCTCTTTATGAACCACCGAATGGTGATGATGACCAGTTTTATCCCATTTGGACTGAAGAGAGCACAGAAGCAGTAACACAACTAAAGAAATCTGTCGCCCAGGCAACGTTTCTTACCTCACCGAACCCCGACAAGACTTTCCACATGGATGTGGGGACACAGTGACAACCTGGCTGCTGTCCAATGCCGAGAAAACCAGGAGAAAATACTCCCCATTGTGAATTACTCCAGAATTGTGAGTGGGCCTGAACTGATTTACTCTGTTTGTGAAGGACATTTGTTAACCATTTTCTGGGGCATCAAACATTTCACTTACATCACGGGGTTCAACAGGGTGATACTGTCCAGTCCATTATACACCTTCCCAGTATAGAAAAGCTGTTGTAATAGAATACCCATGTCATAGAGTCATAGAGCCTTAGTCAATTCTGGCGCAGAATGGGACATTTCAACTCATCGAGTCCGTTCCAGCGCTTTATAGATAAATCAAGTCAGTCTCATTCCCCAGCTCCATGGATGACAAGGAGCCTACAGGGTAAGATACAGCAGGAAGGGCAAGTTTATGTCCCACACCGAGAACTCAGTACAACAGAAAACCAAGAGGAGTATAGAAAGTGGAGGCTGATATCAAAAAGGAATTTACAAAAGCAAGGAGAAATCATAAAAAAATATTGGCAAGCAAAATCAAGGTGAACCCATGTATGTTTTTTCTTTCAATACATTAAGGCTAAGAGGACAACTAAGGAGAGAGTAGAGCCCATTAATGACCGAAAAGGTAACCTATGTGTAGGGACAGTAGTTACTGATATGGTTCTTAATGAATACTTTGTGACTGTCTTCACAAAAGAGGGGAACGGTGCAGATATTGCAGTTAAGGAGGAGGTGTGTGAATTATTGGATGTGATAAACATAGGCAGAGAGGAATTACTAATGGAATTAGCCTCATTGAAAGTTGATACATCACCATGGCGTGATGAAATGTACCCCAGGTTGTTAAAAGAAGCAACAGAAGGAATAACCAAAGGTATGTCCATGATTTTCCAGTTCTCACTGGATACAGGTGTGGTGATGGAGGATTGGAGAACTGCTAACATTGAACCACTGTTTAAAAAGGGAGCGAAGGATAGACCGAATAACTACAGGCCAGTCAGTCTAACCTCAGAGTGGGAAAATTATTGTAATCTATTCTGAGAGACATGATAAACTGTCACTTAGAAAGGCACAGGTTCATCAGGGATAATCACCATAGATGTGTTAAGGCAAGATTGTGTCTGACTAACTTGCATGATTATTTGATGAAGTAACAAGGACGATAGATGAGGTTAATGTCGTTGATGCGGTCTACTTGGATTTTAGCAAAGTTTTTAGCAAGGGCGCACATAGCAGACTTGTTAAAAATAAAATCCCAGGGGATCCAGGGAAATGCAGCAAGGCGGATGCAAAATTAGCTCAGTGACAGGAAAGAAAGAGTAATTGTTGACCGGCGTTTTAGCGACTGGACGGATGTTTCTAGCAACATTTAGTGGAGGCAGTGGTGTAGTGGCAATGTCACTGCACTTGTAAATCCAGCAAACCCAGGTTAACACTCTGGGGACGTGGATTCGAATCCCACCATGACACATAATGAAATTTGAAATCAATTAATAGTTCTGGAATTAAACAGCGACTCTAATGGTGACCATGAAACCATTGTCGATTGTTTGAAAAGCCCATCTGATTCACTAATGTCCTTTAGGGAAGGAGATCTGCTGTCCTTACCTGGTCTGGCCACATGTGACTCCAGACCCACAACAATGTGATGGACTCTTAAATGGCCTCACAAGCCACTCAGTTCAAGGGCAATAAGGGATGTGCAATAAATACAGGCCCAGACAGTGACGCCCAAATCCCACGAATGAATAAAAAAAAGCAAATTCCACACAGCTCAGTACTGGGACCCCTGTTTTATGTCGCATATATTAACGATTTGGAAGTAAAGGTAGGGGCATAGTCAAGAAGTTTGCAGACGATACAAAGATTGACCGTGTGGTAGATCGCAAGGAGGATCGCTGTGCACTGCAGGAAGATATTGATGGACTGGTCAGATGGGCAGAGAAGTGGCAAATTGAATTCAGGCTGGATAAGTGCGATATGATGCATTTGGGGAGGTCAAATAAGGCAAAGGAATGCACGATTAATGGGAGAATGCTGAGAAGTGTAGAGGAAGTGACAGACCTTAGAGTGAATGCCCACAGATAGCTGAATGTAGCAGGACAGGTCGATAAGGTGGTTAAGAGGTCATATGGAATCCTTTCCCTTATTAGCCGAGGTATTGAATATAAGAGCAGGGAGGTTATGCTGGAACTGCATAAATCATTGGTTAGGCCACAACTTGAGTAATGTGTGCAGTTCTGGTCACCTCATTACAGAAAGGATGTAATTGCACTGGAGAGGGGACAGAGGAGATTTATCAAACATGTTGCCGGGACTGGGAAAATGCAACTTTGAGGAATGATTGGATAGGCTGGGGTTGTTTGCCTTGGAGCAGAGAAGGCTGAGGGGAAATCTGATTGAAACGTACAAAACGTTGAGGGCCCTGGATAGAGTGGTGGTGAAGGGTCTATTCACCTTAGCAGAGAGATCAGTGACAAGAGGGCATGGATTTAAATGATTGGTAGAAAAATTAGAGGGGAGATGAGGAAAAAAATCACCCAGAGTGTGGTGGGGTGGGGGTCTGGAACTCAGTTTCTGAAAGGGTAGAAGAGGCTGAAAACCTCATCTGATTTTAAACGTGCCTTGCGACACCTCAAGTGATTTAATCTGCAGAGCTCGGGACCAAATGCTGGAAGGTGGGATTCGGCTGGGAAGGTCGTTCTTTGGATAGCAGAGACACGATGGGCCAAGTGGCCTCTTTCTGTGTTGTAAACATTCTATGATTTTTCTATGATTTTCTAGGTGCAGATAGGCGGTTTTAGTGAAGGTGTGTAGATGTGGTCAGAAGTTCATCTCGGGGTCAAATATGACACCAAGGTGTGAACAGTCTGGTTTAGTCTCACACAATTGCCAGGGAGAGGTATGGAGTCGGTAGCTAGGGAATTAAGTTTGGAGCAGGGACTGAAAACAATGTCTTCAATCTTCTGAAATTTGAATTGTCACAGCAGAGATGTGAGGTAATACCTTTTAGAAGGATGTATGTGGAGAGACAACACAAGCTACATGTTACAACTGTAAAGGGAGTGCAAGAACAGAGAGACCTGGGAGTTTATGTGTAAATCGTTGAAGGTCACAGGACAGGTTAGCACAACAGTTAATAAAGCATATTAGATCCTGGGCTTTATAAATAGAGGCATAGAAAACAAAACTGGGAAGTTATGCCAAATCTATATAAAACACTACAGCATATCCCAGTACATGACACATGGAATAGCAGAATTTGAAACATATGGTACCAGGGATCTGGGAATTCAGTTACATGGAGAGATTGGAAAAGCTGGGTTTGTTCTCTTTAGAGCAGTGAAGGGTAAGAGGAGATTTAATATCGAATTCAAAATCATGAAGAGTTTTGATGGGGTAATTAATGTGAAACTGTTTCCAGTGTCAGAAAGTTGAGTATTAAGAAGACACAGATTGAAGGTAATTGACAAAGAACCAAAGGTGAAATGAGGAGAATTTTCCTTCTCAGCGAGTTGTTGGGATCAGAAATTCACAGCCCGAAAACATGATGGAAGCAGATTCAATAATATCTTTCAAAAGGGAATTATAATTAAAAAAACTGGAAAAGGCGAAAAAAATAGTCTGGGGATAAAGGAGGAGAGTGGTAATAATTAGACAGCTGTTTCCAAGAAACAGCACTAACACAAAGGGCCGAATAGCCTCCTTCAGTGCTGCACCTGTCTCTAATTCTATGAGCAAGAGACATAGAGTGAAGGGAAAGAGAGTGAGAAAGGGGGAAAGAGGGAAAGGAAAATAGAAAGAGAGAGCAAACCGGGTTTGCATCGCTTTTTGAGCAGTGGGGTCATGATCTGCCAGTTGAGGCAGGTGACACAAAATTTCTGGGGCGTCCTCATTTCATTTCCGTAAATTTTAGGGGCCGCCCAGGGTGACCCGCGCTGCTGTCTGTCTGCACGCTTAACAGGAGACTTAACTGTGTCTGAGTCTAGCACGTGTTTCAGCCAGGATTCAGCCCTTAAATGCAATCTGTCCCTCTTAAAGGGAAGCTGCACTGAATCACAGGAGGCTGCTGCTGCTGACTGTGAATGCTGCAATTGGAGAAAAGGTAGGTTGAATACGAGCACAGAGAGAGGGCTCTGTGATTCACGGATGTAGTGCTGGAGGCCTTAGTCATGCAGGGTGACAGGAGAAGAGAGGCCATGTATCAGTGGGGTGGGATGTAGACCCTCAAGAAACGCACTCCGAAGGGAATGGGAGCAGGTGGCCAGGGAGGTTAATGCAGGAAGCTTGGCCCCAGGATCTGGCAGCAGAGCCAGAAGAAGTAGAATGAGCTCACACGGGTGATCAATGTCAGTGAATTCATTTCCACATGGCATCTCCTACCCCCAACATCACCAACCTCTCACACTGCTCAATGTACCACACCCCCATCACTCACCCATCAGCAGTCCTTAACACTCAGGACTCACACCTAACATTTACATACTCCACATCACCTTTACATACCTTCCACTGATACCAGCCTCACATCCACCTTTCACTGCCTTCACATACCACCAGCTATTCAGCTGTTGCAGGCATATCTCCCAAACACAGTGCAACACAATCACTGACATTCTGCTCTCTCTCTTACAGGACAGGGAGCAGCAGTGAACTGTCGGGATCCAGGTTTACCTTCATCCCCTGAGCCTGAGGGAGGAGTTCATTCTCCACCTCATGGGAACGGCTGTGACAGAGCCCGTAGCATCCGGCATCACCGACAGCATTCAGGATGACGTTATGTTCCTGCCTTATGCCCCTTCTTAACACCCACCTCCTCTTCATCCTGCTGTCTGGGATGATGTACAAGCTGCAGATGGTGGGACCATGGATGCCTCTGTGGTATTTACGTGAGGTTGAGTAATTTGTGAAGAGCACGTTATAGATGTGGTCACCCCACAGATTAAGGGAAGAAGAATTACACTCAAGCAGAATCAGGCAGGTAGCACAGGAGACCCCAGAGTGCATCTCACTCTCCAACCAGTATTCAATACTGAGGAAAGTGATGTTGCATCTGGGGACTGCAGCCAGAGACAAGGCCATGGTACCCGGGCTGTCTCAGCTGTACTGGGGGTGGGAGGGGATACAATGAAGACTAGAATGTTGACAGTGACAGGAGATTCGATAGTCACGGGAACAGACGAGCGTTTCTGAGGCCGCAGACATGCATCCAAGATGGTGTGTTTCCTCCCTGGTGTCAGGGTCAAGTTAGCCATCTCAAAGTAGTAATCTCCGGATTACTGCCAGTACCCCGTGCGAGCGAGTATGGAAATAGGAGGATATTACAGAGGGATGTGTGGCTGGGAGGATGCTGCAGAAGCGGTGAGGTTTGCATTGCTGGGACACTGGGACCAGTTCTGGAGAATGTGGGATCTGTACCGGCCGGACGGTTGCACCTGAACAGAGCTGGAACTAATTTCCTTGCAGGGTGATATGTTAGTGCTATTGGAGAGGGTTTACACTAAATTGGCATGTGTGTGGGAACCAGGAGTAAACATCAGAGAGGAATTCTAAAGTGCACAGAATACTGGGAGAGATGGATAACACTACAGTAGGGTATAGAAAGTTATTAGTTGAGGTCTGAGTAAGGGAGGAAGTAATAAAGTTTACATCAGGGTTGATGTGCATGTATGTGAATACGGAGTGTGGTTAATAAGACTGGTGAGGTACAGGTGCAGATTGCCATGTGGAAATATGATGTTGTGGCTATAACAGAGATCTGGCTCAAAGAAGGGCAGAACTGGGTGTTAAATATTCCTGGATACAAGGTGTTCAGGAAAAATAGGAAAGGGAGAAAAGGAGTAAGAGTGGTGGTATTGATTAAGGAGAACATTATAGTGCTGGAGAGAGTGAAAGTCCCGGGGACATGTGTGGGGAGGTGGGAGTGGGGCTGGGTGGGTGCGTAGGTGGGTGAAGGACAGAATCTATTTGGATAGAGCTAAAGAACAAAAAAAGGTGCATTTACATTGCTTGTTGTTGTCTATAGGCCATCAGCTAATGGGAAGGATGTGGAGGAACAAATCTGCAAGAAAATTACAGAAAGATGCATGAATTATAGAGTAGTTACAATGGGGGAACATTCATTATCCTAATATGGACTGGGATAGTAGCAATTTAACGGGCAGAGGGAGGCAGGTGTTACTACAGTGTGTGCAGGAAACATTTCTACAACAATATGTTGCTAGTCCAACATGAAAGGAGGCACTGCTAGACCTGGTTCTCGAGAATGAGCTGGACCCAAGTGGATTAAGTATCAGTAGGAGAACATTTAGGGGACAGTGATCATTGTATCATAAGGTTTAGGTTGACTATGGGAAAGGACAAAGAGCAATCCAGAGTAAGAATAATTAACTATGAGAAAGTCAACTTCAACAAGTCATCCGGTGTAAAAATTGAGCTGGGGCGAACAAATTAGAGTCAACGTTTGGCAGGAAAACAGGAGCTGAACAATGGGCTACCTTCAAAGAAGAGATAGTTCGGGCAGAGTTGTGGTAAACGGTTGTTTTTCACACTGGAGGACGGTAGACAGTGATGTTTTCCAAGGGTCAGTGCTAGGACCAACTGATTTTTTTTTTGCTATATATAAATGAGCTGGATCTTGGAATTCAGATCAGAATTTCAATATTTTCCGATGATACCATGCTTGGAGGAATGGTAAACAGTGAGGATGATGCAAAATGCCTACAACAGGATATAGATAGGCTCGCAGAATGGCCAGAGAAGTGGCAGGTGGAATTTAATACAGAGGAGTGTGAGGTGATGTATTTTGTCAGATGCAATAGGAAAGCAATAGAGACTTAATGGGACAGTTCTAAAGATTGTGCAGGAACTGAGGGACCTGGGGCTCTATATGCATTGATCATTGAAGGTGGAAGAACATTAATGGAGAGTGTTAAGCAAAGCCAATCAGATCTTGGGCTTCATAATTAGAGGCAAAGATACAAAAGCAGGGAAGTTATACTGAAACTGTATAAACCTTTGGTTAGGCCTCAACTAGAGAACTGTGTCCAGTTCTGGTCAGCACACTTTAGGAAGAATGTAAAGTCCTTGAGGGGGTGCAGAGGAGATTTACCAGAATGGTTCCAGGGATTGGAGCGCGGGGGGGGGAGGGGGGAGCGGGTTGGTTAGTTACAAGGTTAGATTGGAGAAGATGGAGTTGTTCTCCCTGGAGTAAAGGAGATTGAGAGAGGTATGATAAACGTGTACAAGATTATGATAGGCTTAGGTAAGGTAGACAAGGAAAAAGTCTTCTCATTATCTGATGAAACACGGACCAGGGGACACAGATGGAAGGTTTTGGATAAGAGATGCAGGTGGATATGAGGAAGAAATATTTTACACAGTGGATGGTAATGTGCTGGAACTCACTGCCCATGAGGGTGGTGGAAGCCGAGACAATCAATGATTTTAAAAGGAAACTGGATGGACACCTGAAGGAAGTGAACTTGCAGGGATACGGGGATTGAGCGGGGGATTGGGACTGCCTGAATTCTTCCACACAGAGCTGGCACAGAGGGGCAAAATGGCCTCCTTCTGTGTCGTACATGACTCCATGACTCCATCAATTTCTACCACTCTATGTTGGATATGTCTCCTGCTCCTGCCTGGGAAGATCCACATACATAGAAGTTCAATGAAACTGTGACCTTAACGGCCACCAACAGCTACGTCCTCACCCTGGTGTGAGGCTCCAGGTCGTGTTACAGGAGGTGACACAGCTCTGTGACCAGATCCTTATTGAATCAGAGTCACCTCACACATTGCTTCTGGGTTAGGTTTAGGTAGGAATAGTGCTCTTGGAAAACCCTGGGTGGGTTGGGCAGATCCCTTTCCTCCTCCCTCTTTATAGAGCATCCCCTCACTGCAGCCTCTGCTCCATTTGTTGTTCATGTTACAGACCCAGAGACACTGTAACTACAGGCCCCAAACCTCGTCCAGATTTGAAATGACAAACTCAGTTGAGTGATCATTGCTCGAATGGGAAGGAGATTTGGAGACAGAGAAAGATTAGAATAGGTCAAAAACGTGGGGTTATTGCAGAGACTGGGCAGGGAGTTGTCACAGAAAGAGAGAATGTACAGTGAAACACGTGTGCTCGTCATTGGGACTGGTTTGGGCATCTCGAGATAGATAGAAAGCTTACACCAGAACACGGTGTGCTCATCACTAAGAGCGGGGGGGGGGGAGGGGGGTGGTGGTGCCGGGGGGGGGGGGGGGGTGGTGGGGAGGTGCGGGCGGTGGGGGAGCTTTAAGAGAGTTTGAATAAGTAAAACCAGAAATACAATGTCATTAGCATATCACAGGAAATAGTCAATTGATAACCTGGCAGAGAAACAAAAACAGGCACACCTGGGGGGACGGACATCCTAAGGATTATCAAGCAGTATGATGGGGATTACGATTCAATTCTCAATAGAATATCTGAGGATGTCCAGAAATACAAATTTAAGATAAAAAAGGTTTGAGATAAGTTGGTTAATGGGGCACATCTCTGCACCTGACGGTTAAATAAAAGACACAAAGAATTGTAGGATGAGATGGACAATTTACAGAAGGAAAATGAAGGTTGGTAGGAGAACATTGGCATCCTGTACAATCAGTTACTGTTGGATCAGGAGCCACATGATGGAGTATATTATCCAGAGAGAAAATTATAACAAATACTGGACCAAAACACTGAGTTACAGGCAGAAAGTCCCAGACTAGGGGAGGAGTTAGAAGATGTGAGGAGGGGCTATGAGGGAATTAGACCCGTGTTAAAGCTCTGCCTCCCCTGAAGCTGACCACGCCCTGTGTTGAGATAAAATCCGACAGTTTCAGACACAATCCGTCAACAGTGGGCAGTAGTGGCTGCTGTCTCCAAGCACAAAGTCAGATATCCCGGTTCTTCTTCAGACAACATATTTGTGAGCCTCACAGTCTCTGCTCAATCTCCTCCATACAAGGACGACAAGATAACTGGAAATTACCAGGGTATGTACTAACCTGGGCCTAAACTGCAGACCAGTCTAAGAACAAGACTAACCACAGTCACTGACAGTGAGAGAGATGTCACCACCACAACCACACAGAGGTACCTTACAGCCGTTGAGTCTATGGCTCTAAAGCAGGAACTGGGAATGGTGGATATGAGCAGAAGCTCCCTCGATCTGTGTGTTCTGTGTTCCAATATCCAAATTATTTATATATATCAGAAAAATATCAGTGGTCCAAGCACTGCCCCTTGGGGAAACACCACTGTCTGCCTTCCTCCAGTCTGAAAAAAGCAACTGTTTTCCACAACTCACCGTTTTCTCTCATTAAGCCAGTTTATTTTTTTATCCAAGCTGACACTGACCCTCCTATTCCATGAGAATCAATGAACTGTCCAGCTGTCACAAAGAAACTAGAAGTTCAGAATAAAATTAAGTGAAATGCTAAATGCAATAGTTAACTAACTTTATTGTATTTAGTACTCTGTACAAGTAGTACTCCCTAAAACTGGACTCTCTGCAACTTACTGTATTTAGGGTTTAGGAACAGAATTCCAGAGCTCAGGGAAGAGAACAGAAAGTGCTGGAAATACTCAGCTGGTCTGGCAGCATCGGCGCAGAGAGAAACACTGTTAATGTTTCAGATCTGTGACCCTTCATCAGAACTGGTAAACGTCAGAAATGATGATGTACAAGCTGCAGATGGTGGGATCATGGACCTCCTGCTTTCCACCACCCCCAATCCCTCACCCCAACCCTCCCCTTCTGATGTTATACTTTCCAATGATAACCCAATAATACCAGCTTCCCAGTCACAGCAGCTCCATGAGATAGAAAGAGAGCCGCAGCACAACACTGATGGTGAAGACCCATCACTTGGTCTGACCCTCACAGTCACCAGATCAAATACTTACAGTGCGTGTAACTTGGAGGCTGATATAGAATCGGAATCTGCATGTGGTGAGTCACCGAGCATGAGTGAGCTGCAGCCAGGCCAGGGGGAAAGGATAGTCCATATGTCAGCTCACCGGAGGACGAGGTCACAAACGAGTTATAATACACAGGACTCAGATGTGAACATTGCTGGAGCTGCTGCCCATGTCGAGGTGTTGCAATCCGAATCCAAGCCCTCAAGTCACAGAGCTGCACGAGGACGTCCTGCAAGGCCATCTGCGGTCACCCCCAGTGAAACTCAGCCATGCTGCAGCCACTGGGGAAACACTATGGAGGAGAACTAGGCAAGTTGAGGAAATCCACAAGACAGGCACTAAGGGGATACACAAGGGTGAATAGTTCAGTTTTGTTGGTACAATTGGATGTGTTGTTGGATAAAGATGTTAATGAAAAGGCTTTTGTTGGTGGTGTTTGTTGCAGGATGGTGATAAAGGAGACACAGTGATGGGGCGTCTCAGATGGGTGTAATGGTGGAGAATGGGGGATCCAAGATGGGAAAGGGAGGTTGTCCGATGCGAACTGGAATCTTAGCAGGGACTCTCTAACAGCCTGTCCGGGTCGAAGGCATCCAGGAAATATACTCCCTGCCTCCTCCTCCTCCTGAGTTAGCCTCCGGATTCCTGGTGCCAATGCTTGTGTCCTCATGATGGTGAGGATTATGAAGGGTGCAGCAGAACACCATGAACTTGAACACCTGATCCAGTGTGTACTGGAGGACTCCCCCCGAGCGGTTCAGACATCGGAACCATTGCTTCACCTGGTGGTTTTGTGTGGGGGAAGAGGTGTCTAGAGTTTAGAGGTCATGAGCCACATTCTGGTTCTGCATGGAGGCCTGACGTGTTGGGAATGGCTGACTGCTTCAGAATGAAGGTATGGTGGCTGCTGCCAGGATAGTGGACATTAACCAACATGATGTACTGGGCATTCTCACACACCAACTGTACATCAATGGAGTGAGAGTTGTTTCAGTTCCTGTGCCTCTCCCCATTGACATGGGGGCCCCGCAGAGATACCTACACCATCAGGAATTCTGCTATCCTGACAAAGCCACGAGACCTCTCATCCTGCTTCTCCCTGCTGAGGTAGCAGATGGTATAATTCACCTCACCCAACATCGGTGGTCTCCGTCACACAGCAGATACATCAATAGACAACATAGAGAGAGATAATGGATCCTTCAGCCGCTCTTGCCTGGATAAATCCAGATAAGAACATAAGAACTAGGAGCAGGAGTAGGCAGTTCAGCCCCGCGAACCTGTTCTGCCATTCAATATGATCATTGCTGATCTCATCTCGGCCTCTACTCCACTTTTCTGCCCGTTCTCCATAACGCTTCAACCCATTTCTAATAAAAATCTGTCTATCTCCTCCTTAAATTTACTCAATGTCCCGGCATCCACCGCACTATGGCGTAGTGAATTCCACAGACTCACGACTCTTTGAGGGAAGAAATTTCTCTTCATCTCTGTTTTATATCTGCACCCTCTTTATCCTAATGCTATGACCTCTCGTTCTAGATTGCCCCACGAGAGGAGACATCTTCTCTACGTCTACTTTATCAATCCTTTAATGATCTTATATATCCCATTAGATCTCGTCTCATTCTTCTAAACTCTGGAGAGTAAAGGCATAAACTGCTTAATCTCTCTTCATAAGACAAACCCCTCATCCCTGGATTCAATCTCGTGACCCTCCTCTGAACTGTCTCCAATGCAACTACATCCATCCTCAAGTGAGCAGACCAAAACTGTCCGCAATACTCCAGGTGCGGTCTCATTAATACCTTGTACAGTTGCAGCAACACTTCCCTACTTTTATATTCTATTCCTTTAGCAATAAATGCCAAAATTTGCTTTCCTTATCACCTGCTGTACCTGCAAACTAGTTTTCTGTGATTCATGCACGAGACCACCCAGATCCCTCTGGACCAAAGTACTCTGAAGTTTCTCTCTATTTTGATAATAATTTACCTTTCTATGTTTCTGACCAAAATTGATAACCTCACACGTAACCACGTTAAACTCCATCTGCCAAATTTTGTCGATTCACCAAGCCTATCCATATCAATTTGTAAATTTCTTATGTATTTATTGCAACTTACTAATAAACCTATTTAAGTGTCATCTGCAAATTTGGCTATAGTACCTTCTATCCCTGCATCCAAGTCATTAATATAGATTGTAAATAGTTGGGGCCCAAGGACCAAACCCTGAGGCACCTCACTAATTACATCTTTCCAACCAGAAAAAGACTCATTAATCCCAACTCTCTGTTTTCTGTTGGTTAGCCAATCATCTATCCAAGCTAATAAATTGCCCCGAACACCATGTGATCTTACCTTGTGTATTAACCTTTTGTGTGGCACCTTATCAAATGCCTTCTGGAAGTCCAGATATACTACATCTACAGGATCCCCATTTTCCACATTTCTTGTCACAGCTTCGAAGCACTCTCGCAAATTCGTCAAACACGATTGACCCTTCATAAAACCTGACTCTGATGGGTTGCTTTTGACTTTCTTAATGTCCTGTTATTACTTACTTAATAATGGATTGTGACACTTTCCCAACGATAGATGTTAAACTATTAGCCACTAATTCAAGAATTCAAGATGGCTCCTGGGCTGGAAGCTCCCCAGGAATCTCCCTTACTGTTCAACGATATCCATGGCCATCTGCACCCATTCCTAATGTTTTCTCCCCCAATCTACCCTCTTAAACTGTTTAAACTCCCCTGGCTCTTTATATCAGTTCATATTAGCCCGAATTAAAAGCTAACATTTTACTGTATTTTACCTGGGCCCACTGCCCTCCCCCAGCCACACCTGCTCTTTGTTTTCTCAATGAAATTGATCCGGATGAAACTGAAGAGCACAGCTGCCGATACTTTAATCCCCGATCCTGATGTCTTCACAGCCCAGAGTGTCTGCAGCCACGGCGTGCGGTAAGTCCATTGAGGTGAAGAAGGAGCAGCGGGACCCGAGAGAAGTCTTGAGAAAAGGTGCCCCGAACACCCAAAAAATCCACGAACGGCCCCCCGGCCGCAACTTCAAAGCGCCCGTGGGAGATGGCTCGGAGACCATCTGCAGCGCACTGTCGGCAATGCTGCATGCCTTTATTTAAACCAGTGGGAAAAAACCCTTAGTGAATGTAATCACCTCTGTAAGTCTGCCAAAAGATGCTTCACCTCCTGAAGGACGTGGATGAGTTTCCGGACGTCGATGGTGGGTACTGGGGACCTTATTACCTGCATCCGCTTTCCCCCCCCTTTTCCCCCCTTCCCTGCTCCACCCTCTCAGCTCACCCCCCTACAACCCCGTCCCTGCCGACCGCCCCTCGCACAATCTTCCCCCAACACCCGCTTCCCCTGCACCCCCCCCACCCCCTTACAGCCCCCTTCCCAGCTCCCCCTCGCACCTCCCCACCCTCCACACCACCCCTCCCTCCACCCCTCCCCCTCGCATCCCCTCCTCCAACAGGCACCATCCTACACCTGTGTAGGGGCCCTAACAGTCAAACTGCCTTGTGGGCGTCTCGGGAGAGACCAAGGCTAAGGGCGTAAACCCTAACAGATAATCCGGAGTGGAACCCCGTAGGCGGTCATGTGTCACCTTTGGCATGTTTCCGGCAGTTCCTGCAGCCATACCGGTGCCAAACGTCGTGTCCTGCACTCCTTTGGACCCCACCAGAAAGGCCGAGAGGGGGGTTTTGACGACTGGGCAACTCTCAACCTCCATAAACTTGCCCAGGCATGCGCCATGGAGAGGTCACTCCATAGTTGCCTCACAGCGACTGACACAACACGGAAGGCAGCAGTTACGGGTTATAAGTCCAGATAAATTGGCGTAGAAACTGGGCGCCACGGGTTGCCTTTGTCGGTGGGAGAGGTCATTGCACCTCACTGGACAGCTACCGCCCGCCTCAAACCGGGCAGCCCCCGGTCAATAAGGTTTTGTCCCGCCACAGTCTGCATGCTTCAATGTGTGCTTGGAGCTCAGGGTCATTGCCCAAAAGGTGGACTGATACGCCGCACCAAACAACAGGAAAAAAGGAAAGAAGGTCCCAGCTCTTCGCTTTGCAAGCTGGAACGTCAGAACTATGTGTCCTGGCCTGTCGGAAGACCTTACACAAATCAACGATTCTCGGAAGACCGCCATCATTAACAACGAGCTCAGTAGACTCAATGTAGACATTGCAGCACTTCAGGAGACACGCCTCCCCGCGAGTGGATCTCTATCAGAGCAAGACTACACCTTCTTCTGGCAGGGCAGGGATCCTGAAGAACCAAGACAGCATGGAGTGGGCTTCGCCATCTGAAACTCCTTGCTCAGCATGATAGAGCCTCCCTCAAATGGCTTGGAACGCATACTGTCCATCCGACTGCTCACCACCTCTGGTCCAGTACACCTACTCAGCATCCATGCTCCAACACTCTGCTCCCCTCATGAAGCTAAAGACCAGTTCTACGAGCAACTCCATAACATTTTGGGTGGCACAGTGGCGCAGTGGTTAGCACTGCAGCCTCACAGATCCAGCGACCCAGGTTCAATTCTGGGTACTGCCTGTGTGGAGTTTGCAAGTTCTCCCTGTGTCTGCGTGGGTTTTTTCCGGGTGCTCCGGTTTCCTCCCACAAGCCAAAAGACTTGCAGGTTGGTAGGTAAATTGGCCATTATAAATTGCCACTAGTATAGGTAGGTGGCAGGGAAATATAGGGACAGGTGGGGATGTTTGGTAGGAATATGGGATTAGTGCAGGATTAGTATAAATGGGTGGTTGATTGTCGGCACAGACTCGGTGGGCCGAAGGGCCTGTTTCAGTGCTGTATTTCTAAACTAAACTAAATCATTAGCAGCATCCCCAACACCGAACACCTATTCCTGCTGGGGGACTTTAATGCCAGGGTTGGGGCCGACCATGACTCATGGCCCTCCTGCCTTGGGCGCTATGGCGTTGGAAGGATGAATGAGAACGGGCAGAGACTGCTTGAGTTGTGTACCTATCAGAACCTCTGCATCACCAACTCGTTCTTTCACACTAAACCCTGTCACCAGGTTTCATGGAGGCACCCAAGATCGCGTCGTTGGCACCAGCTAGACCTCATTGTCACAAGGCGAGCCGCCTTAAACAGTGTTCAAATCACACGCAGCTTCCACAGTGCAGACTGCGACACCGACCACTCCCTGGTGTGCAGCAAGGTCAGACTCAGACCAAAGAAGTTGCATCATTCCAAGCAGAAGGGCCACCCGCGCATCAACACGAACAGAATTTCTCACCCACAGCTGTTACAAAAATTTCTAAATTCACTTGTAACAGCCCTTCAAAACACTCCCACAGGGGATGCTGAGACCAAGTGGGCCCACATCAGAGACGCCATCTATGAGTCAGCTTTGACCACCTACGGCAAAAGTGCGAAGAGAAATGCAGACTGGTTTCAATCTCATAATGAAGAGCTGGAACCTGTCATAGCCGCTAAGTGCATTGCACTGTTGAACTACAAGAAAGCCCCCAGCGATTTAACATCCGCAGCACTTAAAGCAGCCAGAAGTACTGCACAAAGAACAGCCAGGCGCTGCGCAAACGACTACTGGCAACACCTATGCAGTCATATTCAGCTGGCCTCAGACACCAGAAACATCAGAGGAATGTATGATGGCATGAAGAGAGCTCTTGGGCCAACCATCAAGAAGATCGCCCCCCTCAAATCTAAATCAGGGGACGTAATCACTGACCAACACAAACAAATGGACTGCTGGGTGGAACACTACCTGGAACTGTACTCCAGGGAGAATGCTGTCACTGAGACTGCCCTCAATGCAGCCCAGCCTCTACCAGTCATGGATGAGCTGGACATACAGCCAACCAAATCAGAACTCAGTGATGCCATTGATTATCTAGCCAGTGGAAAAGCCCCTGGGAAGGACAGCATTACCCCTGAAATAATCAAGAGTGCCAAGCCTGCTATACTCTCAGCACTACATGAACTGCTATGCCTGTGCTGGGACGAGGGAGCAGTACCCCAGGACATGCGCGATGCCAACATCATCACCCTCTATAAAAACAAAGGTGACCGCGGTGACTGCAACAACTACCGTGGAATCTCCCTGCTCAGCATAGTGGGGAAAGTCTTTGCTCGAGTCGCTCTGAACAGGCTCCAGAAGCTGGCCGAGTGCATCTACCCTGAGGCACAGTGTGGCTTTCGTGCAGAGAGATCGACCGTTGACATGCTGTTCTCCCTTCGTCAGATACAGGAGAAATTCCGTGAACAACAGATGCCCCTCTACATTGCTTTCATTAATCTCACCAAAGCCTTTGACCTCGTCAGCAGACATGGTCTCTTCAGACTACTAGAAAAGATTGGATGCCCACCAAAGCTACTAAGTATCATCACCTCATTCCATGACAATATGAAAGGCACAGTTCAACATGGTGGCTCCTCCTCAGAGCCATTTCCTAACCTGAGTGGCGTGAAACAGGGCTGTGTTCTCGCACCCACACTTTTTGGGATTGTCTTCTCCCTGCTGCTTTGACATGCGTTCAAGTCCTCTGAAGAAGGAATTTTCCTCCACACAAGATCAGGGGGCAGGTTGTTCAACCTTGCCCGTCTAAGAGCGAAGTCCAAAGTATGGAAAGTCCTCATCAGTGAACTCCTCTTTGCTGACGATGCTGCTTTAACATCTCACACTGAAGAGTGCCTGCAGAGTCTCATCGACAGGTTTGCGGCTGCCTGCAATGAATTTGGCCTAACCATCAGCCTCAAGAAAACAAACATCATGGGGCAGGATGTCAGAAATGCTCCATCCATCAATATTGGCGACCACGCTCTGGAACTGGTTCAAGCGTTCACCTACCTAGGCTCAACTATCACCAGTAACCTGTCTCCAGATGCAGTAATCAACAAGCGCATGGGAAAGGCTTCCACTGCTATGTCCAGACTGGCCAAGAGAGTGTGGGAAAATGGCGCACTGACACGGAACACAAAAGTCCGAGTGTATCAGGCCTGTGTCCTCAGTACCTTGCTCCATGGCAGCGAGGCCTGGACAACGTATGTCAGCCAAGAGCGACGTCTCAATTCATTCCATCTTTGCTGCCTCCGGAGAATACTTGGCATCAGGTGGCAGGAACATATCTCCAACACAGAAGTCCTCGAGGCGGCCAACATCCCCAGCTTTTACACACTACTGAGCCAGCGGCGCTTGAGATGGCTTGGCCCTGTCATTAACATGGAAGATGGCAGGATCCCCAAAGACACATTGTACAGCGAGCTCGCCACTGGTATCAGACCCACCGGCCGTCCATGTCTCCGCAATAAAGACGTCTGCAAACGCGACATGAAATCCTGTGACATGTCGTGGGAGTCAGTGCCAGCGTTCGCCAGAGCTGGCGGGCAGCCATAAAGATGGGACTAAAATGTGGCGAGTAGAAGTGACTTAGTAATTGGCAGGAAAAAAGACAGAGACGCAAGGGGAGAGCCAACTGTGTAACAGCCCCGACAAACAAATTTCTCTGCAGCATCTGTGGAAGAGCCTGTCACTCTAGAATCGGCCTTTATAGCCACTCCAGGCGCTGCTTCACAAACCACTGACCACCTCCAGGCGCGTATCCATTGTCTCTCGAGATAAGGAGACCCAAAAGAAAAGAAGATGTTAAACTAATTGGTCTAGTGTTTCCTACTTTAAGCCTCCCTCACTTTTTGGATAAGGGCGTTATACAGGCATTTTTCCAATCCACTGGAACCTTTCCCGCATGCAGGGAATCTTGGAATATTATAACCAATAGATCCACTATCTCCGCTGCTATTTCCTTTAAGACCCTAAGATGTAGGCCATCAGGCCCTGGGGATTTGTCTGCCTTCAATCACAATAGTTTGTTCAGCACCTTTTCCCTCGTGACTTTTTTTTTATTCATTCATGGGATGTGGGCGTCGCTGGCTAGGCCAGCATTTATTGCCCATCCCGAATTGCCCTTGAGAAGGTGGTGGTGAGCTGCCTTCTTGAAACGCTGCAGTCCACTTGGGTTAGGTATACCCACAGTGCTGTTAGGAAGGGAGTTCCAGGATTTTGACCCAGCGATAGTAAAGGAACAGCGATATAGTTCCAAGTTAGGATGGTGTGTGACTTGGAGGGGAACTTTCAGGTGGTGGTGTTTCCAATCATTTTATACCCTTATCCTTCTAGTTGGTAGAGGTCGCGGATTTGGAAGGTGCTGTCTAAGGAGCCTTGGTGCATTGCTGCAGTGCATCTTGTAGATGGTACACACTGCTGCGACTGTGCGTCGGTAGTGGAGGGAGTGAATGTTTGTGGATGGGGGGGCAATCAAGTGGGCTGCTTTGTTCTGGATGGTGCTGAGCATCTTGAGTGTTGTTGGAGCTGCACCCATCCAGGCAAGTGGAGAGTATTCCATCACACTCCTGACTTGTGCCTGGTAGATGGTGGACAGGCTTTGGGGAGTCAGGAGGTGAGTTACTCGCCTCAGGATTCCGAGCGTCTGACCTGCTCTTGTAGCCACGGTAATTCTAAGTCTACTCCAGTTCAGTTTCTGGTCAATGGTAGCCCCTAGGATGTTGATAGTGGGGGATTCAGCGATGGTAATGCCAGTGAATGTCAAAGGGAGATGGTTAGATTCTCTTTTGTTGGAATCGCTCATTATCTGGCACTTGTATGGCACGAATGTTATTTGCCACTTAGCTCAAGCCAGGATATTGTCCATGTCTTGCTGCATTTCTACACAGACTGCTTTTCAGTATCTGAGTAGTCACGAAGGGTGCTGAACATTGTTCAATCATCAGCGAACATCCCCACTTCTGACCTTATGATTGATGGAAGGTCATTGATGAATCAGCTGAAGATGGTTGGGCCTAGGACAGTACCCTGAGGAACTCCTGCAGTGATGCCCTGGAGCTCAGAAGATTGACCTCCATCAATCACAACCATCTTCCATTGCTCTAGTTTTGAATCCAGCCAGCGGAGGGTTTTCCCCCTGATTCCCATTGACCTCAGTTTTGCTAGGGCTCCTTGATACTATATTCGGTCAAATGCTGCCTTGATGTCAAGGGCAGTCACTCTCACCTCACCTCTTGAGTTCAGCTCTTTTGTTCATGTTTGAACAAAGGCTTTAATGAGGTCAGGAGCTGAATGGCCCTGGCGGAACCTAACCTGAGCATCACTGAACAGGTTCTTGCTAATCAAGTGTCGCTTGATGGCACTGTTGAGGTCACCTTCCATCACTGTACTGATGATTGAGAGGAGGCTGATGGGGCGGTAATTGCCCGGGTTGGATTTGTCCTGCTTTTTGTGAACAGGACATACCTGTGCAAATTTCCACATTGCAGGGTAGATGCCAGTGTTTTAGCTGTACTGGAACAGCTTGGCTGGGGTGCAGCAGGTTCTGGGCACAGGTCTTCAGTACTTTTGCCGGAATATTGTCAGGGCACCATAGCTTTTTCAGTATCCAATGCCTTCAGTCTTTCTTAATATCACGTGGAATGAATCGAATTAGCAGAAGTCTGTCATCTGTGATGCTAGGGACTTCAGGAGGAGGCCGAAATCAGCCTCAACTCAGCCCTTCTGGCTGAAGATTGTTGCAAATGCTTCAGCCTTAGCTTTCACAGTGATGTGCTGGGCTCCCTCATCATTGAGGATGGCGATATTTGTGGAGCCACTTCCTCCAGGTAGTTGGATAATTGCCCACCACCATTCAGGGCTGGATGTGGCAGGACTGCAGGGCTTAGACCTGAACCGTTGGTTCTGGGTTCGCTTAGCTCTGTTCGCTTAGCTTACGCAGTTTTACACGCAGATAGTCCTGTGTTGCAGCTTCACCAGGTTGACAACTCATTTTGAGGTATGCCTGGTGATGCTCCTAGCATGCCCTCCTGCACTCTTCATTGAACCAGGGTTGGTCTCCTAGCTTGATGGTAATGGTAGAATGGGGAATATGCCGGGCCATGAGGTTACAGATTGTGGTTGAGTACAATTCTGCTGCTGCTGATGGCCCACGACGCCTCATGGATGTCCAGTTTTGCATTGCCGAATCTGTTGGAAATCTGTCCCATTTCGCAAGGTGGTAGTGCCACACAACAGGATGGAGGGCATCCCAAATGGGATGTTGGGACTTTATCTCCACAAGGACTGTGCGGTGGTCACTCCTACCAACACTGTCATGGACAGATGCATCTGCGGCAGGCAGACTGGTGAGGTCAAGTTCAAGTATGTTTTCCCCTCTTGTTGGTTCCCTCACCACCTGCAGCATACCCAGCTTTGGACTCGGTCAGCTCGGTCACTAGTGGTGCTACCGAGCCACTCTTGGTGATGGACATTGAAGTCCCCCACCCAGAATACATTTTGTGCCCTCGCCACCCTCAGTGCTTCCTCCAAGTGCTGTTCAACATTGAGGAATACTGACTCATCAGCTGAGCGAGGGCGGTAGGTGGTAATGAGCAGTAGGTTTCCTTGTCCATGTTTGATCTGATGCCATGAGACTTTGTGGGGTCCAGGGTCGTTGTTGAGGGCAAATCCGTCCCTTCTGTATGCCACTGTACCACCACCTCTGCTGGGTCTGTCCTGCCGGTGTGAGAGGAGATACCCAGGGATGATGATGGCAGTGTCTGAGACATTGCCCGTGAGTATGACTTTGTCAAGCTGTTGCTTGAATAGTCTGTGGGAGAGCTCTCCCAACTTCGGCACAAGCCCCCAGATGTTAGTCAGGAGGACTTCGCAGGGTGGACAGGGCTGGGTTTTGCCATGGTCATTCCCGGTCAATGCTGGGTGGTCCGTCCAGTTTCATTCCTTTTTATTGACTTCGTAGTAGTTAGTTACAACCGAGTGGCTTGCTAGGCCACTTCAGAGGGCATGTAAGAGTCTCTGGTTTATTAGTCCAGTGACAATACCACTACACCACCGCCTCCCCACATTATGATTGTTCTAAATTCCTCTCTTTCTGTAACTTCTGCATTACCTGTTACTATAGAGATGGTACTAGTGTACTCCACCGTGAAAACTGAGGCAAAATACTGACTTGGAGTCTCCGCCATTTCTGTGCCCCCCCTCCATCAACATCCCAGTCTCATCCTCCAAGAGACCAATATTCACTTTAGCTACTCTCTTACCTTTCATATACCTAAAGAAGCTTTTGCTATCCGCGTTTATATTTTGTGCTAATTTTCTTTCATAATGTACTTTTTCCCTTTTTATTAATTTTTTAGCAACCCTTTGTTGATCTTTAAATATTTCCCAATCTTCCAGCCTGCCAGTGGCCTTTGCAATATGGTAAGCCTTAGTCTTTGTCTTTATGTTATCCTTAACTTCCTTGCTTAGCCATGGATGTCTTTCCCCCTCTTCGAATCTTTCTTCCTCTCCAGAATATATTTTAGTTGGGAGGAATTGAATTTCTCCTGAAACATCTGCCACTGCTCATCAACTTTCCTCCCTTTTAGTCTTCCTGCCCAGTCCACGAGGGCCAAATCAGTCCTCATGTCTATGTAATTACCTTTGTTTGACTCCAGAACGCTGGAGCGGACTCCAGTTTCTCGCCCTCAAAATGGATTTGAAATTCCAGCATGCTATGATCACTGTTCCGTAGAGGATCCTTAACTATGAGATCATTAGTTAATCCCACCTCATTTCACAATGCCAAATCTAGAATAGCCTGCTCCCTAGTTGGTTCCACAACATATTGCTCCAAAAAAAATCTCGAATGCATTTAATGAACTCTCCCTCGGGGCTACCTTGCCAATTTGACTAATCCTGTCTATATACTTATTAAAATCACCCTTGCCGTACCTTTCTCACAAGCCCACAGTATTTCTGGGTTTATACTGTTCGCCACTGCGGAACTACTATTTGGGGACCTATAGATTACTTCTTCCCCTTTTTATTTCTTATTTCTACGCACACTGAATCTACATCTTGATCTCCAGTGCCTATATCATTTCTCACCATAGCACTGATCTTTTTCTTTACTAACAATGCTACACCTCCTCCTTTTCCTTCCTTTCTATCCTTCCAAAATATTGAGTACCCTTGAGTATTCAATTCCCAAATCTAGTTTCCCTGCAACCACGTCTCAGTAATCACCAATAAATCATACCCATTCGTCTTCATTTGTGCTGTTAACTCATTTGTTTTATTCTGAATGTTTCCTGCATTCAGATAAAAAGCCTTTAAGTTTGTTTGATCATCAATTTTCAAAGATGCATAACAGTTCAATGAAACTGAGACCTTAATAGCCACTGACAGCTCCGTTCTCACCCTGGTGTGAGGCTCCAGGTCGTGTTGCAAGAGTTGACACAGCTCTGTGACCATCTCCTTATTGAGTCAGAATCACCTCACACACTGCTCCTGGGTTAGGTGTAGGTGGGAAAAGTGTTCTTGGAAAACCCGGGGTGGGTAGGGAAGAACCCCCTCCTCCTCCCGCTTTACAGAGCTTCCCCTCTCTGTAGCTTCTGCTCCGTTTGTTGGTCATGTTACAGACCCAGATACACTGTAAATTCAGTCCCAATATCTCGCCCAGAGTTGGGTCACAAATCCTCTGTCCTCGCTGAATCTTTGCAGCAGCTCCCAACACAACCCCCAGAAAACCATCCACAGCATCTCCACTAACTTTACAATAGCAGAAGTAAGTCAAAAAACCCTCACCTGTAAATTGGATGGCTGGTCCTTTTAAATAACACTAGATGGGGTTACTCGTGGTGCTGAATGTGTGTTCAGCTGAGAGTGACTAACACAGGCAGTCAGTGGAGATGCACAGACAAAGTGTCAAAGAAGTAGATCAAAGCTGTCGGATTGGCTGATTGACGTCAATTCAAACCCATCCTCACACTGACAGGACATGCAGGGTATACCAGGCTAGATCGCTTCCCAGCATGTGGCACTGTGCTTTACACGCTAGAGGTGGCCGGCTGTGCAGTTCACATCATTCTCTCTATCTAGGTTTCATCGCGTTGGCACCAGTGCTGCCACAGAGTGAAAATCACCGCAGAGGAAGATATAGAGTGAAAGCAACTCACTTCAGAAAGGGAAATGGGAAAAGACTTGACGGCATAAGAATTTCAATACTATGTGAAATGGAAGGGAAATGGGACTAATTGGAAGGGTGAGACCATGAGAATATTAAAATTAAGGTGCTGCCAGACTGGGAGCCAATGTAGATCAGTGAGTACAGGGGTGATGGGTGATCAGGATTTGGTGTGAGTTAGGATACAGGCAGCAGAGATCTGGATGGGCTGTGGTATATGGAGGTTTATAACTGGGAGGGTGACCAGGATAGAATTGGGATAGTCAAGTGTGGATTTTACAAAGGCACAGATGAGGGCTTATTCAGCAGATGGGCTGAGGCAAAGGTGATGATGGGTGATGTTACAGAGGTGGTAGTAGGTCGGGCTGGTGTTGGGGGGTGGGGGTGGAATATGGCGATGAATTCATCTCAGGTATAAATATAAAACAGAGGTTGCAAACAGTCTGTTTCAGCCTCAGACATTGGGTAGGTAGGGGAATACAGATAGTGGATATAGTGTGGAGTTTGTGACAGAGACTGAACACAGTGGCTTACGTCTTTCCAAGATTTACATGACAAGAAAACTAAATCAGTGAAATGTGGTTTATAGATCTAATGGTTGGATACAGAGACTTACCAGGGACACCAATAATAGCGAGGTTGGGATAGTAAATCGTTTCAATCATTTTCAGAGCATAATAGATCCGAAATTCTAATATCATCCAAACATAATCAGCAGTAACCAAGCCAAACCAAAAGGAGAAAGTCCTGCTGTCCATTGTTGTAATATTCCAATCTATTGTCCTCAGATTCTGACCCATTGTTGCAATATTCCTATCTATTGTTCGGAGATTCTGATCGATCTTCTCGCTCTCTCTCTGCAGCCACGGATCTCTGTTAGTGCCGGGGGTAATGCTCCCACTGACACTATGAGTTAACACATTGAAAGGACGCCCTGATTAATAGAACTGGGAAAACCTCCAGTGACACAATTAGTGTCCATAGGGACTGACATTAATTACAGTCAATGAGCAAACAGGTTCAGTTCACCCCTTTTTCTCCAACACTTTTTGCACCACAATCGTATTTAAAGTGTTCCTCAGTCTAGTTGGGATATATGAGGTTTGTTGAATAAAGGAATGGTGGAAATAGCAGAGGGACTGGCCAGAAGCTTTCAATCCTCCTTGGATCTGGGAGTTCTGACAGAGGACTGGAGGGTTGGAAATGTTACGACCTGCTTACAAAAGGAAGCATTAGCTCAACACTGTAACTACTGACCAGTCAGTCTAATGTCAGTGGTTGGAAATTTCTAGAGGCCATTACCCTGTACAAACATATATCTTTCTTGGAAAAACATGGTATAATAAATGACAAACAGCACTGATAGGTTAATGACTATTCACGTCTGATAATCATGATCAAGTTCGTTGATAACATAACTGAGTGTTGAAGAGGATAGTGCGTTCTGTGCTATGTATACGGACTTTCAAAAGGCCTGTGATGAAATTACATGTCATAGACTTGTTATGAAAAATGGTGCACGTGGATTAATGTGACAGTGATAATGTGGATATGACATTGACTCAGGGACAGAAAGCAGAGTGAAGTGGTGAACAGTCATTGTTCAGACTTGTGGAGGGGGAGATTCAGTGTTGTTTCTCAGGGGTTAGTAATAGAATCAGTGCTCTTCCTGGCATGCAGATAGATGTACAAGTGATAGAGACTTATATGTAAAAAAACATAATTTCAATGCTTGCAGATGACATGAAACTCATAAATAAGGATGGCAAAGACGCAGAACACAGAATTATCCAATCTCACAGACATTGTTTATTTTTAATTTATTCTGGACTCCTATACAAATTCAAATTTATTTATCACTGTATAATTTATTTGTGTGATTTGCCTGTGAGTGTGCGCACTAAGTCTGTCCAAATCCCCTTGAAGCCGCTTTGCATCTTCCTCACAACTCACATTCCCACCTAGTTTTGTGTCATCTGCAAACTTTAAAATATTACTTTGGTCCCCTTATCCAAATAATCGATATATGTTGTGAACAGCTGGGGCCCAAGTACTGTTCCCTGCGGTACCCCACTAGTCTCATCCTGCCAACGCAAGAATGACCCGTTTATTCCTACTCTGTTTCCTGCCTGTTAACCAATCCTTACTGCATGTCAGTATATTACCTCCTTTCCCATGTGTTTTAATTTTGCTTACCAAGGTCCTGTGGCGCACCTTATCAAAAGCCTTCTGAAAATCCACTGGCTCCCCTTTTCTATTCTGTGAGTAACATCCTAAAAAACTCCAACAGGTTTGGCATGAATGATTTCCTATTCATAAATCCATGTTGACTCTGCCCAATCAGATCCATTTATCACATACTTTAGACTAGATTCTAGCACTTTCCCTCGTACTAATGGAAGCCTAACAGGTCTGTAATTCCCAATTTTCTCTTTCCCTCCCTTCTTAAATAGTGGGGTGACATTTGCGACCTTCCAATCTGCAGGAAGCGTTCCAGAATTGATGGAATTTTGAAAGTGGATCACCAATATGTCTACAATCCCCATAACTACTTCCTTCAACACTCTGGGATGTAGAATATCAGATCTTGATGAATTATCAACCTTCAGCACTATTAAATTCACCAATACAACTTCTTACTAATACTAATTTCCCTCAATTCCTCATTCTCCCAAATCCCTTGGATCTCTAATTCTGGGAGATTTCTTGTATCTTCCACAGTGAAGAAAGACACAAGATAATCATTTAGCTTCTCTGCCATTTCTCTATTCTCCATTATAAATTCTCCTGACTCTGCCTGTAATGAACCCACATTTGTCTTTGCTAAATGCTTCCTTTAAAAGTACCTATAGAAGATTTTGCAATGCATTTTTGAGTTTACTTTTGACCAGTAGATATGGACACTCAAGATAGAGCCCACATATGAAACCCTTATAATGGTGATCCTTCTCCAGGAGTTTCCACTGTATTAAGGCAGGCCACCTCCCATTGAAACCCACATAGAGGAACAAAAGGTTCAAAGGGCCAGACAGGGAGCAATTCTGGCCGATGACTTTTCCTTTGTACACAAGGCCTTACCCCAAATGTAAACCCTTCCCTAGTCACTCCAAAGACCCGAGAATAAAAGGTGGGAGGGTGATAGGAGCCCGAACAGCCATGGGCAAGAAGGAAAGGCTGGACACACAGGGGACCCTCCTCAGGCCAAATTGGATATTACTGAGAGCAGGAGGAGTGGCTGAGACCTGTGTGTTTCCACTGTAATAAGGCAGGTCACCATCGAGCTGAATGCTGGAAGTTATGGGAAAACCTGTAGCGTTAATCAGGGTCCACCAGATCAGTGCATGAAAAGGGGCCCTGATGGAAAGCACGGCAGATCAGGCTGTGCCTTTCACTGCAGCAATCAAACCCAGTAAACCTACCACTGAAATTGCGGGAAAACTTAACAAAATCCCTGAGAGTTACCAGAATGTTTTCCCAAGGAAAGGTGACCCGATACACCTCGACTGAGGCAAGCAAGTCCATAGTCATTTTCAGGGATACAGGGGCCACCCAATCCCTTCTACTGGGAAAATACATGACCTTTCCTCCAGAGAGTGCAGTGAATGCTAGAGTGTTAGTGAATGGTATCGGAAGACAGTATATGCACCTTAATATGAGCTGCACTTGGAGTGTGACCCAGTTTCAGGACTGGTAACCATCGGGATTGTCCCTAGTTTATCAGTGTATGGGTCGACCTGCTCCTGGGTAATGCTCTGACAGGGGAAAAGGTGGTAGCTTCCCCAGTAGTTCTTTAGAGACCAAAAGAGGTCCGGGAGATAGAGCAGTTACAGAAGAAGGTCCCTGGCATTCTCCCTGATTGTGTGGTGACTCGGTCCATGGCCAAACAATCCCCTGACCTAACACTGCAGACGGATGACCCTACTGTCTGCTTGTCTGAAACCTTCTTTGGGATGTTAGAGGACCCAAAGGATGTGTTAAACAGATTTTCCTTAGTTGAGCCTCAACAACCTGACCCAGTGTTAAAAAGTAGCACAGAATGTACAAACTAAAACTGAAGCAGAGGGAGTTGCAGAGTGTTACTATTTAAAGAATGAGGTGCTGATGAGGAAGTGTAGACCTCCTCACAGACCTGCGGATGAAGAGTGGACAGTGGTTCACCAGATAGTGGTGCCACTGAGGTACCTTAATATTTCTTCAAGAATGGCCCACGAGATTCCAATGACTGGACATGTCATTGCATGAAAAATCAAAGCCCGCATAAGACAGTATTTTGACTGGTCACAACTCCACAAAGATATGGTGGAGTTCTGTAAAACTGCTCACACATGTCAGGTTCTGGGGAAGTCCCAACCTGCAATAAAACCTGCACCCCTAATTCCCATACCAACTTTTGGGGAACCCTTAAGCATAATGCTGGTGAATTGTGTGGGACAACTGCTGAAAACAAAACGGGACTACCAGTATCTTCTCACCATTATGGATGTGGTGACCCGATTCCCAGAGGCCACTGGCCCGAAGAACCATCTCTGCCAAGGTAGTGGTGGAGGGGCTAACCCAATTCTTTACTCGATATGGGCTGTCTGCTGAGATCCGGGTGGACCAGGGCACACATTTTACGTGCAGTATTTTTGAAAAGGTCATGGGTATTCTGTACATAACCTAGCTAAAGTCCGTAGCCTATCACCCACTGTCACAAGGGGCTTTGGAGCAGTACCACCCGATCCTAAAGACAATGGTCAGGTCATACTGCTATGAGTTACCCCATGACTGGGACAAAGGGTTGGGATTTCTCCTGTTGGATACCAGGGACTTATCCAATGATTCCACTGGCTTTAGTCTCTTTGAATTAGTTTATGGAGACAAGGCGAGAGGTCCTCTTAAACGAATCAAGGAGAGGTTTTTGGGACACAGGGATGAGTCTTCCATTTTCGACGACATTTCCATGTTCTGGGAGCGGCTCACGAGAGCCTGTGCAATGGCTCAGGAACACCTAATGACCTCTCAGGCAGCTATGAAAAGATAAGGAGACAGAAATGTCAAGGCTGGAACGTTTCAGCCCAGAGACCATGTATTGTTACTACTCCCAATTCAGGGTGAACCCCTGAAATCCCAGTTCAGTGGTCCATATCGAGTGACAAAAGGAAAATTCAGGTAAATTATTTAATTGACACCCAGACGAAAGGAAAACAAGTAAAGGCTGTGGAGGGGACAGACACGTACAGATCTGTCAGACATTCAGGAGCGAAGGATTGGAAAGGACAGTGAGGACAGGTTAGAGGAGGGCCAGGAGTACTCCCAACTGGAACCCGCTGCTCTCCGATTAGTCAACCCTGAAATGCTAGATAGATTAGACCCCACGCTCTCCTCCTTAAATGCAGGTCAAAGAGGCACCCTAAAAAGGCTCAGAACAGCATTTACAGAAAAGCGCAAGGGCAAGGAAAGTTCCCAAAAACGGTGGCAATGGTGTGGGAGATGCCTTACCTAGTCAAAGTGCCGCAAGAGAGTGCAATGAAAGTTGGACAGACACTTGCGAGCGGTAATGTCCCCAAGGACATAGGGCAGATCAGAAAAACGATGCTCCCCATCGTAAAGGGGAAAGGGAACGGCAAACACCCTAAAGTAAACAGCACTTGTGTACCTCACCAGGAAGCTAAAAGTAAGGTCAGTGTGGATCTACCCACTGAAGAACCCAATGATCAGGTCCCAAACCCAAAGCTCATCAAACCCAACAATTTCAAAACAGAACTCAGCAAGAACAGCCAGGATCAAATCTGACACATAACCATCCTCGTCAAAACTCCAACACAATTAGATCAGTACACCTGTAACAGACAATGTCAGCTGCAGTAAATCCAAGATTAATGTGTGAAGTTGTGAAGTTATTATTGAGAATGAATGTGGGTTTCCTTCTATTTCTTCCCACAATTCTGTCATGAAATGTCCCTATTCTCACTTTTCTTTCCATGTGCTGCGGCGGTGTCAAGATAACACGATGTGCCAAATGAGGAATTTTAATTCATCAGTTGGAAACTTACACTAAACATTTAATGGAGAAAATCCTGCAGTTAACCTTGAAAAAACAGGCAGCCAAGATGGCCACCACAATTGTTATCTGAAACACCTTTTCACATTCCAAGGCCTCCAACAGGAGACACATATATTATGAGCCTGGACCCAAATCACTGGCTTGCTCTAGTGCTTCATTTACCTAAGCTTACAATCATTAACACGGCATACGAGGCCATCCTGACACATTGACTTTGAAAGAGCAAACTTCTCCAACAGTAAATGGCAGTATTCTGAGCCCTGGGGAGATATAATTTCTAATCTTGAATCTCATTATAAGGGTACAAAGATTACACTGCGGCAGTCATGAGACCTTCTGTCCATCTCTGTGAAAGCTGGGAGTTTCCCCTGGACAAAGACAGACAAGCCAGTGATTCAAACTGTGCAGAAGCAGAAGGGCTGTGCCCCCGCTCCACCCCTCCCCCCCCCCCCACCTCTCAGTCCGTCTCTCTCTCCAGATAACATCACAAGTTTGAAAAAAAACATGCGACTGTGGGCCCTCCAAGCCTTCCAATTGCTGCAGACAGAGTAACCAGTTGAAGAAAGCCACCTACAAATCTGCCTCCAAGAAAACACTGAGCCATGTGTGCCTGCCACAAATGCACTTCAACCAGCCAAAAAACTTCAGGAAAACAATTTCCGCCAGAAGACCACCGAATCGTCCATCCTCACAGAATAACAAAGAAGAAATGACAAAGAACAGTACAGCACAGGAACAGGCCATTCGGCCCTCCAAGCCTGCACCGATCTTGATGCCTGCCTAAACTAAATCCTTCTGCACTTCCGGGGCCCATATCCCTCTATTCCCATCCTGTTCATGTATTTGTCAAGATGTGTCTTAAACGTCGCTATCATACCTGCTTCCACCACCTCCCCTGGCAGCAAGTTCCAGGCACTCACCACCCTCTGTGTAAAAAACTTGCCTCGCACATCCCCTCTAAACTTTGCACCTCGTACCTTAAACCTATGTCCAGTAGTAACTGACTCTTCCACCCTGGGAAAAATCTTCTGACTATCCACTCTGTCCATGCCGCTCATAACTTTGTAAACCTCGATCATGTCAGCTACCAGGAAAGGTTATATAGTCTGGGGCTGTTCTCCTTGGAACAGAGAAGGCAGAGGGGAAATGTGATTCAAATGTACAAAATTGCGTGGGGCCTGGATAGAGTGGAGGTGAAGGGTCGATTCACCTGAGCAGAGAGATCAGTGACGAAGTGGCATAGATTTAAAGTGCTTGGTAGAAAGACTATAGGGGAGATGAGGACTTTACTTTCTCCCAGAGGGTGGTGGGAGTCTGGAATTCATTGCCCGGAAGGGTAGTTAAGGCAGGAACCCACAACTCATTCCAAACAGAATATGCACCTCATGTGCCGTAATCTATCAAATGCTGGAAGGTGGGATTAGAATGGCTGGATCGTTTTCAGCTGGCATTGACACGATGCGCCAAGTGGTCTCTTTATGTGCTATAAACTTTCTATGATTCTAAGATGCAACTCAGGCAATGTTGAAAGACGAGGTAGGTCAGATACTAGACTGGTTTAAAATTGAGAAAGAGGAAGTATTAGATTAGCTATCTGTACTTAAAGTGAATAAAAACCAGGACAAGTTAACATGCATCCAAGGATACTGAGGGAAGTGAGGGTGGAAATCGCAGAGGTACTGACCATAATTTTTCAATCTTTCTTAGACTCGGGGGTGATGACAGAGGGCTGGAGAATTGCAAACGTTACACCCTTGTTCAAAAGAGGGTGTAAAATTAAGCCCAGCCACTACAGGCCAGTCAGTTGAACTACAGTGGTGGGAAAACTTCTAGAAAAAATAATTTGGGACCAAATCAATAGTCACATGGACAAATGCGAGTTAATAACGGAAAGCCAGCATGGATTTCTTAAGGGAAAATCATGTTTAACTAACTTGCTGGAGTTTTTGTGGTGGTAACAGAGAGAGTTGATGAAGGCAATGGTGTTGATGGGGTTTACATGGACTTTCATATAACAGTCTATTCAGATTCAATTGAACCATTACTTCGATCTTGGAATTCAGAGTAGAATCTCAGAATTTGCCGATGACACCAAACTTGGAGGAGTGGTAAACAGTGAGGATGATATAAACTGCCTACAACAGGATAGAGATAGGCTATCAGAATGGGCAGAGAAGTGGCAGGTGGAATTTAATACAGAGGAGTGTGAGGTGATGCATTTTGGCAGGAGCAATAGTGTGAGGCTATGCAGACAGAATGGTGCAGTTCTAAAGAGTGTGAAGGAACAGATGGACATGTGTGTGGATGTGCAGAGATCTCTGAAGGTGGCAGGACATATTGAGAGAATGACTACAAAGCATATGAGATCTTGAGCTTCTTAAATAGAGGCATAGAGTACAAAGCAGGAAGTTATGCTGAAAATGTATACAACTCTGGTTAGGACCAAAGTGGAGTATTGTGTCCAGCACTGGTCATCCTACTTTAGGAAGGATGTGACTGTCCTTGAGAGGGTGCAGAGGAGATTTACCAGAATTGTTCCAGGGATGGGGTTTTTGTTACAATACTAGGTTGGAAAAGCTGGGGTTGTTCTCCCTGGAGTAATTGCGATTGAGGGAATATTTCCGAGAAGTGTATAAGATTATAAGAGAATCACAGAGAATGACAGAGCTGCTGCAGCACAGATGGAGCTCATTCAGCCCATTGCATCTGCACCTGTTCTCCGAGTGAGTAATTCACTTAGCGCCATTTCCCTGCCTTTCCCCCATAATCCTACACATTCTTCCTTTTCAGGTGTCTAAATAATTCCCTTTCGAATGTGTCAAGTGAACCTCTTTCAATCACACTCTCTGACAGTGCATTCCAGATCCTAACCACTAACTGTGTGCAAATATTTTCCTCATGTTGGCATTGCTATTTTTAAAACCAAATACATTAAATCTCAACCCATCCGTTCTTGATCGTTTGCCGAGTGGGAACAGTTTTTCCCTACCTACTCTGTCCAGACCCCTCATGATTTTGAAAGCTTTAGATAAGATAGAGACAAGGAAAAACTGTTCCCATTAACTGATGAAACACGGACCAGGGAACACAGATGGAAGGTTTTGGGTAAGAGATGCAGGGGGAATATGAGGAAGAGTTTTTTTACACAGTGGATGGTAATGAGCTGGAACTCATTGCCCATGAGGGTGGTGGAAGCCGAGAAAATCAATGATTTAGGAACATAGGACCATAAGAGCAGGAGTAGGCCATTCAGCCCATCCAGCCTGACCTGCCATTCAATATGATCGTGGCTCATCATCCACTTCAATGCCTTTTCCCCACACCATCCTCATATCCTTTTATCTCATTGATATTTAGAAATGTATCAATCTCTGCTTTGAACATAAACAATGATTGAGCTTCCACAGCCCTCTAGGGTAGAGAAATCCAAAGATTCACAACCCTCTGAGTAGTGAAATGTTTCCTCATCTCTGTCCTAAGTGGCTTCCCACTTATTTTGAAATTGTGTCTGCTAATTCTAGATTCCCCAACCAGGGGTAACATCTTAGCTGCATCTACCCTGTCTATCTCCTAAAGTATTTTGTAGGTTTCAATGAGATCACCTCTCATTCTTCGAAACCATAGAGAATAGTTTCCCCAATCTCTCTTCATAGGACAGTCCCGCCATCCCAGGAACAAGTCTGATGAACCGTCGTTGCACTCCCTCTATGGCAATAATATCCTTCCTACGGGCGGCACAGTGGCGCAGTGGTTAGCACCGTAGCCTCACAGCTCCAGGGACCTGGGTTCGATTCTGGGTACTGCCTGTGTGGAGTTTGCAAGTTCTCCCTGTGTTTGCGTGGGTTTTAGCCGGGTGCTCCGGTTTCCTCCCACATCCAAAGACTTGCATGTGATAGATAAATTGGCCATTGTAAATTGCCCCTAGTGTAGGGAGGTGATAGGGAATATGGGATTGCTGTAGGGTTAGTATAAATGGGTGGTTGTTGGTTGTCACAGACTCGGTGGGCCGAAGGGCCAGTTTCAGTGCTGTATCTCTAAAGTAAGGGGACTAAAACTGCGCACAATACTCCAAGTGCGGTCTAACTAAATTTCTGTACAATTGTAGCAAGCCTTCACTACTCCTGTACTCAAATCCTCTTACGATAAAGGCTAACATGCCATTAACCTTTGTAATTGTTTGCTGCACCTGCATGTTAGCTTTCAGTGACTTATTGGCAAGGACACCCAGGCTGCTTTGTACATCTACACTTCCTAATTTATCATTTAGGAAATACTCTGCACATCTATTCCTCCTACCAAAGTGGATTACCTTCTATTTTTCAATATTATATTCCACCTAACATGTTCTTGCCCACTCACTAAGTCTGAACAATTCCCCTTGAAGCGGCTTTGCATCTTCCTCACTGTACACATTCCCACCTAGTTTTGTGTCAGACGCAAACTTGGAAATATAACATTTGGTCCCCACATCCAAATCATTGAAATATATTGTGAACAGCTGAGGCCCAATCTCTGATCCCTGCAGTACCCCACTAGTCATAGCATGCCAACGCGAAAATGATCCGTTTATTCCTACTCACTGTTTCCAATCTGTTAACCAATCCTTAATCCATGCCAGTATATTACCTCCGACACCATGTATTTTAATTTTGCGAAGCAAGCTCCTTTGGGGGTTCTACAAACCTTCTGAAAATACAAGTATACTATGTCTGCCAACTCCTCTTAATCAATTCTGTTGTTATAATCCTCAAAATCTCCAACACGTTCGTCAAACATGATTTCCCATTCATAACTCCATGTTAACTATGCCCAATCAGATCATTATTATCCAAATGTCCATTTATAACATCATTTAGAATTGATTATAGCAGGTTCCCAACGATTAATGTAAGGCTAACAGCTTTGTAATTCCCTGTTTTCGCTCTCCCTCCCTTCTTATATAGTGGGCTGACATTTGCATCCTTCCAATCTGCAGGAACCGCTCCGGAATCTACAACATTTTTGAAGATGATCAGCAATGCATCCACTATCTCCATAGCTATCTCGTCAACACTCTGGGACGTAGAATATCAGGTGCTGGGGATATAGCAACCTTCAGCCCCATTATTTTCTCCAATACAACCTTCTTAGTCATACTAACTTCCTTTAATTCATTGCAGTTCTGAAGAAGGGTCACTGACTTGAAACGTTAACTCTGCTTCTCTCTACACAGATGCTGCCAGACCTGCTGAGTGTTTCCAGCATTTCTTGTTTTTATTCAAGATTTCCAGTATCCACAGTATTTTACTTTTAATTTCCTTCAATTCATCATTCCCCCAATCCCTTGGATCTCTAATTCTGGGAGATTTCTTAAATGTGTCTCGGTGAAGACAGACACAAAATAATCATTTAGCTTCTCTGCAATTTCGCTGTTCCCATTATAAATTCTACTGACACTGCCTGTGATGGACTCACATTTGTCTTAGCCAAATGTTTCCTTTTTACGTACCTGTAGAAGCTTTTTACAGTCCGTTTTTATATTTTTCCAGCTAACATTCATATTTTATTCACCCTTTCTTTATCAGTTTCTTCATTCTCCTTTGGTGTATTCTAAAATCCTCCCAATTCTCAGGTTTGCTACAATTTATGGCAACTTTATTGTCCTTTAATAGAGTCATAGCGTCATAGAGAGATACAGATACGGCTCTTCGACCCACCGAGTCTGTGCCTGCCAACAAACACCCATTTATATTAATCTGACATTAATCCCATATATCTTACCACATTCCCACCATTCTCCTACCACCTACCTACACTGGGGGCAATTTACATTGGCCAATTTACCAAGCAACCTGCAAGTCTTTGGTTGGAGGAGGAAACTGAAGCACTCAGCTGAAACCTACGTGGTTACAGTAGAACTTGCAAACTCCACTTAGGCAGTACCAAGAACTGAACCCGGGTTGCTGGAGCTGTGAAACTGCAGTGCTAACCACAGTTTTAATCTTATACAATCCTTAACTTCCTTTGTTATCCACAGTAACTGCCTTTACTTTTGGGATTTATGTGCCTGCAAGCAATGTATAGGTGCTGTAAACTATATAATATTTATTTAAAGACTATCGATTGCCTATGTACTATCATACCTTTTAATGTATTTTTCCAACCCACCTCGGGCAATTTGCCCCTCATACCTTCATAACTTCTTTTGTTAAAATTTAACACCCTGGCTTAAGAGTGAACCACCTTACTTTCAAGCATAATGTAAAATTCTATCACATTATGGTAATTCATCCCTAAAGGTAACTTTACAATAAAATTATTAATTATCCTTGTCTCATTACATAATACTAGATCTACAATAGCCTGTTTTCTAGTCGGTTCCTCAACATACTGCTCTAGAAAACCATCCCTAACACACTCCAGAAACTCGTCATTCATAGCATTTGTTCTCATTAGGTTACCCAGTCTATATGAGGATTGAAGTCACCCATGATGACTGTATTGCCCATGTTATATGATTCTCTCATCTCCATTAATGCCATTCCCCACAAAAACACTACTGTTTGATGGCCTACAAACAGCTCCTACCAGTGTTTTCTTCCCCTTGTTGTTTCTTAGCTCCTCCCAAATAGATTCCATATTTTGTTCTTCAGAACTGAGATCCTCCCTTACTAATGTACTGATACCATCCCTTATTATCAGAGCAACATTATGTCCTTTCCCTTTTTGCCTGTCCTTCCTAAAGGTCGAATCTGCTTGCGTATTCAGTTCTCAGTCTTGGTCACCCTGTAGCACATTTCCGTTATGACAATTGGATCATACTCATTTACCTCTATTTGGGCCTTTAAATCATCTACCCTGTTCTGAATACTGAGTGCATTCAGGTACAGTGCTCATAACCGTGTCTTATTGACATTCTGCATTCTAGTTGATGCTCACCTTTGTTTCACCTACCTTCGAATGTCACCTTCTACTTTTCTACCTCCTGTTACCAGCTTTACTTCCTTCCAATTTGATCCTTCCTCCCAATTTCTAAAGAAAACTGGATGGGTGCTTGAAGGAAGTGACCTTGCAGGGCTACGGGATTGAGTTGTGGAGTAAGACTGACTGAATTGCTCCACAGAGAACCAGCACGGTCTCGATGGGCCTAATGGAATCCTTCTATGTGGTAAGTGACTCTGACTCTATCACTGTCTATGACTGAATGTTGGATATGTCTCCCATTCCTGCCGGAAAGGTCCGGATACATAAAATGTCAATGAAGCTGTGACGTTAACAACCACTGACAGCTCCTTCCTCACCCTGGTCTGAGGCTCTAGTTCTCGTTTCAGGAGGTGACATAGCTCTGTGACACATCCTTATTGAAACAGAGTCATCTCACATAATGCTCCAGGCTTAGATGTTGGTAGGAAAAGTGCTCTTGGAAAACCCGGAGTGGGTAGGGCAGAGCCCCCTCCTCCTCCTTCGTTACAGAGCTTCCTCTCTCTGCAGCTTCTGCTCCATTTGTTGGTGATGTTACAGAGCCAGAGACACTGTAACTACAGTCCCCATACCTCGTCCAGAGTTGGGGCACAAAATCCTCTGTCCTCCCTGAATGTTTGCAGCAGCTCACAACCCAACCTCCAGGAAACCATCCACAGCACCTTCCACTAACTTTACAAGAGCAGAAGTAAGTCAAAAGCCTATAAGTTGCATGCCTGGTCCGTTTAAATAACACTAGAGGGGGTTCCTGCTGCTGCTGCTGAATGTATGTTCAGCTGAGAGTGACTAACACAGGGGTCAGTGAACATGTACAGACCAAGTTTCAAAGACACACATCAAAGCTGTTGGAATGGTACATTGACATCAAATTCAAAACCAACCTCAAATGAATAACGCGTACATGGAACGATTGACCTAGAGCCCTGCCCAGCGTGGGGCATTGTGCAGGCCACAGTAGAAGTGCCCATCTGTGCAAATCACACTAACAGCACATACATGGTGCTATTGACCTAGAGCCCTGCATCAAAGCTGCTGGAATAGCAGTTTGACATGACATTCCACAACTCCTCGTGCTACTGGTGCACACAACGTACACCCGGGCTAGAGTACTGCACAGCATGGGACAGTGTGCAGGCCACACCGGAAATGGCTGGGAGCTCAGCTCATACCCTTTTATAGATCCCGGTTTCCACAATGTGGGCAACAGTGCTGCTGTAAGAGCTGAAAATCACCACCAAGAAGAGGTAGAGAGGGAAGGAAATTCACTTTAAAAGGGGACATGGAAATAGACTTGATGGAAGATTTTCAAGAATATGGGAATGGACAGGGGAATGGGACTAATTGGATGGGTGAGGCCATGGAGGGATTCAAGCACAAGAATGAGAATATTAAAATTAAGGGTGTTGCCAGACCGGGAGCCAATGTAGATCAGTGAGCACAGTTGTGATGGGTGATCGGGATTTGGTGTGAGTTGGAACACTGGCAGCAGGGTTCTGGATGGGCTGTGGTTTATAGAAGTTTATAACTGGGAAGGTGACCAGGATACAATTGGAAAAATCAAGTGAATAAAGGCACAGATGAGGGTTTATGCAGCAGATGGGCTGAGGCAGAGGTTGCGATCGGTGATATTACAGAGGTGGTAATAGGCAGGGTTGGTGATGTAGGAAATATGGAGATGAATTCAGCTCAGGTATAAATAGAACATAGATGTTGTAAACAGCCTCGGATATTGGGCAGGGTGGGGTAGGTGATTCACAGATAGGAGATGGAGTTTGTGATGAAGACCAATGGCACTGGTTTCAGTCTTCCTAATATTTACATTACAGAAGAGTATTTCAGTGAAACAGGGTTTACAGATCACCTAGCGGGAAATAGAGACTTATCAGGAGCAAAGACAGGACCCAAGATGAAAGATTAATTTACAAGAACTGTAATACAATTAGCAATGGGTTGACAGCTAATAGCTGGAGGTAGAGATTCACCAGCAACAGTAGCAGCAGCAAGAAGGGCAGAGTAAACTACAGGAGCAGTAATGCAATTTAACATGGTTTATAGAATTAATAGCTGTATTGAGAGACTTACCAGGGACGCCAACAATAGCCAGGATGGGATAGTAAATATATTGAATTATCTCAAGTGCATACAGGATCCGATCGTCTAATGAGTACCAAACCCAATATGTAGAAAGATAGTAAAGATCCGAGGATAGACTCCTGTCCATTGTTGTAACATTCCAATCTATTGTTCTCAGATTCTGACCCATTGTTGTAACATTCCAATCTACTGTTCTCAGATTCTGAACCATTGTTGTAACATTCCAATCTATTGTTCTCAGATTCTGACCCATTATTGGAACATTCCAATCTATTGTTCTCAGATTCTGATCTATCCCTTCCCTCTCTCTGGAGCCACTGATCCTTGTCAGTGCCGAGCGTGATGTTCCCTTTGACGCTATGTGATAACACATTGAAAGAGTCCCTTATTAATAGAAAAGGAAAACCCTCCAGTGACACAATTAGGGCCCATGGAGACTGACATTAATTACAGTTACTGAACAAATAGGTTTAGTTAACCCTTTTCATTTCAACACTTTTTGTACCACAATCAACGATAACATTTGCCCAGTCTGAATGGGTTGTATGAGGGTTGCTGAGGGAGGGAAAGGTGGGAATAGCAGATTCACAGGCCAGAATCTTCCAATACTCCTTGGATATGTGATTCGTGACAGAGGACTGGAGGGTTGTCAATGTTGCACCCTGATTAAAAAAGGAGAGGTGGAGTAAACTCTGTATTTACTGTCACTGATGGGGAAATTTCTAGAGTTCACATCCCAGGACAAACGTATTTGATGCTGGAGAAAAGAAAAAAAGCATGGACAACAAATGGCCAGCAGGAAGTATATAGTAAGACAAGTCATGTCTAGTAAATGTCAACAACAACAGCTTATATTTATATAGTGCCTTTAATGTAATAAAACATCTCAAGATGCTTCACAGGAGCATTATGAAGCAACGTATGACACAGAGACACAACAGGAGATATGAGGTCAGATGACCAACAGCTTGGTCAAAGAGGAAGTTTTTATGTAGTATCTTAAGGGAGGAATGTGATGTAGCGTGGCAGTGACAGTGGGATACTGGTAATCTCACCGAACTAGTAATCTAGAGGCGCAGGCTCATTCCCTGGGGACATGGGTTCAAATCCCACCATAGCAGATGGTGGAATTTAAAATTCAATTATGTAATGCATTCAATTGATGAATAAAAACTGGAATTGAAATCTGGACTTAATAATGTTGCTCTGAAGCCATCATCGATTTTTATAACAATCTATCTGGTCCATTAATGTCCTTTAGGGAAGGAGATCTACCATCCTTATCTGTTCTGGTCTCCATGTAACTCAATGTGGTTCACTTTTAACTGTCCTCTGAAATAGTCTAGCAAGCCACTCAGTGTCAAGAATAATTATGGATGGACAATAAAGATGTAGGAATGGTATTCCAGAGATTTTCATAAGGGTCGTTAACCAGTCTAGGACATAACTCTGGACACAGGTCTTTGTGTCTACATTCCTGGCAATGATAATGTGAAGCCTCATGTCCACATATATAAACAAATATTGTTTATAAACTGTCTAGAATATAACTCTGGACACAGGTCTTTGTGTCTACATTCCTGGCAATGATAATGTGAAGCCTCATGTCCACATATATAAACAAATGTTGTGTATAAACTGTCATCTTTTTGATTGGTTACTCTATGGTTCAAACATGAGAATTACAAGAAAGAATGAGACAGCACTCAAAGTTTAAATTAAACACCAATGACTGTACTAGATTCAGTAGGAATACTACTAGTTAACAATTATACAAAATACCCATTCGCAATGTACCAGTGAACAATACACCGATTAGTCACAAACATGTTGCAAAGAGTCATGCATACATGATAACCCAGTGAGCATTTCCCTCCCTGCTAATCGTTCTGTCGCTGACCAATCTCCTCGACCTTATCACAGAATCACTATTTCCAATGATTTTTACACCTTTCATATCAAGGTGGGCTGAATGTTTCACTGACAAGATCACACTGTCCTATCAAAATCCACCGTAGGCTACAATTGTCCAATGAGATGTCTAATTCTTTGTTCAGACTATGATATGAGAGACTGCCTTGCTGGTGAGCATGTGTTTACATTTCCTTCAGTATTTTCATGACCCCTTGTGGATGTTACAGATGCATCAGGATTGTTATCAGAACAAAAAATAGCAGATTTCATTCCTGGTCACAGACACATTTTAAATCACAGGACAATTAAACAACCCAATCCCTTACATTCCTGTCGTCTTACAAACTGTTACTTCGAGAATTTCTAGTTTATTTGCATTTCAAAGCAAGACATTGTAAAGGAATTCATAGAGTCAAGGCAGCTGGAATCTGGAGGCCCCTCCCCCCCCCACCCCCCACTGAACGATAAAGACAATGACTTAAACCAGGCTCAAGGTACTATCATGGAAGGGTAGTTAGTTAATGACTGACCAATCAAATGAACAGAAATGGCCTTTTACCTAATATGGAACAGAACCAAGCTGGGAAATGTGTATAAATTAAGAGCTTGTAAGACCCCAAAAGGGCACATCATCATCAAGAAGAAGACAGAAGATAGACTCCAATGAAGAGACAAGGTTCCACAGATAACCGGAGGTTGAGGACCGGGTGTTCCATTGTGAACACAACTGCTGACCACTTCCCTTTGCTCAGTATCACCATGTTCTGCTTATTGTGCAGAACTTCATTCAGTCTGTGAAGCTTGTGAAAACAGCCTTGTATCCATGTAGTTTGATAACTAGTCTGAGCTGCAAGTCCCTTTTAGATCTGATCTCCCAACATAGACAGTCATTGTAATTGACCTAAGTCTGACAATTACATTAAATCAAACCCCAGATCTTACAAGTGGAGCTGAAACCCGGGACTTTGACTACAATGCAAACCGAGGATGTTGTAGCAAAGTTTTGCAAACAGAGGAACATTCGTTTGACCAGTGAAAACTCTTGCAGGGATAAACTCTTTTGAGGGGCAGACGATTATACTGACCCAGTGATGTCTCTTTAAATGCACATTATGTCACAAAAAGACAATGGGAAGAAGGGTCTCTGGGAAACATATGAGGAAGAGTTAAGCACTAAGTGTAATATGGACAGTATCCAGTCCTTGTTCGGAGACTGTGTATGGAAGCATGAACACGTTCCTTTTAAAATATAGTGAAGTTTATCCAGGCACACGTCTTGGCTAAACATCAGAATGGTGAAAAGGCTTTAAATCTGACTCCATATCCAGCATTACACCGTGCACAGTGCGATGAGGAAGTGATAGAGTCACAGGTGAGAGAAATGGTAGCTCAAAGTGAACAGACCCAGCAGCAGCAGCAGACACAGCTACATGAGTTACACAATAAGCTGGTGTACTTTAATGTCACTATACAACAACAGCCACTTAATGCAGGACATGCTTGTGCAGTTCAGCAGCAGTTAGAGTTAGCAGAGAAACATATTGTCACTGTCACACAGGATAATGTCCAGTTGACCCAGCAGTTAGAGGATTCTAGAGGTGTCCTTAGGGAGTTACAGGAGTGACCCCACCGTAAGACAGAGCATGCACAGTGCAGGTCCAACTTTCAGTGATTGCAAACCCAGAGGGAAAGCAGCTCCCAGGCGGGTGTAGCAGCCATCACAAAAAGCAGAGTATCACACAGGTGGTACTAAAACGGAGCAGGAGGCCTCAGAGGTGGACAATGTTGGAGCGGGAGAACGTTTACCAATCTGTCCCGTTAAGGTAACCTCCTTGACAGGCTGTGCCGTTAATGTGGTGACAACACCGAATGGAACAGTCTGTTACTCTCAATCCCACCAAGTCACGTGTGAGATTGAGATATAAAAGGAAAGGAAATCTTTCGGAACAACAGTAAGGCTGAAACAATGTCTGAAGAGAACAGGAGGAAAAGCTTGTGTTTGAGTAAGTGGGTCTGTTTTTGTATTTGAAGTTTTCTGTTTGATTTCTTTGTCTGTCTCAGCCAGTGTCTATTATGGTCAGTTATGTCTGGTCCTGCATGCTGTCTGAAAGTAGTTGGTTGTTTAACATGTGTGTATAGTTATATTTTAAATTGGTGTGAGTGAGGAGGACAAAAGTTTTGATAACATGGATATTGGAGTGTTAAATAGCAATTGCTTTCTGCTGGGAAGGAGACAGAGAGAAAGAGAGACAGAGAGAGAGAGAGAGAGAGTGAGAGAGGGAGTGAGTGAGTGAGTGAGAGAGAGAGAGAGAGGTGCTCCTCCATGGGGGATAATGAGTAAAGACATTCAGGGACAGAGGAAATGTGAGCTCTGGTACTTTGATTGTTCCTGTAGGTAAAAATCTTGAAAACCCTCTTTCCACCTCCTGCCGCTATGGGTGTGGATGACACGGACTGATGTTCCTGTGTTTAACCGGGATCTATTCAGAATCTGGCACACTTGAGGCCTTCCACCATCGGTGGGTACCGCAGGGGCTGGGATACAAAGAAAAAAGATGCATCAGTAATGCCGAGAATGGCATTTTAATTTGAGCATTTGGTTTATTTATCTATTTTAATAAAATTATTTTAAAATGTATATAAAGAGGACCTGGGGAATAAAGTCCCCATCGACAAAAATACAAAAGGGGCCTGAGGTATAAAGGCCAGCTTTAAAACAAACGGGGTTAGATCCAGAGTAAATCTCCCTCGACACAGTGGAGGGTTTGGAGGTAGAAACAGAGATGTCTAATGAGACCGAGGTGTCTGAACCTCCTCACCTCTCCATGGATAAGAGAAGGAGGCGTCCCTTCACTGCAGATTGCGAGAGGAACAGGGTCTGTCTCCTGGTTGGTCCTCGGACTCCCCGCGCTACCAGTACCATTGGAGCTCGAGGCCTAAGTTCCAGCTTTTTATCCCACAAAATGGAGTGGGTACAGAAGCCTCTGTACCTTTCACAACACGTGAGGTTGGGGGGGGGAGTGGTGAAGCTCCCCTCCCCTGATGGGGGAGCCTGTGGATCCACCAGGAGAAAGCATTCCATCTCCCACTGGGTCCGGTGTCCTGGGTGGGGCTGAGACCTGTGAGGGTCAACGCTCTCGGCCACCTGTTCCTGCCATCCAGGATGGATCCGCCCTGGAGGTTGATTTGAATAATGTTAACAGTGCCCTGTCTGCTGGTATTGTGGCGCTGGCAGGGTGGGAGATGGCCTCCTCTCTCTACCTCGGGTCCCGCTCCGGCTGGATTTCCTGTGTCGAGACACAACTGCCTCCCCCTAGGCTGATCACAAGCCCGGGGACGGAGGGGAAGAGGGTGTCCTGAACCACAGGCACTCATATTCCTAGTTTCCCCAGAGGAATCTAGGAATGACTCCTCCACCATCGATCCTGCGGGTTCGATCATGAGGGAGGTGAGACTAGCTGTCGTGGCCTGGATTTCCACTCCACAGAGTGTGGTGGATGTGTAGGCCACGGGCGGTGACGGCACGGAGGAGGATGGGGACTCGGTGTGGGGCACGCAGGACGACCTTGAATCCATTCCCATTGAGGCGGTGGACTCCCTCATGCCTCCTACCGAGTCTCCTCTCATGCCCATTGCAGAACTCCGGAACTTCATTGCTGCTTGCAGGGATTGTCACAATAAAGTTCAGCTGGCCCTTGACCAGTGTGTGGAGCTGGCGCTGATCATCAGGTCTGTCCGTCTTGCCCTCAAGGTGGGTGGTAAATGTGAAAAAGATCGTGCGATGTCTGTTCAATGTGTTCCTCTCTGGATTGCTGGGGGAGTGGAAGGCGATGAGCAGTTCCACTCTCTCCTCACAGTAAGGTATTGGTGACAGGATGGTGGTATTGTTGACATGAAGATATCCATAGCCAGACTCAACATCAACAGGAGCAGGGGGCGTCTCTCAGCCGTTTTCACAATCTCACAGTCCTCAGGGAAGGGAGATATGCGATGAGCTTTCTGCAGGAAACCCACATTGGGAGACGATGCTACCTGGCTCCTGGAGTGGCAGGGTGACTTGATGGATCAACTCCCTCGACTTGGTGGTCGCCTGGTGGAATCTCCATCCCAACTCCAGTGCCCTCATCAGGAGGCCTCAGGAGGAGAGTTCCGAATTGACCGACTCTACATTTCACAGGCATAAGCCTCCTGCATCTTGGTGGCCTTCATGTGGCTGGTGCCGTGCTCAGACTACCACCTGGTGTGGGCGGAGTTAACTCCACTCTGCACATGGGAGGGTACCGTGTACTGGCACTTTTTACAACTGGCTGCTGGAGGACGAGCGATTCCATGACTCATTCCGTCGATCTGGGCCGGCTGGAGAAGGAAGCAGGGGGGCGTCCTCTCCCTGAGTCTATGGCGGGATGTGGCAAGCCTCACATCCATGTCTTCTGTCAGAAGTAAGCAAAGGGGTCGACCAAGAGGCGGGAAACCGAGAATGGCGCCTAGAGAGGGAGGTGCTCGACTTGGAGTCCCATCTCAATCAGGCCATCACAGACCCCACGCTGTGACAGGTGTGCAAAGAGAAGAAGGGCGCGCTGAGGGACCTGCAATTCATATCGTCCCGAGGCGCATATTTAAGGTCGCAGATCCAGATCCTGGAAGATTTGGACCACACCTCACCTTTCTTCTACTCACTGGAAAAATGGTCGGGGGTCCATAAGCAGCTCATTGAGCTGCTGGCAGATGACGGATCCTCCATCACGGATCCGGAGGGAATGGGCTTCCTGGACCGTACCTATTACAGTGTGTTGTTTTCTCTGAACCCCTCCAGCGAGGACACGTGCAGAGTTTTGTAGGAGGACCTGCCGAAGGTCAGCCCGGAGGCCGCCAAAGGATTGGAGTCTCTGCTCACATTGGCGGAGCTGTACGGTGCCCTCCACCAGTTCTCAAGGAGCAAATCGCTGTGGCAGGATGAGCTGACCGTGGAGTTTGGCAGCGTGTTCCTGGACGTCCTGGGGGACAAATACATGCGGGTCCTGGGGGAAAGCCTGGCGACCCGTGAGGTGCCCCTCTCGTGGTACAGGGCGGTTGTCATCCTGTTGCTGAAGAGGGGTGATCTCTGCTTGCTTACGAACTGGCGTCTGGTCTCCCTCCTTAACACGGATTATAAGATCTACCCCGTCCAGGAATTCCCAACACAAAGAGAGAAGCATCTCGAGAGACACTGTAACTACAATCTCCAAACCTCGACCAGAGTTGGGTCACCAAATCCTCTGTCCTCCCTGAATGTTTGCAGCAGCTCACAACACAACCTCCAGAAAACCATCCACAGCACCTCCACCAACTTTATAATAGCAGAAGTAAGTCAAAAGCCCCTCACCTTTAAGCTGGATGCCTTGTCATTTTAAATAACACTAGAGGGGGTTCCTCGTGCTGCTGAATGTATGTTCAGCTGAGAGAGACTGACACAGGCAGTCAGTGAATAAGCACAGACCAAGTTTCAAAGACGTATATCAAAGCTGCCGGAATGGCTGATTGACACCATATTCAGACCCCTCCTCATGCTACAGACACACACACGTTACTCCCACGCTAGCACCCCGGCCAGCCTGGCTGTCCTGTACAATGTACTGGATGTGATCGGCAGTGCAGCTCACACCATTTTATGGATCCAAACTTCCACAGCACCAGTGGAGCTGGAGAGACGAAATGTGTGGTCAGTGTCAGGAATATTGGAAATGGACAGGGGATTGGGATAATCAGAGGGGTGATGCCATGGAGGGATTTGATCATACGAGTGGGAATATTAAAATTGAGGTGTTACTGGACTAAGAGACAATGTAGGCCAGTGAGCACAGGGATGTTGGGTGAACAGAATTTGGTGTAAATTAGAAGAATGCAGCAGAGTTTTGGATGACCACAAGGTTACAGAGAGTAGAATGTGGGAGAGCAGCCAGGAGTGTGTTAGAACAGTCAAGTCTCGAGGTAACAAAGGCATGGATGAGGGTTTCAGCAAAAGCTGAGACCATCCAGTGTCTACACCTGTCCACCTCAAAGACTGCCCTGTGTCCTATCCTCAGGCTGGTGGGGTATCAATGGACCCTCATCCAGTGTCTACCCCTGTCCATCTCAAAGACTGCCCTGTGTCCTATCCTCAGGCTGGTGGGGTATCAATGGACCCTCATCCAGTGTCTACCCCTGTCCATCTCAAAGACTGCCCTGTGTCCTATCCTCAGGCTGGTGGGGTATCAGTGGACCCTCATCCCTCGATTTGCAGAGACTGCGACTCCTCTTTATGAACTACCTAATGATGGCGATGACCAGATTTAACCCGGTTGGACTGAAGAGATCACGGAAGCAGTAATACAATTGAAGAAATCTGTAGCACAACGTGTCTTATCTCACCTAACCCTGACAATACTTTCCACATGGAGTTGGGGGACACAGTGAAAAGCCTGACTGCTGACCTATGTAGAGAAAACCAGGAGAAACTACTCCCCATTGTGAATGATCCAGAATTGTGTGTGGGACTAAACTGATTTACTCTGTTTGTGAAGGACATTTGTTAACCACGTTCTGGGGCATCAAACATTTCACTTACATCACGGGGTTCAACAGGGTGATACTGCCCAGTCCATTATAAACTTTCCCATTACAAGAAAGCAGTAATAATAGTATTCCGCTGTCAGAGAGTCGTAGTCATTTCAGCAGGGAATGAGGCCATTCGGCCCATCGAGTCCATGCCAGCTCTTTGTAGATAAATCCAGTCAGTCTCATTCCCCAGCTCTGTCTCCATGTTCCTGCAAGTTTATTTCCCTCAATTGTTCATCCAATATCCTTCTGAAATCATTCACCATCTCTGTTTCCACCACCCTCGTAGGCAGTGATTTCCAGGCCTTTCCCACTCGCTGTGTAAAAAAGTTGTTCCTCACATCCTCCGTATCACTTGTCCACAACCTGAACTCTAGTCCTTGCACCATTAACTAATGGGAACATATTTTCCTGTCTACACTTTCCAAAAATGTTACCATCTTATATACCTCTATCAAATCTCCCCTCAATCTCCTTTACTCCATGGAAAACAATCCGAGCTTTTCCAAACTAACCTTGTAGCTAAAATCCTCCATCCCTGGAACCATTCTGGTAAATCTCCTCTACACCCTGTCAAGGACCCTCAGATCCTTCCTAAAGTGTGGTGAACAGAACTGGATGCAGTACTCCAGTTGGGGCTTAATGAGAGCTTTATAAATTTTCAGCATGACTTTACTTATTCTGTACTCACTACCTCTATTTACGAATCCAAAGATCTCATGTGCTTTACGAACGACTCTCACAATATGTCCTGCCACCTTTAAGTATCTATGTACATGAAACCTATGTCCTTCTGTCTCTGCACACTCTTGAGAACTGTACCACACTCTTGAGAACTGTGCCATTAAGTGTATACTGCCTCAACCTGTTACTTCTGATAAAATGTATCACCTCACACTTGTCTATATTAAATTCCATCTGCCGCTTGGCTGCTCGTTCTGCTAGTTTATCTATGTCCTGTTACATTGATCGGTATCAACCTCACTGTCTGCTGCGCCTCCAAGTTCGTCATTATCAGCAAATTTTGAAATATTGCCCTGTGCCAATCTCCAAATTATTTATACATATCATAAAAAAAGCAGTGGTCCTAGCACTGACCCTTGGGGACCACCACTGTCTACCTTCCTCCAGTCTGAAAAACAACTATTTACCACAACTCACTGTTATCTTTCATTAAGCCAGTTTATGTATTATCCAAGCTGTCCTACCCTCCTATTCCATGATCATCAATTAACTGTCCAGCTGTCACTAACAGACTGTGAAAGAAACTACAAGTGCAGATTAAAATTAAGTGAAATGCTAAATATAAAAAATAACTAAATTTTGGAAAGAGATCAACACAAAATTCAGTCACTCATTAACTTTACTGCATCTAGCACTCTGTGCAAGCCGTACTCCCTAAATCTGGACTCTGTGCAACTTACTGCATTTAGAGTTTAGGGAGAGAATTCCAGGGCTTAGGGATGAGAACAGAAAGTGCCGGAGATACTCAGCAAGTCTGGCAGCATATGTGTAGAGAGAAATAGAGTTAATGTTTCAGATCTGTGACCATTCATCAGAACTGGTAAACGTTAGAAATGTAACAGTCTTTGAGCAAGTGAAAGAGGAGAAGGGGAAGAAGACGAAGAAGGAAGGACAGTCATGGGACGGAGAGGGGAGAGATTAAATGACAGACTGTCACATTTGTAACGTTTACCAGTTCCGATGAAGGGTCATAGATCTGAAACATTAACTCTGTTTCTCTCTACACAGTTGCTTCCAGACTTGCTAAGTATTTCCAACACTTTGTGTTCCCATTTCAGAGTTCCAGCATCGGCAGTATTTTGTTTTTATTTTAGTGTTTAATTCACTGCCACTTCTCCTCCAGGAATGCCTACCTTGAAGAAGTTCTGCTCTTCGCTTCCAGAGCTTAGGGCCTCGGCAGCTAAAGGCACGGCTACCAATGGTAGAGTAATTAAAATGGGGGATGCTCAAGAGGCCAGAATTAGATGTGTGCTGATATAGGGAGCTGTGAGGCAATGAGGGATTAGAAAAGAAGGCTAAGAGTTTTAAAATTGAGGTGTTACTGACCAGGATCCAATGTAGGTCAGTGAGTACAGGGTGTGATGGGTAAACAGGACTTGGTGTGAGTTAGGACATGGACAGCACTGTTTTGGATCACCTCAAGTTTATAGAGGGTAGAATGTGGGAGACCAGCCAGGAGTGTGCTGGAATAGTCAAGTCTACAGGTAACACAGGCAAGGGGAAGTGTTTCATCAGCAGAACAGCTGAGAGAGGGGCAACGTTGTGTGATGATACAGAGGTGGAAATAGTCAATTTTAGTGACAGCGTGAATATTGGACAGGAATATCATCGCAGGGTCAACAATGACAGCAGTTTGTGAACAGTTTGGTTTAGTCTCAAACAGTTGTCAAGGAGATGGATGGAGTATGTAGCTAGGGAACGTTTGATGTGGGGTTTGAAAACATTGGCTTCAGTCTTCCTAATATTTAATTGACATGGCAGATGTGTGAGGTGGTACGTTGTGGGAATATTTTACTATATTATTTGATCATGGGATGTGGGCGTCGCTGACTAGACCAGCATTTATTGTCCATCCATAATTGCCCTTGCGAAGGTGATGGTGAGCTGCATGCGGATGCATGAGGAGAGATAATATAAGCTAAATGGTTCCACTTTACAAGTGGTGAGAATAAAAGAGAGACCTGGGGTGTTTGTGTGCAATCTTTGAAGTTAGCTGAACAGGTTAACAAACAGTTAACAAAGCAAATAGATACTTAGGCTTTATTAATAGAGACACAGAGTAGAATAGGATGTTATATTAAACCTATAGAAAAGACTAGTTCATCTCCACCTGGAATATTGTGTCCAATACTGGGAAACCCACTTTAGGTAGCACATGAAACCTTTGGAGAGGGGATAAAAAAGTTTTACTGGAACTGTTCCAGGGATGAGGGATTACAGTTATGTAGCTGGGATTGTTCACCTCAGAGCAGGGAAATTTAAAAGGAGATCTGATCGAAATGTTTAAGATTATGTGGAGTTTAGATAAGTTAAATAAAATGAAATTGTTTCCAATGTGTGAGGGGCCATTAACCAGAGGACACAGATTTACGGTGATTGGAAACAAGAAGCAGAGGTGAAACGGGGATTTTTTTATGCAATGGGTGTTTAGGATTTGCAATGTATTGTCTGATAGGCTGAAGGATACAGATTCAATAGTAGATTCCAAACGGCAAATGGATAGATATCTTAAGGCGAAAAAAATGGAAGAATCTGGGAAAGAGTCCGGGTGTGGGACTAACTGGAAGCTCTGCAAAGGTGACAGCACAGACTTGATGGACTAAATGGCCTCCTTCAGTGCAATGCTATTCTATAATTCTATGATTGTTCCTGCCTGTACTTTCCCAATATTCCTATCCTTTCACCAGGTGTTTGATAATGTACCACATAACAGCTGTGTTACCAAATTAGAAACATATGGGATTAAAGGACCAATATCAGCCGTGACTCAGTTTGCAGCTCTCTCCCCTTTCAGTCACAAGCTTCTAGGATCAAGTGTCACTGCAGGACTTGATCACAAGAATCAAGGCTGACACTGCAGTGCAGTACCGAGTGAGTATTGCACTGCCAGATGCACCATCTTTTGAATGAAACGTTAAACCAAGGCCCCGTCTCTCCTCTCAGGTGGATGTTAAATATCCCATCGCACTATTTAGAAGCAGAGTAAGGGAATTATTCCCTGTGTCCTGGTCAATATTTATCATTCAATCAACATCACAAAAACAGGACTGAGTATTATCACATTGCTGCTTGTGGGAGCTTGCTCTCCTTCATTGATTACAAGAGTGACCACACTTTAAAAAGTACCAGTTGGGAGTAAGATGCTTTGTGATGTCCAGTGGTCATGAAAGGCGCTATAGAAATGCAGCTCTTTTTTATATTCAATGCCAGCATGCAGGAAATTAGCTAAGTGACAGAAAGCAGAGAGTAGTGGAGAATGGTTGTTGTTCAGTCTGGAGGGAAGTACACAGTGGGATTCCCCAGGGTCACTGTTGGGATCACAGTTGCTGTAAGTTAATACAATGGGCTTGTGTACAGAGGGGATAATGTCAAAGTTTTCAGATGGCAGGAAACTCAGAAATGTTAATAAACAGTGTGAAGGATAGTAACAGACTTCAGGAGGACAGAGACTGACTGATAAAATGGGCAGGAACATGGCAGATGTAATTTAACACAGTGAAGTGTGAAGTGAGACATTTGGTGAGGACGTATGAGGAGAAACAATATAAACTAAATGGTACCATTATAAAGTGGGTGAAGGATTAGAGAGACCTGCGCTGCACACACACAGATCATTGAAGGTAACATGTAGTGTCCTTGGTGTTCGAGAGAGGCACAGAGTAATACAACTCAGGAGGAAATGCTGATTTTTACACATCATTGGTTTGGTCCCAGCTGGAGAATTGTGTCCAATTCTGATATGATTTTCAAGAATATGGGATATGGACAGGGGAATGGGACTAATTGGAGGGGTGAGGCCATGGAGGGATTCAAACGCAAGAATGAGAATATTTAAATTAAGGTGCTGCCAGACTGGGAGCCAATGTAGGTCAGTGTGCACAGGGGTGATGGGTGATCAGGATTTGATGTGAGTTAGGATACAGACAGCTGATTTCCGGATGGGCTGTGGTTTATGGAGGATTATAACTGGAAGGGTGACCAGGAGAGAATTGGTATAGTCTAGTGTGGATTTAACAAAGGCACGGATGAGGGTTAATGCAGGAGATGTTTTGAGACAGAGGTGGAGACGGGTGATATTACAGAAGTGGTATTAGGCAGGTTAAGTGATGGAGAAAACATGGCGATGAACTCAGCTCAGGTATAAATAGAACATAGAGGTAGTAAACTGTCTGGTTCAGCCTCAGACATTGGCTAATGAGGTGGATACAGACAGTGGATCGGGAACAGATTTTGTGAGAGAGACTGAAGACAGAGGCTTCAGCATTCCCAGGATTTACATGGCAAGAACACAAATCAGTGACATATGGTTGATAGATATAATAGTTGGATACAGAGACTTACCAGGGACACCAATAATAGCGAGGATGGGATAGTAAATCGTTTCAATCATCTTTAGTGCATAATAGATGCGCATTTCTAATGTTCTCCAATAATAATCTGCTGTAACTTCGCCAAACCAATAGGAAAAACTCTTGCTGCACATTTTTGTAACATTCCAATCTATTATTCTCAGATTATGATCCATTGTTGTAAAACCCCAATCTATTGTTCTCAGATTCTGATCAATCCTTTTCCGCTCTCTTTAGCTGCTGTTAGTGTGGGGGTGACGCTCCCGGCTTGGAACAACACATTGGAGGAACTCCCTTATTAATAGAAGTGGAAAACTCTCCAATGACACAATTAGGGTCCATGGAGACTGACATTAATTACACACACTGAACAAACAGATACAGTTAACCCCTGTCAAACCAGCATTTAGTGTTCCAAAATAAAGTATAAAAGTGACCCAGACTGGATGGGATGTATGAGGTTTGTTGAGGGAAGGAGTAGAAGAGGCACTGGACAGAAGCTTTCACTCCTCCTTGGCTATGGGAGTAGTGACAGGGGAGTGGAGGACTGTAAATTATGCACCCTGTTTAAAAAAAGAGATGGGATAAACCCTGTAACTTCTGACCAAACAGTCTTATGTCGGCGATTGGAAATTTCTGGAGGCCATAACCCAGCTCAAAAATATATCTTTCTTGGAAAAACATCTGATAATAAATGACAAACAGGATGGATAGCTTGATAACCAATCATGTCTGATAATCTTGATCAAGTTAGTTGATGACATAACTGTGAGTGTTGATGAGGGCAGCTTGTTTCGTGTTATGTATATGAACTTTCAAAAGGCCTGTCATCAAATGACATTTCATAGACTTGTTATTAAAAACTGGATGACATGGATTACTATGACAGTGATAGTGTGGATATGACATTGACTCAGGGACAGAAAGCAGAGAGAAGTTGTGAACAGACATTGTTTATTCTGGGGGAGGGGGAGTGTACAGTGCTATTTCTCAGGGGTCCGTGTTAGAACCAGTGCTGTTCCTGACATATAGATAGATACATGATATAGAATTAAATGTAAAAATAAACAATTTCAACTCCTGCAGATGACATGAAACTCATATGCAAGAGTGGCAAAGGCGCAGACCACAGAATTATCCAACCTCACAGACAGTGTATTTTTTTTATTTATCATGGACTCTCATCCAACACCAGTGTATTTCTCACTCTAATTTATTTGTGTATGATTCTCGTGTCTGTGTGAATGTGTAGCGTACATGTTTATTATTTTATTTAGATCCAGTTTAGTTTGTTAAGTATAATAAACTCACCTCTTGTTTAATCGCAAGAAAACCTGTCTGATTGGCTCTTTCACGAGCACAATAAAAGTATAAGGTAAAATACTCACTGAGGTGGTCAGCACGTCCACTGCTATAAAGGAATAAAGCCTATTGTGGTCAAATATGAGATAGGACAAGAGGGGACCTGGGACCACTCCTCACATGGCTGTAACAGAAATTGATTGTAACCCAATGACAAACGAGAAATTAGAAGGAGGTAAAACAATTGATTCCCAGAAAAAAATGAAGATTTCAATGTAGATTTTATTGTGGCTTTCGCTGCTACAGCACTAAAAAGTTCACATTCGGAGACAGTACCATCCTAAGCCACAGTTTATGAAAATATGAACAGATGAATTAGGAGCAGGAGTAGGGCACTCGGCCCCTCAGGCCTGCTCTGCCATTCAATAAGATCATGACTAATCTGATTGTAAACTCCACTTCACATTTCCACCAGCCCCCGATAACCTTCAACCCCTTGCTTATCAATAATCTATCTACCTCTGCCTTACAAATATTCAAAGACTCTGCTTCCAGCGCCTTTTGAGGAAGAGATTTCCAAAAACACACGACCCTCACAGGAAAAAAATCTCCTCATCTGTGTGTTAAATGGGTGACCCCTAATTCTAGATTCTCCCACAATGGGAAACATCCTTTCCACATCCACCCCTTCAAGACCCCTCGGAGTCCTATATGTTTCAATCAAGCCGCCTCTTACCCTTCTAAACTGCAGCGGATACAAGCCTAACCTGTCCAATATTCCCTCATAAGACGGCCCGCCGATTCCAGGTATCAGTCTAATAAGCCTTCTCTTTACTGCCCCCAATACATTTACATTCTTCTATTAACAAGGAGACCAAAACTGTACACAGTACTCTAGATGTGGTCTCACCAATGCCCTGTAAAACTGAAGCATGACCTCCATACTTTGGTATTCAATTTCTCTTGCAGTAAACAATAACATTCTATTAGTTTTCCAGTTACGTGCTGTACCTGCATACTAGCCATTTGTGATTCATGCACTTGGACACCCAGATCCCTCTGCATCTCAGAGCACTGCAATCTCTCACCATTTAGATAACAGGCTTCCTTTTTATTGTTCCTGCCAAAGTGGGCAATTTCACACTTTCCTGCAGTATACTCCATTTTCCAGGTCTTTTCCCTCTCACCTAACCTATCTATATTCCTTTGCAGTCCCCTATGTCCTGTTCACAACTTAGTTTCCTACATATCTTTGTGTCATCGGAAAATTTAGCAACTATACCTTCGGTCCCTTCATCCAATTCATTAATATAAATTGTAAAAAGGTGAAGCCCCAGCACTGATCCCCATCGCACACCACTTGTTTAATCTTGCCAACCAGAAAATGACCCATTTATGCCGACACTCGGTTTCCTGTTCGCTACTCAATCTTCTATCCATACCAATAAGTTACTCCCTTCACCATGAGCTTTTATTTTCTGCGATAAACTTTGATGTGGCATCTTATCAAATGCCTTATAGAAATCTCAGTACAGTACATCCACCGGTTCCCCTTCATCCGCAGCACATGTAACTCCATCAAGGAACTCCAACAAACTGATTAAACATGATTTAACTTTCATAAATCCATATTGATTCTGCCTGATTACCTCGATTTGGTCTAAGTGCCGATTATACCACCTCTAATAATAGCTTCCAACTTTTTCCCCAAGACAAATGTGAAGCTAACTGGCCTGTAGTTTCCTGCTTTCTGTCTGCCTCCCTTTTTGAATAAAGGAGTTACATACAGAGTGAAGTAACTCGGTACAGGTTAATACCCTGTCTGCTGGAAAGTTCAGTAATGTAGCTGGAAGGTTAGGGATTACACTCCGTCCAAAAGCTAGGAAACCCGAAATAGTAAGACTGTGACCAACCATATTTCACTTGAAGCTGACGGCTCAAACAGGGTTAGAATCACTAACAGATAGAGTAATGTTAGCTAAGGTAAAACAAGAACAGAAGAGACTTGAATTAGAATTCCAGAGAGAGCGAGAAAGAGCAGAATGAGAGTCAAGAAAGGGAAAATATAAGAGTGTTCCAGAAGGAGAAGGAGGAAAGGGAGTTAAGACAGCTCAAACAACTAGAGGAATTCCCAGTACACCCAGTGAAGGCACAGCTGCTGACGGAGCAATCCCGAGCTCAGGACCATGTGCTGAGATCTTAAAGTTATCCCAGTTCATTATAAAGTTCAATGAGGAGGATATGGCAGCACTTTTCATTACTTTAAAAAAGTTTTTAAAGCAACTGCAATGACCGTCAGAGAACTGGATGCTGTTTTTACATAATAAAATGACAGGAAAGATGAAAGTTCATCAGATTATGAGCGGACTGAAAATGCTATCCTGGGCCCATATGAGATAGTACTGGAGCTGGACCAGCAGAAATTCAGAATCTTTGGAAAGCAGCTTGACCAAACCTACCTGGCGTTTGAAAGAGTTAAGCAATTTCGGAACATTGGAACATCGGAGCTGCAGTAGGACATCGAGCCTGTTCCACCATTCAATATGATAATAGCTGATCATCCACTTCTATGTCTTTTTCCGACACAATCCCCATTTCCCGTTATGTCACTGGTATTTAGGCCGGGGCATTGAGTACACCAATTGGGACATCATGTTACATTTGTACATAACATTGTTTAGGCCGCATTTGGAGTATTGTGGGCAGTTCAGGTCGCCGCACTACACAAAACATGTGATTAAGCTAGAGAGGGTGCAGAAAAGATTCACAAGGATGTTGCCTGGTTTGAAGGGCTTGAGTTATAAAGAGAGACTGGATAGGTTGGGTCTGATTTCCCTGCAGCGAAGGAGGCTGAGAGGAGACATGATAGAGGTATATAAAATTGTGAGAGGCATAGATAGGGGAGATAGTCAGAGTCTGTTTCCCATGGTAGGGGTGACTAAAACTAGAGGGCATAGATTTAAGGTGAGAGGGAGGAGGTTTAAAGGGATCAAAGGGGTAAATGTTTCACACAAAGAATAGTGGGTATCTGGAATGAACTGCCTGAGGAGGTGGTGGAGGCAGGAACTGTAACGACATTTAAGAGGCATCAGGACAGGTACTTGAATGAGCAAGGCATAGAGGGATATGGAATTAATGCAAGCAGTTGGGATTAGTATGGATCGGCATTATAGTCAGCCCAGACGCGGACGGCCGAATGGCCTGTTTCTATGCTGTACTACTCTATGACTCCATTTATAAATCTGTTAATATCTGCTTTAAACATACTCAATGACTGAGCTTCCACAGCCCTCTGGGGTGGAGAATTCCAAAGATTCACAACCCTCTGAGAAAAGACATTTCTACTCATCTCTGTCTTTAGTGGATTCCACTTATTTCGAAATTGTTTCCCCTGGTTCTAGATTCCCCAACCAGGGGAAACATGTTAGCTGCATCTACCCTGTCTATCACTTTCAGTATTTTGTAGGTTTCAATGAGATCACCTCTCATTCTTCGAAACTCTAGAAAATACAGGCCCAGTTTCCCCAATCTCTCTTCATGGGATGGTCCCGCCATCTCGGGAACAAGTTTGATGAACCGTCATTGCACTCCCTCTATGATCATAACATCCTTCCTAAGGTAAGGGGACCAAAACTGCACACATTACTCCAGGGGCAGTCTAACCAAGTTTCCATACAATTGCAGCAAAACGTCACTACTACTGCACTCAAATCCACTTCAATAAAGGCTAACATACCATTAGTCTTCCTAACTGCTTTCTGCACCTGCATGTTTGTTTTCAGTGACTTATTGATGAGGACATCCAGGTCCCTTCGTACAACTACACTTTCTAATCTCTTACCGTTTAAGAAATACTCTGCACATCTGTTCCTGCCACCGAAGTGGGTAACCTCACATTTTTCCACATTATATTTCAACTGCCATGTTCTTGCCCACTCACTACGGCTGTCCAAATCCCCTTGAAGCCGCTTTGCATCTTCCTCGCAACACTCATTCCCATCTAGTTTACTGGCATCTGAAAACCTGGAAATATTACATTGGTCCCCACATCCAAGTCATTGATACAGGTTACTGGTGATAGTTGAGCCTAGGTAGGTGAATTCTTGAACCACTTCCAGAGCGTAGTCGGCAATTCTGCCTGTTAACTAATCCTTAATCCATGCCAGTACATTATCTCCTATCCCATGTGCTTCAATTTTACTAACCAACCTCCTGTCGGGGACTTTATCAAAAGCCTTCTGAAAATCCAAGTATACCACGTCCACCGACTCCCCTTTATCAATTCTGTGAGAAACATCCTCAAATAACTCCAACAGATTCGTCAAACATTGTTTCCCATTTATATATCCATGTTGACTCTGCTTAATCAGATCCATTTATCACATTCTTTAGAATAGAGCATAGCTTGTTCCCAGCGACTGATGTAAGGCTAACATGTCTGTAGTGCCCTGTTTTCTCTCTCCATCCATTCTTAAATACTGGGGAGACATTTTCTATCTTCTAATCTACAGGAACAGTTCCAGAATCTACAGAATATTGAAAGATATTCACCAATGCATCCACTATTTCCAAAGCTTCCTCTTTCAACACTCTGGGATGTAGAATATCAGGTCCTGGGGACTTGTCAACCTTCAGCTCCATTAATTTCTCCAAGACAACCTTCTTACTTATACTAATTAAATCCATTTCCTCATTCACCCGAATCCCTTGGATCTCTTGTTCTGAGAGATTTCTTGTATCTTCCTCAGTGAAGACAGACACAAAATAATCATTTAACTTGTCTGCCATTTCTCAATTCCCCATTATAAATTCTCCTGACACTGCCTGTAATGGACCCACATTTGTCTTAGCTAAACGTTTCCTTTTCACATATCTATAGAAGATTTTACAGTCCATTTTTGTGTTTGTTTTTGGCCAGTGATATGAGCGCTCAAGATAGAGCCCACATATGAAACCCTCAGAGCGGTGATCCCTCTCGAGGAGTTCACAAACTCGCCCCCTCCCAGTAAAACCCACCTAGAGGGACAGAAGGTTCAAAGGTATTCTGGCTGATGAATTTTCCCATGTACACAAAGCCTTAACCCCAGAGGAAAACCCTTTCCTCGTCACCCCAAAGATCCGAGAACAAAAGGTGGAAGGGAGATTGGAGCCTGAGCAGCCATGGGCAAGAAGCGGGACACACAAGGGTCCATCCTCAGGCCAAATAGGTGCTGAGAGCAGGAGTAATGGCTGAAGATCTGCGTGTTTCCACAGTAATAAGGCAGATCACCATCGAGTTGACTAATGGAAGTGACGGGGAAAACCTGTAGGATTAATGAGAGTCCACTAGATCAGTGCTGGAAAACGGGCCCTGATGGAAAGCACAGCAGGTCAGGCTGTGCCTTTAACTGTAACAGTCAGACACAGTAACCCCACCACAGAGAGTGCGGGAAAACTTAACAAAATCCCTGAGAGTTACCAGGAATTTGTATTCCAAGGAAAAGTGACCCCATACCCCTCGAGTGGGACAAGCAAACCCATAATCATACTGAGGGATACAGGGGCCAAACAAACCCTTCTGCTGGGAAAAGACCTTTACCCGAGAGAGTGAAGTGAACGCTAGAATGTTAGTGAATGGTATCGGAAGATGATATATGACCATACCTGTATATCGACTGCACTTGGAATGTGACCCAGTTTAAAGACCGGTAACCATGGGGATTGTACCTAGTTTACCGGTGGAGGGGTCGATCATCTCCTGGGTAATGATCTGACAGGGGAAAAGGTGGCATCTTCCCCAGTAGCTCTGGAGAGACCAAAAGAGGTCAGGGAGACAGAGCAGTTCCAGGAGAAATAAAAACAAGAAATGCTGGAACCACTCATCAGGTCTGGCAGCATCTGTGAAAAGAGAAGCAGAGTTAACGTTTCGGGTCAGTGACCCTTCTTCGGAACAGTTACGGGAGAAGGTCCCTGGCATTCTTACTGATTGTGTGGTGACTCAGTCCATGGCCAAACAATCCCCTGAACTGACACTGCAGACGGATGACCCTACTGTCTGGTTATCTGAAACCTTCTTTGGGAAGTTAGAGGACCCAAAGGATGTGTTAAACAAATCGTCCTTAGTTGAGGCTCAACAACCTGACCCAGTGTTAAAAAAGGCACAGACTGTCCAAACCAAAACTGAAGCAGAGGGAGTTGCAGAGTGTTACTATTTCAAGAACGAGGTGCTAATGAGGAAGTGGAGACCTCCTTACAGACCTGCGGATGAAGAGTGGACAGTGCTTCATCAGATACGGATGCCACTGAGGTACCTTAAAGAAATATTAAGAATGGCCCACGAACTTCCAATGACTGGACATGTCGGTATATGAAAAATCGAACCCTGCATAAGACAGCATCTTCACTGGCCACAACTCCATAAAGATGTGGTGGAGTTCTGTCAAACTGGTCACATGTGCCAAGTTGTGGGGAAGCCCCAAGCTGCAATAAAACCTTCACCCCTAATTCCCATACCAGATTTTGGGGAACACTTCAGCAGAATGCTAGTGGATTGTGTGGGACACCTGCTGAAAACAAAACGGGATTACCAGTATCTTCTCACCATTATGGATGTGGTGACCCGATTCCCAGAGGCCATTATCCCGAAGAACTATCTCTGCCAAGGAGGGGCTAACCCAATTCTTTCCCCGATATGGGCTGCCTGCTGAGATCCAGATGGAACAGGGCACACATTTTGTATCAAGTATTTTTGAAAAGGTAATCTGGACATAACCCAGTGCAAGTCCTCAGCCTACTATCCACAGTTGCAAGGTGCTTTGGAGCGGCACCACCAGACCCTGAAGACAATGATCAGGCCATACTGCTATGAGTAACCCCATGACTGGGACAAAGGGCTGGGATTTCTCCTGTTGGTTACCAGGGACTTATCCAATGATTCCACTGGCTTTAGTCTCTTTCAATTAGTTTATGGACACGAGATGAGAGGTCCTCTTAAACTAATCAAGGAAAAGTTTTTTGGGGCAGAGGTATCAAACTTCCATGTTAGACTACATTTCCTTGCTCTGGGAGTGGCTCACGAGAGACCGTGCCTTGGCTCAGTAACGCCTAAAGACCTCCCAGGCAGCTATGAAAAGGTAATCAGACTGAAATGCCGAGGCTGGAACATTTCAGGACAGAGACCATGTATTGTTACTATTCCCACTGCAGGGTGAATCCCTGAAATCCCAGTTCAGTGGTCCATATCAAGTGGCAAAAGGAATAGCCAGGTAAATTATTTAATTGACACCCCAGACCAAAGGAAAAAAGCAAAGGCTTTGGAGGGGACAGACATGCACAGATCTGTCAGACAGTCAAAAGGGGAGGATTGAAAAGAACAGTGAGGACAGGTTAGAAGAGGGCCATGAGTATTCTCAACTGGAATCCCCTAGTCTCCGATTAGCCAACCCTGAAATGTTAGATAAATTAGACCACACGCTCTCCTCTTTAAATACAACCCAAAAAGGCAACCTAAAAAGGCTGCTAACAGCATTTACAGAAAGCTGCAAGGGCAAGGTAAGTTCCAAAAAAGGCAAGTAGATGGTGAGGGAGGTGCCTCACCTAGTTGAAGAGCCGCAGTAGAGTGAAGTGAAAGCTGGACAGACACTTGCGAGCACTAATGTCCCAGAGGACATAGGGCAGATCAGAAAAAAATGATGCTCCCTACAGTAAAGGGAAAAGTGAGGGCGAAATACCCTAAAATAAATAGCATTTGTGTACCTCACCAGAAGCTAAAAGTGAGGTCAGTGCGGATCTACCCACTGAAGAACACAATGATCAGGTCCCAAACCGAAAGCGAAACAAACCCAATAAAAAAAAAACAATTTATTACACATTGTCAGATTAGGGAGGAAGTTTAGACAGGAACCTGAATGGTGAAAGTTTCATTGCAGGAGAGAAAAAAAAGGTCGAACCCGACACATCATCATCCCAGACAAAACACCAAAAAATTAAATCATCAAAACTGTAATAGATAATGTCAGCTGCAGTAATTCTAAGATTAATGTTTGAATTTGAGAAGTGATTATTGAGAATGAATTTGTGTTTCCTTCTATTTCTTCTCACAATTCTGTAATAAAATGTTCCTATTATCACATTTCTTTCCATGTGCTGCAGCGGTGTCAAGATAACACAATATGCCCAATGAGGAATTTTAATTCATCGATTAGACACTTACAGTAATCATTTAATGGAAAAAATCCTGCAGCTAACCTTGAAAAGAATGGCAGCCAAGATAGCCACCGCAATTGGCATCTGAAACACCTTTTCACATTCCAGAGGCAACAGGAGACACATGTCTGATGAGCCTGGATCCAAAACATTGGCTTTCTCTAGTTACTGAATTACCTAAGATTACATTCATTAACACGGTATACAAGGACATCCTGACAAATTGACTTTAAAAGAGCAAACTCCTCCAAGTGTAAATACTGGTATCCTGAAACCTGGGGAGATAGAAGTTCCTAACTTTGAATCTCTTAATAAGTGTCCAGCAAATACAGTGAGGCAGTCAGGAGACCTTCTGTCATCTATGTGAAAGCTGGGAGTTGCCCCTGGACAAAGACAGACAAGCCAGTGATTCAAACTGTGCAGAAGCAGAAGGGCTGTGTCCCCCTCTCCCTCTCCCTCTCTCCATCTCTCTGTCCAGATAACTTCGCAAGTTTGAAAACCACGTGCGGCTGTGAGCCCTCCAAGCCTACAGATTACTACAGACAGATACACCAGGGGAAGAAAGCCACCCACAAGTCTGCCTCCAAGAAAACCCTGAGCCACGTGGGTCAGCCACAAAGGGCACTTTGACCATCCAAAGACTTCAAGAATATACCTTCAGCCAGAAGACCACCGAATCATCCAACCTCACAGAATGAGTATTTTTTTAAAATTTATTTAGGACTCCAATCCAATCACAAATGTACTTCTCACTCTGTAATCTATTTGCATGTGATTCTCGTGTGAGTGTGTGCGTAAATGTGTTGTGTATTTTTTTATGGTTTTATTTAGATACGGTTTAGATTGCTAAGTATAATAAACTCACCTCTTTCCTGTTTAAACTCTAGAGAACCTGTCCGATTGGTTCCTTCACCATCACACCAAAGGGAAAAGGTAAAATACTCACTGAGATGGTTACCACATCCACTCTCTAGAAAGGGCAAACCCTATTGCGGTCAAATAAGAGGAAGGACAAGAGGAGAGACTGTGAACCCTCCTCACCTGGCTGTAACAATAGGCAAGGTTGGAGATGGAGAGAACACGGGAATGAAGTCAGCTCAGCATTAAATAGCAGAGGTTGTTAACTTCCTGGTTCAGCATCAGACAATGGCCAGCGAGGGGGATGCAGATCGTGGATGGGGAATATAATTTGCGACAGAAACTGAACACAATGGTTTCAGTCTGCTCACGATATAAATTACGAGAACACTAAATCATTGAAATATGGCTTATGAATCTAATAGTTGGATACAGAGACTTACCAGGGACACCAATAATAGCGAGGTTGGGATAATAAATCGATTGAATCATCTTCAGAGCGCAAACGATCCGCTCTTCTAATGTTATCCAGTAATAATCTGCAGTGAGCCAGTAAAACCAATAGGAGAAACTCCTGCTGTCCATTGTTGTAACATTCCAATCTATTATTCTCAGATTCTGACCTATTGTTGTAACATTCCAATCTATTGTTCTCAGATTCTGACCCATTGTTGTAACATTCCAATCTATTGTTCTCAGATTCTGACCCATTGTTGTAACATTCCAATCTATTGTTCTCAGATTCTGACCCATTGTTGTAACATTCCAATCTATTGTTCTCAGATTCTGACCCATTGTTGTAACATTCCAATCTATTGTTCTCAGATTCTGATCTATCCTCTCCCTCTCTCTCTGGAGCTGCTGATCTCTGTTATGTTCCCGCTGACATTATGGGATAATACATTGAAAGGAGCCCCATATTAATAGACGATGGAAAACCTCCCAGTGACGCAATTAGGGAGACGGACATTAACTACAGTCACTGAACAAACAGGTTCAGTTAACTCATTTCAATCTAAACGTTTTTGTACCACAATAAAGTAGATCATTTATCCGGTCAAGATAGGATATCTGAGGTTTAATGAGGAAAGGAATTGTGGAAACACAGCGGCACTGGCCAGAATCTTCGAATCCTCCTTTGATATGGGATTGGTGACAGAGGACTGGAAGGCTGTAAATGTTACACCCTATTTAAAAAGAGGAGAGGTTGGACAAACACTGTAACTACTGACCAGTCAGTCTAATGTTGATAGTTGGAAACTTCTGGAGTCCGTAACCCAGCACAAAGTATTTCTTGCCTGTAAAATCATGGTTAATAAATGACAAGCAGCATAGATAAGTTAATGGAAACTCATTTTCTAATCTTGATCGAGTTCGTTGAGGACGTAACTGTGAGTGTTAATGAGAATAGCGTGTTTCGTGTAATGGGATCATAGAGTCATCGTGAGGTTAAGGCACAGAAAGAGGCCAGTTGGAACGTTATTGCTGTGCCAAATTGTAAACGATCCACTATTCTAATCCCACCATCCAGCATTTGGCCAATAACCCTGCAGATTGTGGCACCTGAGCTGCATATCCAGACTCCTTCTGAATGGGTTGAGTGTCCCTGCCTCAACTACCCTTTCAGGCAGTGAGTTTGAGACTCACACCAAAGCAGGGGACCCAGTCCTGAGCCTTGCAGAACGCCGCTGGAAACATCCCTGCTGACTCTAAAATACCCGTCAACAATTACCCTTTGTTTCCTGCCACTGAGCCAATTTGCTATTTCTGGGTGAACAGGTGTTTCCTCAACTCCCCTCTAATCTTTCCATCAATCATTTTAAATCTATGCCCCCTCATCACTGATCTCTGCTAATGTGATTAGACCCTGCACCTCCACTCTATCCAGGCCCCTAAAAATATATACATTTCAATCAGATCTCCCCTCAACCTTCTCTGTTCCAAGAAGAACAACCCCAGCCTATCCAATCATTCCACATAGCTGCATTTTTCCAGTCCTGGCAACATCCTCGTAAATCTCCTCTGTGCCCTCTCCAGTGCAATTACATCCTTTCTGTAATGAGGTGACCAGAACTGCACAAAATATTCAAGTTATGGTCTACCCAAAGAGTTATACAGTTCCAGCATAACCTCCCTGCTTTTGTATTCTATACCTCGGCTAATAAAGGGAAGGATTCCGTATGCCTTCTTAACCACCTAATCAACCTGTCCTGCTACTTCGGGGATCTGTGGACATTGACTCCAAAGTTCCCTCACTTCCTCTACACTTCCCAGTATTTTCCCATTAATCGTGCATCCCTTTGCTTTGTTTGAACTCCTCAATTTGCATCGCCTCATTCTTAATCAGGTGGAATCCCATTTGCCACTTTTCTGCCATCGATATCTTCCTGCAACCGACAGCAATCCTCCTCGCTATCTACCACACGGCAAATCTGTGTGTCATCTACAAACCTCTTGATCATGCTTCTACATTTACGTCCAAGTCATTAATATATACCACAAAAAGCAGGGGACTCAGTCCTGAGCCCTGTGGAACACCATTGGAAACAGTCCGAAGGTCTGTCTGAAACAGTCCGGGGTTCCGAAGAAGGGTCACTGACCCGAAACGTTAACTCTGCTTCTCTTTCCACAGATGCTGCCAGACCTGCTGAGTGATTCCAGCATTTCTTGTTTTTGTTTCAGATTTCCAGCATCCGCAGTATTTTGCTTTTATTATATTGGAAACAGCCCTCCAGTCAATAAAACACCCATCAACAATTGCCCTTTGTTTCCTGCCAATGAGCCAATTTTGTATCATCCTTGCTGTATTTCCCTGGATTCCATGGGATTTTATTTTTTTTAACCAGTCTGCCATGTGGGACCTTGTCAAAAGCCTTGCTTAAATCCATGTAGACCACATGAACTGCACTACCCTCATCTATCTTCCTTGTTACTTCTTCAAAAAACTCACTCAAGTTGGTCAAACTAGAGCGTCCCTTAACAAATCCATGCTGACTATCCTTGATTAGCCTGTGCCTTTCTAAGAGACAGTTTATCCTGTCTCTCAGAATAGATTCCAATAATTTGCCCACTACTGAGGTTAGACTGACTGGACTGTAATTTTTCATTCTAACCCTGGGGTCCTTTATAAACAGAGGTTCAATGTTAACAGTACTCCAATCCTCTGGCACCACACCTGTACCCAGTGAGGACTGGAAAATGATGGTCAGACCCTCTGCTATTTCTTCTCTTGCTTCTTTTAACAACATAGGATGCATTATATCTGCATCTGGTGACTTATCAACTTTCAAGGATGATAATCCCATTAATACCTCCTCTCTCCCTAAGTATATCTCATCAAATACTTCATATTCCTCCTCCTTAGCTACAATATCTGCATCATACCCCTCTTTTGCAACGTGAAACACGAAGTATTCATTAAGAACCATACCAACATCTTCCACCCCTGCACATGCATATGAAATTATGTATATACACTTATGTTTACAGACTTTCAAAAGGCCTGTGATCAAATGGCATTTCATAGACCTGTTATGAAAATGGAACACGTGGATTAATGTGACAGTGATAGTGTGGATATGACACTGACTCAGGGACAGAAAGCAGAGAGAAGTAGTGAACAGACATTGTTCAGAGTGGTGGAGGAGGGGGAGTATACAGTGCAATTTCTCAGGGGTCAGTATTAGAACCAGTACTCTTCCTTACATATAGATAAATAGATACATGATAAAGACTTACGTGTGAAGAGCAGAGTCTCAACATTTGCATAAGCCAGGAAAATTATAAATGTAGTAACCTGTGTGAAGGAAAGGAGCTGCTTCAGGAGGACATGGACAGTCAGATGGTGAAATGAGAATACACATGGTGAATTTAATTTAACACATAGAATTGGGGAAGTGATTATTTTGTGAGGGAGAATAAGGGGAGTGAATAGAAACTAAACTGCACCATTTAAAAGATGGTACCGGAGCACAGAGGCTGGGTGTGTATGTACACAAATCTTCAATGGTGGCCGGATAAGTTCTGAAGATTTTAAAAAGGCATCCGGGATCCTTAGCTTTATAACTAGAAGCACAGAATTAAAAAAAACACAAGAACATTCCGCTAAGACTAGAAATGACTGTTTGAGCCTCAGCCGGGATATTGTGTCCAATTCTGGACACCACACTTTATGAAGATTCCAAGGCCTTGGAGATGGTGCCTCGGTGTTACACTAGAATGGTAACAGGGATGAGGGAGTTCAGTTATGGGGAGAGAATCTGGGATTATTCTCCTTAGAGCAGAGAAGCTAAAAGGGAGATTTAATAGAGGGCCTGAAAATGATGATGTGTTTTGCTACAATAAATAAAGAGAATCTGGTTTGACTGGATGAAAGGTCAGTAACCAGAGAACACAGTTTAATGTTGATTAACAAAAAAACAGAGGAGAGATGAGGAGATTTTCTTTTCTTTACACAGCGAGTGTTTATGATTTGGAATTCACTTCCTGAAAGGGTTGTGGAAGTAGATTTAACAGAAACGTTCAAAAGGGAATTGGATCAATACTAACAGGGTGATTTACTGGACTGGGAGAAAAGAACAGGGGAGAGGAATAATTGAAGATTTCCTTCAAACAGCTGGAACTGGTACGATTTGTTAAATAGTCTCCTCCTGTGCTGTGTGATTCTCTGACTGTCTGATAACAGAAACCATTGAGTACGTATCTCATGTGTACAATTGACATTCAGTAGTTTTTAATCCCGAGATTAATTGTTACTTGCTTTCTGCTGAAGACAACAGCAGAAAGACAGATACAAGGAGCTGGTGAGATAAATTGTGTTGATAATTTGTTTATTGGGTTATGACGTCTCTGTCTGATCACTGACCTCGCCTGGTTTCAATCTGTCAATTACAAATTCATTGATTTTATTCCTATTTTATTTCCTGCCTATTTGTTCTCAGGATATGGGTGATACTGACAAGGCCAGCATTACTTCCCCATCCCTGGTTACCATGAGAAAATGGTGAATCTTGAACCACTGCAGTCCCTGTGGTTCTGACAAACAAACTAACATTTAGTATTTTGATGAGACAGTTTCATCACTGGGCATTTCAGAATGAGTTAGGTTTGAACATGAGGATGAGAGTTTTCAAATCAAGATGTTGCCAGAGCAGGGGCCAATGTAGGTCAACGAGCACTGGAGTGATGGATGAACGGGACTTGCTTTGAGTTTAGATACAGGCAGCAGAGTTTTAGATGAACACATGTTTGTGGCCGAGTCAGTACAGGTTAGATGCAGAGTAAAGCTCACTCTACACTGTCCCCATCAAACACTGCCATGACAGGTGCAGCACGGCTTAGATCCAGAATAAAGGACACTCTACACTGTCCCCCATTAAATACTCGGAGGACAAGTACAGCACTGGGGTTGGCTGCTGCCTAATTGGAGGTGCTGAGTAGTTAACGAGGTTCAGCTGACTGTTGCTCTGTGAAGAGGCTGGAAGCTGTGTGACTGCTGCAAGAGGGAGAGACTGAGATTGAAGGAAAGGTTTTTCCACATTGGCAACATGAGTCTGGGGAAAGAGGCTGGGAGAGGAGCTAATTCGATAGCTCTTTCAAAGAGACAGTACTGACACAATGGGCCGAATAGCCTCCTTCTGTGCTGCACCAATCTCTAATTCTATGAGCAAGAGACAGAGAGTGAAGTGAGTGAGGGAGAGAGTGAAAAAACGTGAAGAGGGAAAGGTCAATAGGAAGTGCGAAAAAATCGTGTTTGCATCACTTTTTCAGCAGAGGAGTCATGATTTGCCCGTCCCCGTTCCTGTTGAGACAGGTGACACACAAACATCCTGCTGCCTCCTCATTTCCATTCATTCTACGTACACGTGTTTCAGCCAGGCTTCAGCTCTTCAAGGCAGTCTGTCCCTTTTAACGGGAAGTTGTGCTGAATCACAGGAGGCTGCTGTTTCTGATTGGGAATGCTGCAATTGGAGACAAGGCAAATGGAATACTACGACAGAGAGAGGGCTCCGTTGTTCACGGATGTGGTGTTGGAGGCCTTAGTCATGGTGGGTGACAGGAGAAGAGAGGATATGTTTTCGTGGAGTGGGCTGGAGACCCTCAAGGAACGTCCTCCGAATGGAATGGGAGCAGGTGGCCAGGGAGATCAATGCAAGAAGTCTGGCCCCGAGGACTTGGCAGCAGAGCCAGAAGAAGTTTAATGAGTTCACACGGGTCACACAATGTCAGTGAATTCATCTCCACATGGCTTCTCCTACCACCAACATCACCAACCTCTCACACTGCTCAATGTACCACACCCCCATCACTCACCCATCAGTAGTCCCTAACACTCAGGACTCACACCTAACATTCACATACTCCATCTCACCTTCACACACATTCCACTTATACCAGCTTCACACCCACCCCTCACTGCCTCCACGTTCCTGCAGCTACTCAACTGTGCCAAGAACATCACCCAAACACAGTGCAACACAATCACTGACATTCTGCCCTCTCTCTTACAGAACATGGTGGCCGACAATCACAGGGAGCAGCAGTGAACCGGCGGGGACCAGGCAGACCTTCATCCCCTGAGCCTGAGGGAGGAGATGGTTCTTCACATCATGGGACCGGCTGTGACAGAGCCCATAGCATCCGGCATCACCGAGAGTATTCAGGATGATGCTATGTTCCGGCCTTATGTCTCTTCTTAACTCCCAACTGCCCCTCGTCCTGCTGTCTGGGATGATGTACAAGCTGCAGATGGTGGGACCATGAACCTCCTGCTTTACAACCCACCCCCAATCCCTCACCCCAGTCCTCCCCCTCTGATTTTATACTTTCCAATCATAAGCCAAAACTGCCAGCTTCCCAGTCACAGCAGATCCAGGAGACAGAGACAGAGAGAGAGAGCAGCAGCACAGCACTGATGGTGAAACCCCATCACTTGGTCTGATACTCATAGTCATCAGATCAAATACTTACACTGTGTGGACCTTAGAGGCTGGTATAGAGTCGGAATCTGCACATGGTGAGTAACCGAGCACGAGTGAGCTGCAGCCAGGCCAGGGGGAAAGGATAGCTCATGTGTCAGCTCACCGGAGGGTGAGGTCACAAATGTGTTATAATACACAGGACACAGATGTGAACATTGCTGGAACAGCATACAGGAGAATGCTGATCGACATGTACACTGAGATACTTTGTCCATTGACAGGCCTGTTAGACAGTCTGTTATCACTGTCAAGGAACATGGAGGAGTCTGGCTCCAACATGGCACAGGACATTGTACAGAGCTTGAAGCACATTCTTTCCCCTGTGGAAGTGCTCACTAACTCCATGACAGCACTAGCGGACCCAGCCCTGATACAGTGCCTGGTGACCATTGTCTCAGCTTCCACTGCAGCACAGACGGCAGACACCCAACGTCTCAGTGCTGCAGTGGAAGCTCAGCCTGAGGTCATGAGATCCATGCTTGCTGCCATGCAGGATCAGACTGCTGTCATCATGGCTGTGGATCTCAGTGTTCAAAGGGGTTTGCAGGATCTCACAGCAGTCCAGCAATCTGTGATCCAGTAGATTACTAGGATTGCTGAGGTGTCGCCCCGTGGGAGTGACAGTGTCTCCGTGGAGCATGAACCTGTTGTCCTCTCTCAGGATGACAGTATTTGTTCTCACATCACTGTCACTACACCAGTGTCCTTGCTGTTACCCATCATCCAGCCCAGGCTGCTGCTGCCCATGTCGAGGTGGTGCAGTCTGAATCCGAGGCCTCAAGACCCAGAGCTGCTCGAGGACGTCCTGCAAGGCAATCTGCAGTCTCCCCCAGTGAAAGTCAGCAACCTTCCACCAGCCATGCTGCAGTCATTGGGGAAACACTGTGTAGGAGCACTAGGCAAGTCGAGGGAACCCATAAGACAGGCACGAAGGGAATATACAATGGTGAATAGTTCAGGTTTGTTTGTAAAATTGAATACGTTGGATAAAGATGTTAAAGAAAAGGTTTTTGTTGGTGTTTTTTACTGCAGGATGGCGACCAAGGGAACACTGTGATGGAGCGTCTCAGATGGGTGTAATGGTGGAGAATCGGGGATCCATGGTGGGAAAGGGAAGATGTACTGGGCATGCTCACACCCCAAATGCACTTTAATGGAGTGAGAGATCTTTCAGTTCCTATACCTCTCCCCATTGACATGGGGGCCCCGCAGAGCCACCTACACCATCAGGAATCCCGCTATCCTGACAAAGCCACGGGATCTCTCATCCTGCTTCTCCCTGCTGAGGGAGAAAATGATGACATAGATGGTCACCCTCACCTCCCAGAATTATCAATGGACAAGGCACAGGCTTCGCAACTACTGGTCAGTTACTTTAACATCAGTAGTGATTAAGGTTTTAGAAACTATAATCAGAGAAAAAGGACAACACACACTTGGAGAGGTTTGTGTTATGTAAGCATTGTCAGCACGGATTTCTAAAAGACAGGTCACGCTTGACTGAACTAATTGAATTTATTTGATGAAGTAACAGAGAGGTTTGATGAAGGGAATGTGGTGGATGTTGTATACATGGATTTTATGAAATTATTTGATAAAGTACCACACAAAAGTTTGGCGAACAAAATTAAAGTTAATGCATTAGCATCCAATTGGATCAAATATTGTCAAGGACAGAAAAGTGTGAGTTGTGGGAAATGGTTGTTTTTCAGACTGGAGGATTGTAGACAGTGATGTTCCCCAATGGTCAGTGCTAAGAGCTTGGAATACAGAGTAGAATATCAAAATGTTCCGATCTTGGAGCAGGTGAACGGGAGGATATTGCAAACCGACTGCAACAGGATATAGATAGGCTGGCAGAATGGACAGAGAAATGGCAGGCGGAATTTAATACAGAGGTGTGTGAGGTGATCTATTTTGTCTGAAAGAATAGGAAGGCAATATAGACTTAATGGCACAGTTCTAAAGATTGTGCAGGAACAGAGAGACCTGGGCTCCATAGGCCAGGACACATTAGGACAGTGTTTAGCAAAGCTTATCAGATCATGGGCTTCATCATTAGAGGCAAAGATACAAAAGGAGGGAAGTTATGCAGAAACTTTATAAAGCTTTGCTTAGGCCCCAACTAGAGAAGTATGTTCAGTTCTGGTCACCACACTTTAGGAAGGATGTGAAGGTCCTTGAGAGGCTGCAGAGGAGATTTACCAGAATGGTTCCAGGGATGGGAGTTTAGTTACAAGGTTAGTTTGGAAAAGATGGAGTTGTTCTCCCTGGAGTAAAGGAGATTGAGAGAGATTTGATAGAGGTGTACAAGATTATGATAGGCTTAGAAAAGATAGACAAGGAAAAACTGTTCCCATCAACTGATAAAATATGGACTAGGGGACACAGATGGAAGGTTTTGGGTAAGAGATGCAGGGGTAATATAAGGAAGAACTTTTTTACACAGTGGATGGTAATGAGTTGAATTCACTGCCCATGAGGGTGGTGGAAGCTGAGACAATCAATGATTTCAAAAGGAAACTGGATGGACACCTGAAGGAAATGAAATTGCAGGAATACAGGTATTGAGTGGGAGAGTGGGACTGACTGGATTGTTCCACAGAGAGCTGGCACAGAGGGGCCGAATGGCCCCCTTCTGTGTCGTAAATGTCTCTATCAATCTCTGTGAATCTATGTTGGATATGTCTTCTGCTCCTCTCTGGAAAGATCCAGATAAATAGAAGTTCAATGAAACTGTGACCTTAACAGCCACTGACAGCTCCGTCCTCACCCTGGTGTGAGGCTCCAGGTCGTGTTACAGGAGGTGACACAGCTCTGTGACCATCTCTTTATTGAATCAGAGTCACCCACACACTGCTCCGGGGTTAGGTGTAGGTAAGAAAAGGAAAAGTGTTCTTAGAAAACCCAGGATGGGTAGGGCAGAGCCCCCTCCTCCTCCCTCTTTACAGAGCATCCCCTCTCTGCAACCTCTGCTCCATTTGTTGGTCATGTCATAGACCCAGAGACACTGTAACTACAGTCCCCATTCCTTGTCCAGACTTGGGTCACCAAATCCTCTGTCTTCCCTGAATGTCTGCAGCAGCTCACAACACAACCTCCAGAAAACCATCCAGAGGACCTCCACTAACTTAACAATGGCAGAAGTATGTCAAAAACCCCTCACCTGTAAGTTGGATGCCTGGTCCTTTTAAATAACACTAGAGGGGGTTCCTCGAGCTGCTGAATGTATGTTCAGCTGAGAGTGAATAACACAGGCGGTCAGTGGACATGCACAGACCAAGTTTCAAAGACGTACATCAAAGCTGCCAGAATGGATAATCGACACCATATTCAGACCCACCCTCAAAGGAACAACACGTATATGCTACGACTGGGCTGGAGCTCTGCCCAGCAAGGGGTATTGAGCAGGCCGCACTCAAAGTTCACATCTCTTTATGGATCACAGCTTCGGCACTGTCAGCACCAGTAGTGCTGTGAAGTCTAAAATCGTGGATCAGGTCAGATACAAAGGGAAAGAAATTCACTTTAAAAGGAGATTTGGAAAATATTGAAATAAAAAGATTTTCAGGAATATGGGAATGGGACTAATTAGAGGGGTGAGGGCATGGAGCGAGTTCAAACACAAGAATGAGAATATTAAAATTAAGGTGCTGCCAGACCGGGAGCCAATGTAGATCAATGAGAACAGGGCTGATGGGTGATCGGGATTTGGTGTGAGTTAGGATACAGGCAGCAGAGTTCTAGATGGGCTGTGGTTTATGGAGGTTTTTAACAGGGAGGGTGACCAGGATAGAATTGGAATAATCAAGTGTGGATTTAACAGTGACAGGGACGAGGGTTTATGCAGCAGATGGGCTGAGATATTGGGCAGGGTGAAGTATGTATTTGACAGATAGAGGATGGACTTCGTGATGGAGATCAATGACGTTGGCTTCAGTCTTCCCAAAATTTACATTGCAGACAAACATTTCAGTGAAACAGGGTTTACAGATCTCCTAGCCTGAAATAGAGACAACAACAGCAGCAAAGATGAGAGTAAATGACAGGAATTTGTAATACAGTTCACAGCAGTTTACAGAGCTAATAGCTGGAGATATTGACCAGGAAGAACAACGGCAGCAAGAAGGGCAGAGTAAATTACAGGAGCAGTAATGCAGTTAAGCATGGTTTATAGAAATAATAGCTAGATAGATAGACTTACCAGGGACACCAATAATAGCCAGGATGGGATAGTAAATGTATTGAATAATCTTCAGTGCGCGGTCGATACGAGTGTTTAATGAGTACCGATCATAATATGTAGAAAGATAGTAAAGATCCCACGATAGACTCCTGTCCGTTGTTGTAACATTCCAATCTATTGTTCTCAGATTCTGACCCATTGTTGTAACATTCCAATTCATTGTTGTCAGATTCTGACCCATTGTTGTAACATTCCAATTCATTGTTCTCAGATTCTGAACAATTGTTGTAACATTCCAATATATTGCCCTCAGATTCTGATCTATCCTCTATCTCTCTCTGGAGCTGCTGATCTCTGTTAGTGCTGATTTTCCCGCTGACACTATGTTATAACACATTGAAAGGTACCCCTTATTAATAGAAAATGGAAAACTTCCAGTGACACAATTAGGATCCATGGAGACTGACATTAATTACAGTCACGGAACAAACAGATTCCGTTAACCCTTTTCAATCCAACACTTTTTGTACCACAATAAAGTAGACCATTTATCGAGTCTGGATGGGATGTATGAGGGTTGCTGAGGGACGGAATGGTGGGAATAGCAGAGGCCCTAGCCAGAATCTTCCAATTCCCCTTGGATATGGGCGTGATGACAGATTTACACAGGCTTGCCACTCTCTGTGTGAAGAAATATCTCCTCATTTCAGTCCTGAAACGTTTACCCCGTATCCTTAGACTATGACCCCTGGTTCTGGACTCCCCCACCATCAGGAACATCCTTCCTGTATTTACCCTGTCAAGCCCTGTTAGAATTTTATAGGTTTCTATGAGATCCCTCCTCGTTCTTCTGAACTCCAGCGAATTTAATCCTAACCGACTCAATCTCTCCTCATACGTCAGTCCCGCCATCCCAGGAATCAGTCTGGTAAACCTTCGCTGCACTCCCTCTATAGCAAGAGCATCCTTCCTCAGATAAGGAGACCAAAACTGCACACAACATTGCCGCTGTGGCCTCACCAAGGCCCTGTATAATTGCAGCAAGACATCCCTGCTCCTGTACTCGAATCCTCTCACTATGAAGGCCAACATACCATTTTCCTTTTTTACCACCTGTTGCACCTGCATGCTAACCTTCAGCGACTTGTGTACGAGAACACCCCGGTCTCGTTGCATATTTCACTCTCTGAGTTTATAGCCATTCAGATAATAATGTGACTTCCTGATAACCTCACATTTATCCACATTATACAGAATCTGCCATGCATTTTCCCACTCACTCAACTTGACCATCTCACCCTGAAGCCTCCCTGCATCCTCCTCACAACTCACCCTCACACCCCGTTTTGTGTAATCTGCAAATTTGGAGATATTACAATTAGTTCCCTCATCGAAATTATTAATGTCTATTGTGAATAGCTGGGGTCCTAACACTGATCCCTGCGGTACCCCACTAGTCATTGCCTGCCATTCAGAAAAAAGAACGGTTTACTCCTACACTTTGTTTCCTGTCTGCCAACCAATTTTCTATTCATCACAATACATTACCCCCAATCACATGCATGTTCATTTTACATGCTAAGCTCTTAGGTGGGACTTTGTCTAGAGCCTTCTGAAAGTCCACTGGCTCCCCCTCATCAACTCTGCTAGTTACACCCCCGAACAATTCTATTAGGTTTATCAAGCATGGTTTCCCTTTCGTAAATCCATGATCTGTCCGATTCTACCACTATTCTCCAAGTGCTCTGCTATAAAATCTTTGATAATGGTCTCTAGAATTTTCCCCACTACCGACGTCAGGCTGACTGGTCTATAGTTCCCGGCTTTCTCTCTCCCTCCCTTTTTCAACAGTGGGGTTACAAATAGCTACCCTCCAATCTATAGGAACTGTTCCAGAGTCTATAGAATCTTGAAAGATGACTACCAATGCTTCCACTTTTTCTAAAGCCACTTCCGTAAGTACTGTGGGAAGCATTCTATCAGGCCCTGGGGATTTATCGGCCTTCAATCCCATCAATTTCCCCAACACCATTTCTCTACAAATACTGATTTCCTTATGTTCCTATCTCTCACTGAACCCTGTGTTCTCCAACATTTCTGGTATGATATTTGTGTTCTCCGTTGTGAAGGCAGAATCAAAGTATCCATTTAGTTGGTCAGCCATTTCTTTGTTCCCCATAATAAATTCCCCTGTTTGACTGTAAGGGACCTACTTTTGTCTTCACCAATCTTTTCCTCTGCACATAACTATAGAAACTTTTACAATCAGTTTTTATATTCCCCACAAGCTTACTCTCGGACACGATTTTCCCCTTCTTAATCAATCCCTTGGTCCTCCTTTGCTGAATTCGAAACTGCTCCCAATCACCTGGTCTGTTGTTTTTTTCTGGCAAATTTGTATGCGTCTTCCTGGGATCTAATGCTATCTCTAATTTTCCTTGTAAGCCATGGTTTGGCTACCTTTCCCGTTTTACTTTTGCACCAGACAGGAGTAAACAATTGTTGCAGTTCATCCATGCACTCTTTGAATTTTTGCCATTGCCGATCGACCGTCATTCCTTTTGGTAACGTTTCCCAATCCATCATAACCAACTCGAGCCTCATACCTTCGTAGTTTCCTTTCTTAACGTTCAGGACCCTAGTCTCAGAATCAACTAGGTCACTCTCCACGTTGACGAAGAATTCTATCATATTATGGTCGCTCATCCCCAAGGGATTTCGCACAACTAGACTGTCAATTATTCCTCTCTCATTAAACGATACCCAATCTAGGATGGCCTGTTCTCTAGTTGGTTCCTCAACGTATTGGTCCAGAAAACCATTTCGTATACACTCAAGGAATTCCTCCTCTACAGTATTGTGACCAATTTGATTTGTCCAATCTATAAGCAGATTAAAGTCACTCATAATTACAGATGTTCCTTTATCGCGTGCATCTCTAATTTCCTGTTTAATGCCATTCCCAACATCACCACTACAGTTTGTGGGGTCTATATACAACCCCCACTAACGTTTTCTGTCCATTAGTGTTTCTCAGCTCTACCAATACATATTCGACATCGTCAGAGCTAATATCCTTCCTCACGATTACGTTAATTTCCTCTTTAACCAGCTATGCAACTCCAATGGGGCTGAAAATAGACCGTTTTACTGATGGTGTGAATATTTGGTCGGAATTTCATCTCAAGACATCTCAAGGTGAACTATGTAACCAAGTTTGTGAACAGTTTGGCTTGCTCTCAAACATTTACAAAGCAGAAGGATCGAGATAGGAAATGTTTGGAACGGAGATAGAAAAAAATGGCTTCAATCTTCTCAATATTTATTTGGCTTTGCTGATGTGTGTTGTGATACAATTTCGAAGGACGAAAGAGGACAGACAATACAAGTAAAATGATACAACTATAAAGGTGGTGAAATAACAGAGACACCTGGGGTGTTTGTACACAAATCATTGAAGGTTTTCGGAAAGACTAACGAAACCGTTAATAAATATATGGGATCCTAGGTTTGATAAATAGAGGAAAAAAGAGCAAAAGCAAGGACATTATGTGAAGCATATAGAAAATACTAGTTCGGTTCCACCTGGAGTCTTGTATCAAATACCAGAAACCACACTTTAGGAAGGACATGGAGCCTTCGGAGAGGGGACAGAACTGTTTTACTAGAATTTGTGCAGGCATGAGGGATTACAGTTATGTAGCTGATGTTGTTCACCTTAGAGCAGAGATCTTGCAGAGGAGATTTGACTGAGGTCTTTAACATTAGGAAGGGTTTAGATAAATTAAATAAAGAGAAACGGTTTCCAATGTCCAAGGGGCCGTTAACCAGAGACACAGATTTAAGGTGATTGGTAAAAGAAGCAGACATGGGGATTTGTGTTTCTGAGTGGTTTGGATTTGGAATGCACTGTCTGATAGGCTGATGGATACAGATTCAATAGTAGATCCCAAAAGGGAATTGGATAATATCTGAAGCAGAGAAAATGCAAGGAAATAGTGAAAGAGCCAGGGAGTGGGACTAACTGGATTGCTCTTTGAAAGGGCCAGCACAGATTTGATGGGTCGAATGACCTCATTATGTCTGTGGTATTCTATGTTTCTATGATTGTAGCTGCCTCTACTTTCACAATATTCCTATCCTTTCACCAGGCGTTTGATAAAGTAACACATAGCAGCCGTGTTACCAAATTAGAAACACATGGGATTAAAGGGCCAATGTCAGCAGTGGCTCAGTTTGTAGCTCTCTCCCCTTTCAGTCACAAGCTTCTAGGATGAAGTGTCACTGCAGGACTTGATCACAAGAATCAAGGCTGACACTGTAGTGCAGTCCTGAGGGTGTGTTGCACTGTCAGAGGTGCCATATATCGAATGAAACGTTAAACCAAGGCCCCGGCTGCCCTCCCATTTGGATGTTAAAGATCCCATGGGATTATTTCGAAGAACAAGGGAATTCTCCCCAGTGTCCTGGTCAGTATTTACCCTTCAATCAACATCACAAAAACAGATCTGATCATCATCACATTGTTACTTGTGGGATCTTGCTGTGTAGAAATTGGCTGCCCTGTTTCCTACATTATGAAACTGACTAAGTGTTAAGAAGTATTCATTAATTGGAAGTCACTTTGGGACATGCAGTGGTCATGAAACACGTTACATAAATGGGAAACTGTTCTTTTATTTACAATGCCAGCATGCAGGAAATTAGCTCAGTGAAAGAAAGCAGAGAGTATTGGAGAATGGTTATTGTTCAGTCTGGAGGGAAGTACACTGTGGGATTCCCCAGTGTCACAGTTGGGATCACTGTTGCTGTTTGTTATTGCCGTTGCGTTGTGTACAGACGGGATAATGTCAAACCTTTCAGATGGACGGAAGCTCAGAAATGTTAATAAACAGTGAGAAGGATAGTAACAGACTTCAGGAGGATAGAGACTGACTGGTGAAATGGGCAGGAACATGGCAGATGTAATTTAACACAGTGAAGTGTGAAGTGAGACATTTGGGTAGGAAGTATGTGGCGAAACAATATAAACTAAATATAGGGCGGCACAGTGGCGCAGTGGTTAGCATCGCAGCCTCACAGCTCCAGAGACCCGGGTCGATTCCGGGTACTGCCTGTGTGGAGTTTGCAAGTTCTCTCTGTGTCTGCGTGGGTTATCTCCGGGTGCTCCTGTTTCCTCCCACAAGCCAAAAGACTTGCAGGTTGATAGGTAAATTGGCCATTATAAATTGTCACTCGTATAGGTAGGTGGTAGGGAAATATAGGGACAGGTGGAGATGTTTGGTAGGAATATGGGATTAGTGTAGTGTTCGGCACAGACTCGTTGGGCCGAAGGGCCTGTTTCAGTGCTGTATCTCTAATCTAAATGATAACATTATCAAGTGGGTGCAGGAGTAGAGAGACCTGGGGTGTACACACACAGATCTTTGAAGGTAACATGTAGTGTTGGAGAGAGATACACAGAGTAAAAAATCTCAGGAGGAAATGCTGATGTTTATACATCATTGGTTCGGTCCCAGCTAGAGAATTGTGTCCAATTCTGTTCACCGCACTTTGGTAAGGATGTCAAGGACTTAGTGAATATACTGAGGTGATTTACAAGAATGGTACCAGGGATCTGGGAATTCAGTTACGTGGAGAGATTGGAAAAGTTGGGATTGTTCTCTTTAGAGCCATGAAGGGCAAGGGGAGATTTGATATAAAATTCTAAATCATGAAGGGTTTTGATAGGGTAATTAATGTGAAACTGTTTCCAGTGTCAGAAAGTGCAGTATTAAGAAGACACAGATTGAAGGTAATTGACAAAGAACCAAAGGTGAAATGAGGAGAACTTTCTTACACAGCAAGTTGTTGGGATCTGGAATTCACTGCCTGAAAACATGGTGGAAGCAGATTCAATAATATCTTTCAAAAGGGAATTTAACAAATACTTGAAAATGGGAAAACACGCAGGAGTCTGGGGAAAGGGGAGGGGGCGTGGAACTAATTAGATAGCTCTTTCAAAGGGACAGCACTGACACAATGGGCCGACAGACCTCCTTCTGTGGTGCATCAATCTCTGATTCGATGAGCAAGAGACAGAAAGTGAAGAGAGGGAGAGAGAGGGAGCAAATGTGAAAGATGGAAAGGGAAATAGCAAGAACGAGAAAATCCGGCTTTCGTCCCTTTTTGGGCAGAGGGATCATGATCTGCCTGTGTCCGTTTCTGTTGAGGCAGGTGACACACAAAGCTCCTGTCTCCTCATTTCCATTAAATCTACGTGTCGCCCATGGTGACCCGCGCTGCTGTCTGTCTGCACGCTTAACAGAGACCTAACTGTGTGTGAGACTAGATCGTCTTTCAGCCAGCATTCAGCATTTGAAGGCACTCTGTCCCTCTTAAAGGGAAGCTGCACTGAATCACAGGAGGCTGCTGCTGCTGACTGTGAATGCTGCAATTGGAGACAAGGTAAATGGAATACTGGGACAGAGAGAGGGCTCTTTGGTTCACGCATGTGGTGCTGGAGGCCTTAGTCATGGAGGATGACAGGAAAAGAGAGACCCTGTTTCTGTGGGGTGGGGTGGAGACCACGAGGAACTCCCTCCGAAGGGAATGGGAGCAGGCGGCCAGGGAGGTCAATGCAAGAAGTCTGGCCCCGAGGAACTGGCAGCAGAGCCAGAAGAAGTTTAATGAGTTCACACGGGTGGTCAATGTCAGTGAATTCATCTCCACATGACATCTCCTACCCCCAACATCACCAACCTCTCACACTGCTCGATGTACCACATCCCCATCACTCACCCATCAGCAGTCCCTAACACTCAGGACTCACACCTAACTTTCACATACTCCACCTCACCCTCACACACGTTCCACTTATACCAGCTTCACACCCACCTCTCACTGCCTCCACATTCCCCAGCTATTCAGCTATGGCAGGGACATCACCCAAACACAGTGCAACACAATGACTGACATTTTGCCCTCTCTCTTACAGGACAAGGTTTCCCATAATCACCGGGGCCGCATTGAACCGGCGGGGGCCAGGCTTACCTTCATCCCCTGAGCCTGAGGGAGGAGATGGTTCTCCATATCATGGGACCAGCTGTGACAGAGCCCGTAGCATCCGGCATCACCGAGAGTATTCAGGATGATTTTACGTTCAAGCCTTATGTCCCTTCTTAACTCCCATCTCACCCTCATCCTGATGTCTGGGATGATGTACAGGCTGCAGATGGGGGGACCATGAAACTCCTGCTTTCCATCCCACCCCCAATCTCTCACCCAACACCCCCCTTCTGAGTTTATACTTTCCAATACTTTTCTGGGCGGCACAGCGGAGCAGTGGTTAGCACCGCAGCCTCACAGCTCAAGGGACCCGGTTTCGATTCTGGGTACTGTCCATGCGGAGTTTGCAAGTTCTCCCTGTGACCGCGTGGGTTTTCACCAGGTGCTCCGGTTTCCTCCCACAGCCAAAGCCTTGCAAGTGATAGGTAAATTGGCCATTACAAATTGCTCCTAGTGTCGGTAGGTGGTAGGGAATATGGGATTACTGTAGGGTTAGTATAAATGGGTGTTTGTTGGTCGGCACATACTCGGTGGGCCGAAGGGCCTGTTTCAGTGCTGTATCTCTAAATAAATAAATAAATAAAACAATGATAACATAAAACTGCCAGCTTCCTAGTCACAGCAGATCCAGGAGACAGTGAGAGAGAGAAGCAGCACTGCACTGATGGTGAAACCCCATCACTTGGTCTGATACTCACAGTCACCAGATCAATTACTTACACTGCGTGCATCTTAGAGGCTGGCAAAGAGTCGGAATCTGCAAGGGGTGAGTCACCGAGCACGAGTGAGCTGCAGCTACGCCAGGGGGAAAGGATAGTTCATGTGTCAGCTCACCAGAGGGCGAGGTCACAAACGAGTTATAATACACAGGACTCAGATGTGAACATTTCTGGAACAGCATACAGGAGAATGCTGATGGACGTGTACACTGAGATACTTTGTCCATTGACAGGCCTGTCAGACAGTCTGTTATCACTGTCTCGGAACATGGAGGAGCCCGGCTCCAACATGGCACAGGAGCTTGAAGCCCATTCTTTCCCCTGTGGAATTGGTCACTATTTCCATGACAGCACTACCGGACCCAGTCATGACACAGAGTCTGGTGATCATTGTCTCAGCTTCCACTGCAGCACAGACGGCAGACACCCAACGTCTCAGTGCTGCAGTGGAAGCTCAGATTGAGGACATGAGATCCATGTTTGCTGCCATGCAGGATCAGACTGCTGCCATCATGGCTGTGGATCTCAGTGTTCAAAGGGGTTTGCAGGCTCTCACAGCAGTCCAGCAATCTGTGATCCAGTAGATTACTAGGATTACTGAGGTGTCGCCCTATGGGAGTGAGAGTGTCTCCGTGGAGTATTAACCTGCTGTCCTCTCTCAGGATGACAGTATTTGTTCTCCCTTCACTGTCACTCCACCAGTGTTCTTGCTGTTACCCATCAGCCAGCCAAGGCTGCGACTGCACATGTCGAGGTGGTGCAGTCTGAATCCGAGCCCGCAAGGCCCAGAGCTGTTCGAGGACGTCCTGCAAGTCCATCTGCAGTCTCCTCCAATGAAAGTCAGCAGCCTTCCACCAGCCATGCTGCAGTTACTGGAGAAACACTGTGTAGGAGCAATAGGCAAGTCGAGGGAACCCACAAGACAGGCACTAAGGGAATACACAAGGGTGAATAGTTCAGTTTAGTTTGAATAATTGGATGTGTTGTTGGATAAATATGTTATGAAAAGGTTTTTGTTGGTGTTATTGTTGCAGGATGCTGACCAAGGGGACACTGCGATGGGGCGTCTCAGATGGGTGTAATGTTGGAGAATGGGGAATCCATGGTGGGAAAGGGAAGTTGTCTTATGGGAACCGGTATCTTAGTAGACACTCTCCTACAGCCTGTCCGGGTCGAAGGCATCCAGGAAATATCCTCCATTCCTCCTCCTCCTCCTCCTGATGTGGCCTCCGGATTCCTGGAGCGATTGTAATGTAAAGATTGGGGTAATCATTGTCTCCGAGGAGCCGCATATTTTTCTCTACAGATTCCTGATGGTCATGGGAATGTCTGACTGCTTCAGAATGAAGGTGTGGTGGTTGCTGCCAGGATAGTGGACACTCACCAACATGATGTACTGGGCATGCTCACACACCATTAATGGAGTGAGAGATCTTTCAGTTCTTGTCCCTCTCCCCGTTGACTTGGGGGCCCGCAGAACCACCTACACCATCAGGAATCCTGCTATTCTGACAAAGCCACGGGATCTCTCATCCTACTTCTCCCTGCTAAGGCAACAGACAGGATTATTCACCGCACCCGACATAGATGGCCTCCGTCACACTGCAGATATATCAATGGACAACACACAGGCCTCACATCTACAGGCCAGTTCGTCCTAAATCAGTGGTGGGAAATGTTTTAGAATAATAATCAGGGATAAAACAACAGACATCTGGAGAGGTTTGAGTTAATTCAGGATAGCCAGCATAGATTTACAAAAGGAAAGTCATGTTTGTGAAATATAATTGAATTTTTAAATGATGTAACAGGGAAGGTTCCTGAAGGGAATGTGATGGATGTTGTCTATATTGGTTTGAAGAATGTGTTTGATAAAATACCACATCAAAGGTTAATTACCAACATTGAGTCTCATGGAATGGGCTGGTCAGTGTGCAATTGGATAAAAGATGGATAATGTACAGAAAACAGTGTATCATAGTAAATGACAGTTTTTCAGACTGGAAGATGTTAGACAGTGAGTGTTCCCCCAGGGTCAGTGTGAGGGCCATTGTTTTATTTTACTGTGCATCAATGACTTGGATCTTGGAATACAGAGTAGAATTTCAAAATCTGTCTCTGATACCAAACTTGGAGCTGTGACAAGCAGTGAGGATATTCAGAACCACCTGTGACAGGACATAGATACTGATTAGAATGGGCAGACAAGTGGCAGATGGAAATGTGAGACAAGTGTGAGGTGAGGCATTTTGACAGAAAGGATAGGAAGGCAATATGGGTAACAGTTGTAAACAGTGTGCAGGAACAGACAGACTTGTGGGGGCATCGATCTTTAAAGGTGACAGGACATATTGAGAGATTTGTTAGTAAAACACATATAATCGTACATTTCAAAAATAGAGGTATGGAGTTCAAAAGCAGGGAAGTTAAGAACAGCGTTTAAAATCTCTGGTTAGGTCTCAGCTGGACTATTGTGTCCACTTCTGGCCACCACACTTCAGAAAGATTGTGAAGCTCCTTGAAATGGTGCTGAGGAGATTTAACAGGATGGTTCCAGGGATGGAGGATTTTAGTTACAAGGTTAGGTTACAAGATTTAGACAGGTTTAGATAATTTAGACAATGAAAAAGTGTTCCCATTAATTGATGGAAGAAGCTCTAGGGGCACGGATTGAAGGTTTTGGACAAGAGATGCAGGGGGAATGTGAGGAAGAATTTTTTTCTTATGCAGCGGGTGTTAATGATCTGGAACTCACTGCCCACAAGTGTGGTGGAAGCAGAGACAATCAGTGATTTCAAATGAAAGCTGGTGGGCACCTGAAGGAAATAAATTTGCTACAGGGATTGAGCGGGGCAGTGGGACTAACTGGATTGTTCCATGGAGAGCCAGCATGGACATGATGGGATGAATGGCCTCCTTCTATGTCGTACATGACTCGATGTTGGATACGTCTCCTGCTCTTGTCTGGAAAGATCCAGATACATAGAAGTTCAATGAAACTGTGACCTTAACAGCCACTGGCAGCTCCGTCCTCACCCTGGTGTGAGGCTCCAGGTCGTGTTACAGGAGGTGACACAGCTCTGTGACCACCTTATTGAATCAGAGTTACCTCACACACTGCTCCTGGGTTAGGTGTAGTTATGGAAAGTGGTCTTGGAAAACTCTGAGTGGGTAGGGTAGAGCCCCCTCCTCCTCCCTCTTTACAGAGCTTCTCCTCTCTGCAGCCTCTGCTCCATTTTTTGGTCATGTTACAGACCCAGAGACACTGTAACTACTGAGAGTGAGTAACACATGCGGTCAGTGGACATGCACAGACCAAGTTGCACAGACATACATCAAAGTTGCTGGAATGGCTGATAGATGTCACATTCAAATCCCTCCTTACACTACGAGCACGTGCTTGGTGAACTGGGGCTCGAGCCCTGTGCAGCATTGAGCACTGGAAGTGACCAGCAGCTTAGCTCATACCATTTTAAGAATCCAAGCTTCCATGGCGTTGGGCCCAGTGATGCTGAAGAGCTGAAAATCATTGCCAGGAGTAGATATAGAGAGGAAGACCATATGACCGTATGAATTCGGAGCAGAAGTAGGCCATTCAGCCCATCGAGCCTGCTCCACCATTTAATATGATCATGGTTGATCTGTTTCTGTCTCGAATTCCACACTCCCATTTACTCCCGATAACCTTTGATTCCCTTGCCCAACAAGTATCTACCTACCTCTGCCTTAAAAATATTCAATGCCACCGCCTCCACCACCTTCAGAGGCAGAGTGTTCCAAAGTCACACAACCCTCTGAGAGGAAAAAAAAATCTCCTCATCTCTGTCCAAAAAGTGCGATCCCTAATTTTCAAACAGTGCCTTTTCAAACAGTTACTTTAAAAGAGAAATTGAAGAAAATACTTCATGGCAAAAGATTGGCAGGAATATAGGAATCTGTAGGGGAATTGGAGAGGTGAGGTCAAACACAAGAAAGAGAATATTAAAATTCTGATGCTGCTGGACCAGGAGACAATGTAGATCAGTGAGCACAGGGGTGATGGCTGATCAGGATTTGGTGTGAGTTAGAATGCAGGCAGCAGAGTTCTAGATGGGCTGTGGTTTATGAAGATTTATAACTGGGAGGGTGACCAGAATAGAATTGGAAAATTGGAATAGTCGAGTGTGCATTTAAGAAAGGCACAGATGAGGCTTTATACAGCAAATGGGCTGAGGCAGTGGAGGAGACGGGTGATGTTACATAGGTAGTATTAGGCATGGTTGGTGATGGAGATGAACTCAGCTCTGGTTTATATCGAACACAGAGGTTGTAAACAGTCTGGTTCAGCCTCAGACATTGGCCAGGGAGGAGGAAGTGGTTCATGGATAGGGGACAGAATTGCTTATGGAGACTGATCACACTAGCTCCACTCTTCCCAAAATTAAAACTGCAAGAACATTATTTCCGTGAAACAAGCTTTCCAGATCTCAGAGCGGGAAATTGAGACTTACCAGGGACAGCAACAGCAGTACAGATGAGAGAGTAAATTACAAGAACTCTAATACACGTAGCAATGGTTTATAAAGCTAATATCTGGAGATGGAGATTTGACAGGAACAACAAAAGTAGAAAGGAGGGCAGAGTAAATGACAAGAACGGTAATGCAGTTAAACATGGTTTATGGAATTAATAGCTGGATAGAGAGACTTACCAGGGACACCAATAATAGCCAGGATGGGATAGTAAATGTGTTGAATAATCGTCAGTGCGAGATGGATCCGAGTGTTTAATGGCAGCCAATCATAATTTGCAAAGAGAAAGTCAAACTCCCAGATGGAACTCCTGCCCATTGTTGTAACATTCCAATCTATTGTTCTCAGATTCTGACCCATTGTTGTAACATTCCTATCTATTGCTCTCAGATTCTGATCTATCCTCTCCCTCTCTCTGGAGCTGCTGATCCCTGTTTGTGTCGGGGATGATGCTCCTGCTGACATTATGGGATACCACACTGAAAGGAGTCCCTTATTAATAGAAGAGGGAAACCCTCCAGTGAAACAATTAGGGCCCATGGTGACTGACATTAATTACAGTCACTGAACAAACAGGTTTAGTTAATCCCTTTCAATCAAACACTTTTTGTACCACAATAAACTAAACATTTATCCAGCTTGGATGGGAATTAAGAGGGTTCGTGAGAGAATGAATGGTGAAAATAGCAGAGGCACCGGACAGAATCTGTCAATTCTCTTTGTATATGAGAGTGACGACAGAGGACTGGAGGGCTGTAAATTTTACACCTTGTTTACAAAAAGGAGTTGCGGGAACCCATGTACTGCCAGTCATGTACTGTCATGTACTGTCACCACCACCTCTCTCCAAACCTCCACTGTTGTTAAATTATCAGACTGATTATCCGACATCCAGTACTGGATGAGCAGAAATTTCCTCCAATTAAATATTGGGAAGACTGAAGACATTATTTTCACTCTCCACTCCAACTCTGTTCCCTTGCTATTTATTCCATCCCTCTCCCTGGTAACAGTCTGAGATTCAGACAGTTTAATTGCAACGTTGGTGTCACATTTGGGATAAAATTAATGGGCACTTGGACAAATGGGTGTTAATTAAGGGAAAATTGTGTTTCACTAAATGGCTGGAGTTTTTTGAAAAGGTAAAAAGAAAGTTTGATGAGGGCAATGATGTTGATGTGGTATAAATTGAATTCGAAAAGGCATTTGATAAAGTGCCACACAACAGACCTATGAGCAAAGTTATAGCTCATCAAATAAAACCAACAGTAGCAACATGAAACTAAGCTGGTTGAGTGACAGGAAACAGAGAGTAGTGATTAATGGATGCTTTTCGGGCTGGAGTAAGGTTTGTAGTGGAATCGGAGCAAAATACTGTGGATGCTGGAAATCTGAAATATAAACAGAAAGTGCTGGAAATACTTAGCAGGTCTGGCAGCATCTGTGGAGAGAGAAGCAGAGTTAATGTCTCAAGTCGGTGACCTTTCATCAGAACTGGCAAAGTGGGGGTTTTGGGGGAAACACAAGTACAGAAATGTGACCATTAGAGCGGGGGTGGTGGATGGAGGGTGTTGAAATGATAAGCGAGCGTATGCTCGGTGCCACACTTTTGGACTGAGTGGAGGTGTTCCACAAAGCGGTCACCCAATCTGCGTTTAGCCTGCTGCGGTGTTCCAGTGAACATCAACGCCAGCTCGAGGAACATGACCTCATTGTCCGATTAGGCACTCCAAACCCTGCCGGTCTGAACACTGAGTTCAACGATTATTTTGTTTCATCATTTTTTGCCATGTGCCAGCATTAAACTGATTTTATATGTTGGTGCTTTTAGCTAGGGCTGTTCATTATTCTGTCATTTAACACCCTCACTGCACTAATGCTTTGTCTTTCGCCGCACAACTAGCACACTTTCTTTGCCTTTGCCCCATGACATCCTGGTCAGTTAATCTCTCTGACACTCTGTTCTATCAACAGCTCTTCTGTTCTCTTTTGCCCCACCCCTGCTTTATTTGCTTAAAACCTATTACATTTCTAACCTTTGCCAATTCTGATGAAAGGTCACAGAACTGAAACATTAACCCTGCTTTTCTCTCCACAGATGCTGCCTGACCTGCTGCGTCTTTCCAGCACTTTTTGTTTTTATTTAAGGTTTGTAATGGAATTTCCCAGGGATCAGTGTTGGGACCCTTTCTCTTCCTGACAAATATTAATGACCTAGACCTCGGTGTACAGGGCACAATTTCAAAGTTTGCAGATGATACAAAACTTGGAAGCATTGTGAACTGTGAGGAGTAAATTGTAGAAAATCAAACGGACATGGACAAGTTAGTGGAATGGACAGACAGGTGGCAGATGAAGTTCAATGTGGAGAAATGTGAAGTGATTCATTTTGGTAGGAAGAACATGGAAAGACAATGTATAATAAAGGGTACAATTCTAAAGGGGGTGAGGAACAGAGGGACCTGGATGTATATGTGCATAGGTCATTAAAGGAGGCGGGACAAGTTGAGAGAGTAGTTAATGAAACATACAGTATCCTGGGCTTTGTTAACAGCAGCATGGAATACAAGAGCAAAGAGGTTATTTTGAACTTGTACGAGACACTAGTTCGGCCTCAGTTGCAGTATTACGTCTAGTTCTGGGCACCACGCTTTAGGTAACATGAAGACATTGGAGAGTGTGAAAAAACATTCACAAGAATGGTTCCAGTGATGAAGAATATCAGTTCTGAAGATAGACTGGAGAAGTTGGAACATTTTCCTTCGAGAAGAGAAGGCTGAGAGGAGATTTGAAAAAATGTATTCAAAATTATGATGCGGCTGGGTAGAGTGGATAGGGAAAACTGTTCCCATTCCTGAAAGGATCGACAACGAGAGGACAAAGAATTAAAGTCATTGGTAAAAGAAGCAGCAGTGACATGAGGAAAACGTTTTCGCACAGTGAGTGGTTAAGGTCTGGAATGCACTACCTGAGAATGTGGTGGAGGCAGATTCAATCGAGGCATTCAGGAAGAAATTGGATAGTTATCTGAAAAGGAAGATTGTACAGAGTTACAGGGAGAAGGCAGGGGAGTGACACTAGACGAATTGTTCTTTTGGAGAGCCATTACAGACACGATGGACTGAATGGCCACCTTCTGTGCTGTAACAATTCTGTGATTCCGTGGCATTCGACCACACAATGAGCTTCCAACCTTATATTCGTGCCATCACTATGACGACCTATTTCCACCTCAATAACATTGCCCAACTTCACCCCTGTCTCAACTCATCTGCTGCTGAAGCTCTCATTCATGCTTTCATTACCTGTAGACTAGACTATTCCAACTCATTCTCCCACATTCTACTATCTGTAACCTTGAAGTCATCTAAAACTCTGCAGTCTGTGTCTTAACTTACAACAAGTCCCATTCCCCGATCACTGACCTACATCGGCTCACAGTCAAACAATGTCTTGATATTAAAATTCTCAGCCTTGTTTCAAAGCCGTCCATGGCCTCACCCCTCACGATACCTGTAATCTCCTCCTGCCCCACAAACCTCTGAGATATCTCTGCTCCTCTAATTCTGGCCTCTTGTGCATCCCTGATTTTAATTACTCTACAATGTGTGGCCACACCTTCAGTTGCCTCGGCCCCAAACTCTGGAATATCCTCCCTTCACAGCTCCACCTCTCCACCTCGCTTTTATCCTTGAAGACACTTCTTTAAAACCTGCCTCTTTGACCAAGCGTTTGGAAACCTAACCTAATATCTTCCTTTGTGGTTCTGTGTCATACTTTGTTTCATAATGCTGCTGTGAAGTGCCTCGGGATAAGTTCTTGTTGAAGTTTTCCAGACAGGATTTGTCATTAGCATATCCGTGCTGCTTGAAATTTATTATGCTATGCTTTTTCAAGCAACAAACATTTATGGTGGACATGCACAGTCCAAGTTTCAAAGACATACATCAAAGCTGCTGGAACAGAAGTTTGACGTGACATTCCACAACTCCTCATGCTACTAGCACACACAATGTACACCTGGGCACAGCACGGGGCAGTGTGCAGACCACACCGCAAGTTGCTGGTAACTCATATCACATCCTTTTGTGGATCCTTGCTTCCAAAGTGTGGGCAACTGTGGTGCTGTAGAGCCATAAATCACCACCAGGGAGAGATAGAGAGGGAAGGAAATTCACTTTAAAGGGGGACATGGAAACAGATTTGAAGGCGAAAGATTTTCTCGAATATGGGAATGTGCAGGGGAATTGGACTAATTGGAAGGGTGAGTCCATGGAGGGATTCTAACACAAGAATGAGAATATTTAAATTAAGGTGCTGCCAGACTGGGAGCCAATATATATCAGTGATGGATAATCGGGATTTAGTGTGAGTGAGGAAATAGGTAGCAGAGTTCTAGATGGGCGGTAGTTTATGGAGGTTTATAACTGGGAGGATGACCAGGATATAATTGGAATAGTCAAGTGTAAATTTAACAAAGGTACAGATGAGGGTTTATGCAGCAGATGGGCCGAGGCAGAGGTGGAGTAGGCAGGGTTTGTGATGGAGAGAATATGGAGATGAACTCAGCTCAGGTTTAAATAGAACACAGCGGTTGCAAACTGTCTGGTTCCGCCTCAGACATTGTGCAGGGAGGGGTATGTGGTTCACAGACAGGGGACTGAATTTCTGATGGAGACCAATAACACTGGCTTCATTCTTCGAAAAAAAAACTAAATTACTTGAACAGTATTTCTGTGAACCAGGGTTTACAGATCTTATATGTGAAAATAAAGACTTAACAGGGGCAGTAACAGCAGGAGAATTGAGGGTAAATTACAAGAACTATAATACCGTTAGCAATGGATGGAGAGCTAATAGCTGGAGACAGAGATTCATCAGGAATAACAACAGCAATAAGGAGGGACGCAGAGGAGGCCTGAATTAGAGGAGCACAGATATATTGAAGGGTTGTGGGGCTGGATATTACAGATACAGGACGGCAGTTGAGGTCCTGGAGGGAAAACAAGGTGGAGAATTTAAATAAAGACATTATTTGATCAGGAGTCAATGTCGGTCAGTGATATGTGAATGGCACTTGCTGCGAATTAGGACATGGGCAGCAGAGTTCTGGAGGACTTCAAATTAACAGAGAGTAGCATGCAGGAGACCAGACAAGACCGTGTTGGAATATTCATTTCTAGGGGAAATGAAGGCATGAATGAGTTTCAGCAGCAGATGGGCTGAGACGGGTGATGTTGCGTGCTGTTACTGAGGTGGAAACAGGCGTTCGTAGTGATAGAATGAATATTATGTTATAAGCTCATTTTGTGGTCAACTGTGACACCAAGGTTGCAAACAGACTTTCTGAACCTCAGACTGTTACCAGGGAGAGGGATGGAATCAATAGCAAGGGGACAGAGTTGGAGTGGGGAGTGATAACAATGGCTTCAGTCTTCCCAATATTTAATTGGAGGAAATTTCTGCTCATCCAATACTGGATGTCGGATAATCAGTCTGATAATTTAACAACAGTGGAGGAGTGGAGAGAGGTAGTGCTGAGGTAAACATGATGGAGTTCTTTGATAAAACAATGGAGAGGGTTGATGAGGCTAGTGTGATTGAAGTTATATATATGGACTTTCAAAAGGTGTTTGATCAAGTGAAATTCAATAAACAGCTTAGGAAAACTGAACCCTATGGATTAAAGGGACAGTGACAGTGTGGATTTCACATTGGCTAATGAACAGTAAACAGAGAGAAGTGGTGAAAGGTTGTTGTTCAGACTCGATGGGAGTATACAGTGGTATTCACCAGGGCTCGGTATTAGGACCACTGCTCTTTGTGCTATTGGAAAACAAGGGGTGGGTAGGGCAGAGCCCGATACTCCTCCCTCCTGACAAAGATTCCCCTCTCTGCAGCCTCTGCTCCATGTGTTGGTCATGTTACAGACCCAGCGACACTGTGACTACAGTCCCCATACCTTGTCCAGAGTTGGGTCACCAAATCCTCTGTCCTCTCTGAATGTCTGCAGCAGCTCACAACACAACCTCTGGAAAACCATTAACAGCACCTCCAATAACATTACAATAGCAGAGGTAAGTCAAAAGCCCCTCACCTGTAAGTTGGATGCCTGGTCTTTTTAAATAACACTAGAGGGGGTTCCTCGTGCTGCTGAATGTCTGTTCAGCTGAGAGTGACTAACACAGGTGGTCAGTAGACATGCAATGACCAAGTTTCAAAGACGTCCATCAAAGCTGCTGGAATGGCTGATTGACACCATATTCAGACCCCGCTCACACTGCAGACACACCACACACGTTACACCCACGCTAGGACCCCGGCCAGCCTGGGTTTCCTGTACAATGCGCTGGATGTGACCGGCAGTGCAGCTCACACCATTTTCTGGATCCAAACTTCCACAGCACCAGTAGAGCTGGAGAGATGAAATGTGTGATCAGAGAGAGAGACAGAGGGAAGGAACTCACTTTAAAATGGAATTAGATAAAGATTTTAAGATGAACAAGTTTCAGGAATATTGGAAATGGGCAGGGGATTGGGATAATCAGAGGGCTGAGGCCGTGGAGGGATTTGATCATACGAGTGAGAATATTAAAATTGAGGTGTTACTGGACCAAGAGCCAATGTAGGTAAGTGAGCACAGGGATGTTGGGTGAACAGAATCTGGTGTAAATTAGAAGTTGGCAGCAGAGCTTTGCATGATCACAATGTTACATAGAGTAGAATGTGGGAGAGCAACCAGGAGTGTGTTAGAATAGTCAAGTCTCGAGGTGACAGTCAAACCTTCCTGCCACAATGGACAATTTCACCTTTACCCACATTATACTCCATTTGCTAGATCTTTGACCACTCACTTAACCTATCTATATCCCTTTGTAGAGTTCTTATGTCCTCTTCAGAATGTATCTTCTTAACTATCTTGGAATCATTAGCAAATTTAGCAAGCATACCTTTGGTCCACTCATCAAAATCATTTATATACATTGTAAAAAGTTGAGTCCCCAGCACTGACCCCTCTGGAACACCACATGTTACATCTTGCCGGCCATAATAACGACCCATTTATGCCTACGCTGTTTCCTGTTAGTTCGCCAATCTTCCATCCATGCCAATATGTTACCCAATACACCATGAGCTTTTATTTTCCACAATGACGTTTGATGTGGAACGTTATCAGATGCCTTCTGGAAATCTAAGTACAGAACATCTCCCAGTTCCCCTTTACCAACAACACATGTTACTTATTCAAAGAACTCCAATAAATTGGTTAAACATGATTTCCCTTTCACAAAAACATGTTGACTCTGCCTGATCACCTTGAATGTTTCTCCCTGCCCGACTATAACGTCTTTAATAATAGCTTCTAACATCTGATCCATAGCCAGAAAGCCATTCTCACCTGCTACAGGTCATATGTCCACTATGTTTATTCTGATGTTGTGCGGTATTTGAACTGTTAGTCTTCAATAGAGTCATAGAGATATACAGCACAGAAACATGACCTTCGGCCCACTGTGTCTGTGCCAGCCATCAAGCACCTAACTATTCCTATCCCAGTTTCCAGCACTTGGCCTGTCGCCTTGTTTGGTATGGCGTTTCAAGTGCTCATCTCAATACTTCTGAAATGTTGTGACTGTTCCTGCCTCTACCACCCCTTCAGGCAGTGTGTTCCAGATTCCAACCACCCTCTGGGTGAAAATTCTTTTCCTCAAATCCCCTCTAAACCTCCTGCCCCTTACCTTAAATCTATACCCCTGGTTATTGACCCCTCCGCTAAGGGAAAAAAGATTATTCCTATCTAACCTATCAATGCCCCTCATAATTTTGCATTCCTCAATCATGACCCCTCTCATCCTTCTCTGCTCTAAGGGAAATAACACTGGACTTTTCTGTCGCTCTTCACAGCTGAAATTGTCCAACCCAGGCAACATCCTGGTGAATCTATTCTGCTCCGCCTCCAGTGATATCACATCCTTCCTATAGTGCAGCAACCAGAACTATACACAGTACTCCAGTTGTGGCCTAACTGGATTTTTATACTGCTCCATCATAACCTCACTGCTCTTATATTCTATGCCTCAGCTAATAAAGGCAAGTGTCCCAAATGCCTTCCTAACCACATTGCCTACCTGTGCTGCTGCCTTCAGTTATCTATGGACAAGTACACCAAGGTCCCTCTGACCTTCTGTACATACTAGCGTCCGACCATGCACTGTATGTTTCCTTGCCTTGTTAGTCCTCCCAAAATGCATCACCTCACACTTCTCAGGATTAAATTCCATTTGCCACTTCTCTGCCCATCTTACTCGCCCATCTAAACCGACATGTAATCGATGGCTCTCCTCCTCACTATTTACAACACCAAAGATTTTCGTGTCAGCTGCGAACTTACTGGTCATACCTCCTATATTCACGTCCAAATCATTAATGTACACTACAAACAGCAAGGGTCCCAGCACCGATCCCTGCAGTACACCACTGGTCACAGGCTTCCACTCGCAAAAACAACCCTTGACAATCACCCTCTGCCTCCTGCCGCTGAGCCAATTTTGGATCCAATTTACCAAATTGCCCTGGATCCCATGGGCGCTTATCTTCTTAACCAATCTCACATGTAGAACCCTATCAAATGTCTTTCCGAAGTCAATGTAGAATACATCAACTACTTTACCCTCATCTACACATCTAGTCAATGCCTCGAAAAAATTCAATCAAGTTAGTTAGACACGATCTCCCCCTGACAAAGCCATACTGACAATCCCTGATTAAGCCCTGCCTCTCCACGTGGAGATTAATCCGGTCCCTCTGAATATTTTCCAATAGTTTCCCTGCAATAAACTGCTTGTGACCCTTCGACCTCCTTTTGCTTAATCTGTGACCCTTGATCAGATCTTACAGTGGTGTAGGAGAGGGAACAGAGTTCATTTCAAAGTCCTGACTCCCTTTTATATGATCCTGCACAATGGAAAGGGACTACTGGGCAGTAATGTGCTCAAAGGTTATCAGCAGTAATTGATTATCCCTATATTTGTATATTGTAGAACATTAAACCATACCCCTGCTCTGGTGTCCAGTGTAACCTCAATATTCATGATTAAAATATCAGAGGAGTGGGTACCAGACACCTCTGATCACCCTGAGCTGCAGGCGATTCTCGAGTCGGTGCTGAGTGTATTCACAACCCATTAAGATGACTGTGGAAACATGAGCAGACCTGAAGAAATTAACTGACCATTGCATGCTCCATGAAGCAGTATTCATACCGAGCTGAGATTATATCATATATTCCAGACGCTATCAGGTCATTGTCATACCAGGGTGTAGTTCACAAAGACACATTCACTACTAACTAACTGCCCCATTTGGCCAGTTAGAAAACGGGAAGGTAGCTGGAGACTGACTGTTAACCACCACAAACTCAACACAGTCACCCCTGTGTGAACCCTGTTGTCTGATAGACACCCACCCTACTCACCCGGATTCCCAGCGGCAGGACTGTCTTCAGCACCATGGATATCTCTAATGGTTATTGGAGTATCCCAGTAAAACTAGAGAAACAATTTAAATTCACATTCACTTCTGAGCTCCAAAGATACCCCTGGATATGTCTGTTACAAGGGATTCCACAATAACCGCACTATTTTACACAAACATATGGCCGGGGACCTTATGAGCTTTTCACAGTCTTCCTGCTTGCTGAAATAAATTGATGATCGCCTCCTCATTCCCACAGACCGTGTCCACACATTTAAACCTTTTACTGGAACTTCTGCAGCTACTTTGGGAGCTAGTCTAAAAGACCATCCACGTAAGGCCCAGCTGGTGCAAGTTCGTGTCACGTTTCTAGGTGTCCAGATTGGATCATTCAGCATCAGCCCAGACCAACATCAGGTCGAGGTCATCCAGCGTCTACCCCTGTCCACCTCAAAGACTGCCATGTGTCCTATCCTCAGGCTGGTGGTGTTTCAGCGGACCCTCATACAGTGTCTACCCCTGTCCACCTCAGAGACTGCCCTGTGTCCTATCCTCAAGCTGGTGGTGTTTCAGCGGACCCTCATACAGTGTCTACCCCTGTCCACCTCAAAGACTGCCCTGTGTCCTATCCTCAAGCTGGTGGTGTTTCAGCGGACCCTCATACAGTGTCTACCCCTGTCCATCTCAAAGACTGCCCTGTGTCCTATCCTCAGGCTGGTGGTGTTTCAGCCGACCCTCATCCAGTGTCTACCCCTGTCCACCTCAAAGACTGCCCTATGTCCTATCCTCAGGCTGGTGGGGTATCAGTGGACCCTCATCCAGTGTCTACCCCTGTCCACCTCAAAGACTGCCCTGTGTCCTATCCTCAGGCTGGTGGGGTATCAGTGGACCCTCATACAGTGTCTACCACTGTCCACCTCAAAGACTGCCCTGTGTCCTATCCTCAGACTGGTGGTGTTTCAGTGGACCCTCATATAGTGTCTACCCTGTCCACCACAAAGACTGCACTTTGTCCTATCCTCAGGCTGGTGGTGTTTCAGTGGACCCTCATACAGTGTCTACCCTGTCCACCACAAAGACTGCACTGTGTCCTATCCTCAAGCTGGTGGGGTCTCAGTGGACCCTCATCCAGTGTCCACCCCTGTCCACCTCAAAGACTGCCCTGTGTCCTATCCTCAGGCTGGTGGGGTATCAGTGGACCCTCATCCAGTGTCTACCCCTGTCCACCTCAAAGACTGCCCTGTGTCCTATCCTCAAGCTGGTGGGGTATCAGTGGACCCTCATACAGTTTCTACCCTGTCCACCTCAAAGACTGCCCTGTGTCCTATCCTCAGGCTGGTGGGGTATTAGTGGACCCTCAGACAGTGTCTACCACTGTCCACCTCAAAGACTGCCCTGTGTCCTATCCTCAGGCTGGTGGGGCATCAGTGGACCCTCATACAGTGTCTACCCCTGTCCACCACAAAGACTGCTCTGTGTCCTATCCTCAGACTGGTGGGGTATTAGTGGACCCTCAGACAGTGTCTACCACTGTCCACCTCAAAGACTGCCCTGTGTCCTATCCTCAGGCTGGTGGGGTATTAGTGGACCCTCAGACAGTGTCTACCACTGTCCACCTCAAAGACTGCCCTATGTCCTATCCTCAGGCTGGTGGGGTATCAGCGGACCCTCATCCCTCGATTTGCAGAGACTGTGACTCCTCTTTATGAACTACCTAATGGTGATGATGACCAGTTTTAACCCAGTTGGACTGAAGAGAGCACAGAAGCAGCAACACAACTGAAGAAAGCTGTCGCCTCGGTAACGTGTCAGATCTCACCTAACCCTGACAAGACTTTCCACATGGAGGTCGGGGACACTGTGAAAAGCCTGGCTGCTGTCCTATGTAGAGAAAACCAGGAGAAATTACTCCCCATTGTGAATGATCCAGAATTGTGAGTGGGACTGAACTGATTTACTCTGTTTGTGAAAGACATTTGTTAACCACGTTCTGGGACATCAAACATTTCACTTACATCACGGGGTTCAACAGGGTGATACTGTCCAGTCCATTATACATTTTCCAAGTGTAGGAAAGCAATAGTAATAGTAATCCCCTGTCAGAGAGTCATAGTCATTTCGAGTCCATGCCAGCTTTGTAGATAAATCCAGTCAGTCTCATTCCCCAGCTCTGTCTCCATATACCTGCAAGTCGATTTCCCTCAAGTGTTCATCCAATATCCTTTTGAAATCATTCACCATCTCCGCTTCCACCACCCTCGTAGGCAGTGATTTCCAGGCCATTCCCACTCGCTCTGTAAAAAAGTTGTTCCTCACATCCCCCTGTATCTCTTGCCACAACCTTAACTCTGGTCCTTGTACCATTAACTAACGGGAACATCTTTTCCTGTCTACCTTATCCAAACATGACATCATCTTGTATATCTCTATCAAATCTCCCCTCAACCTCCTTTACTCCAAGAAAAACAATCCCAGCTTTTCCAAACTAACTTTGTCGCTAAAATCCTCCATCTCTGGAACCATTCTGGTAAATCTTCTCTACACCCTGTCAAGGACCCTCACATCCTTCCTAAACTATGGTGAATGGAACTGGATGCAGTACTCCAGTTGGGGCCTAACCAGAGCTTTATAAAGGTTCGGCATAACTTGTCTTCTTCTGTATTCACCACCTCTACTTAATTTAGGATAGTCAGTATGGATTTGTTAAGGGAAGATATTGTTTCACCAACTTGATCGAATGTTTTGAAGAAGCAACAAGGAAGATAAATGAGGGTAGTGCGGTTGATGTGGTCTACTTGGATGTTAGCAAGGCTTTTGACAAGGTCCTACATGGCAGACTGGTTCAAAAAATAAAATCCCACGGGATCCAGGGAAATGCAGCAAGGTGGATACAAGATTGGCTCAGTGGCAGGAAAGAAAGGGTAATTGTTGACTGCTGTTTTAGAGACTGGAAGGCTGTTTCCAGTGGCGTTCCACAGGGCTCAGTACTGGGTCCCCTGCTTTTTGTGGTGCAAGTTAACGATTTGGACGTAAATGTAGGGGGCATGATCAAGATGCTTGCAGACGACACGAAGATTGGCCGTGTGGTAGATAGCGAGGAGGATAGCTGTAGACTGCAGAAATATATTGATGGCCTGGTCAGATGGGCAGAAACGTGGCAAATGGAATTCAACTTGGAGAAATATGAGGTGATGCATTTGTGGAGGTCAAACAATGAATACAGGAATAATGTCAAAATACTGAGAAGTGTAGAGAAAGTGAGGGACCTTGGATTAAATGTCCACACATCCCTGAAAGTAGCAGCAGAGATCGATAAGGTGTTTAGGAAGGCATATGGAATCCTTTCCTTTATTAGCCCAGGTACAGAATACAAGAACAGGGAGGTTATGCTGGAACTGTCTAACTCATTGATTAGGCCACAACTTGAGTGCTGTGTACAGCTCTGGTCTCCTCAGTACAGAAAGGATGTCATTGGACTAGAGAGGGAACAGAGGAGATTTACGAGGATGTTGCCAGGAATAGAAAAATGCAGCTATGAAGAAAGATTGGATAGACAGGGGTTGTTCTCCTTGGAACAGAGAAGGCTGAGGGGTGATCTGATTGAAATGTACAATATTATAACGGGCCTGGATAGAGAGGAGGTGAAGACTCTATTCACCATAGCATTTTAAGAGGGGGAATAGAGTTCACGTGATTGGTATAAAGATCAAAGGGGAGATGAGAGTGGTGGGGGTCTGGAATTCACTACCTGAAAGGAAAGTTGAGGCAGAAACCCTTAACTCATTCAAAAATAGTCTGGATATGCACCTTAAGTACTGTAATCTGCAGCTCCACGCACCAAATGCTGGAAGGTGGGATTAGAATAGGTGGATCGTTTTCTGGCTGGCGCAGACAAGATGGGCCAAGTGGCCGATATCTGTGCCTTAACTTTATGTGATTCTACTAGAATACAAGAATGCTTCCAGGGATTGGGGTGTTTTAGTTACAAGGTTAGTTTGGAGAAGATGGAGTTGCTCTCCCTGGAGTAAAGGAGATTGAGAGAGATTTGAAAGAAGTGTACAAGATTATGATAGGTTTAGGTAAGATAGATAAGGAAAAACTGTTCCCATTAACTGATGAAACACGGAATAGGGGACACAGATGGAAGGTTTTGGGTAAGAGATGCAGGGGGAATATGAGGAAGAACTTTTTTACACAGTGGATGTTAATGAGCTGGAACTCACTGCCCATGAGGGTGATGGAAGCCAAGACAATCAATGATTTCAAAAGGAAATTGGATGGGCACCTGAAGGAAATGAACTTGCAGGGATCCGAGGATTGAGTGGGGGAATGGGACCGACTGGATTGTTACACAGAGAGACACATGGAGAGTCCGACTCGTCTCCTCCTGTGTCGTAAATGACTCTATGACTCTCTGTGACTATGTTGGATACGCCGCCCACTCCTGCCTGGGGAAAGATCCGGATGCAGTGAAGATCAATAAAACTGTGACTTAAACAGCCACCGATAGCTCCGTCCTCACCCTGGTGTGAGGCTCCAGGTCGTGTTACAGGAGGTGACACAGCTCTGTGACCACTTCCTTATTGAATCAGAGTCACCTCACACACTGCTCCTGGATTAGGTGTAGGTAGAAAAAATGCCCTTGGGAAAACCGGGTTGGAAGGACAGAGCCCCCTCCTCCTCCCTCTTTACAGAGACTCCCTTCTCTGCTGCCTCTGCTCCATTTGTTGGTCATGTTTCAGACCCAGAGACACTGTAACTACAGTCCCCATGCCTCGTCCAGAGTTGGTTCACCAAATCCTCTGCCCTCCCTGAATGTCTGCAGCAGCTCACAACACAACCTCCAGAAAACTATCCACAGCACCTCCACTAACTTTACAATGGCAAAAGTAAGTCAAAAGGTCCTCACCTGCAAGTTGGATGCCTGATCCTTTGAAATAACTTTCGGGGGTGTCAGTGGGGGAGGGTGGGGTGGGGGTTCCTCATGCTGCTGAATCTATGCTCTGCTGAGAGTGACTTACACAGGTGGTCAGTGGACATGCACAGACCAAGTTTCAAAATCGTACATCAGTGCTGCAAAAGTGGCTGATTGACATCAGTACAAGCCCCTCCTCACACTAACAACATATACATGGCACCCAGGCTAGATCCCTGCCCAACATGGGACACTGTGCTGACCACACTATAAGTGACCAGCTGTCAGTTCACATCATTTTATGGATCTAGGTTTCTGTAATGATGGCACCGGTGGGACCGCAGAATGAAAACCACAGCTGGCTGAGATAGAGAGGGAAAGCAACTCACTTTAAAAATGGAATTGGTAGCAGACTCAAAGGCATAAGATTTACAAGACTATGGGGTATGGACAGGGGAATGGGATTAATTGGACAGGTGAGGACACGGAGGGATTCATACACAAGGCTGAGAATATTAAAATTAAGGTGCTGCCAGACCGAAAGGCACTGTTGATCAGTGAGCACAGGGGTGATGTGTGATCGGTATTTGGCGTGAGATAGATATAGGCAGCAGAGTTCTGGATGGGCTGTGGTTTATGGAGATTTATAACTGGAGGGCGGCCAGCATATAATTTGAAGAGTCAAGTGTGGATTTAACAAAGATACGATGAGGGTTTATGCAGCTGGTAGGCTGAGGCAGATATTACAGAGGTGTTATTCATGTCAAGGGAACACAATATGCCAATGAGGAATTTTAATTCATCAGTTGGAAACTTACATTAAAGTTTTAATGGAAAATATCCTGCAAAAAACTGGCAGCCAAGATGGCCACTGCAATTTGTATCTGAAGCACCTTTTCACTTTCCAACGTCTCCAACAGGAGACACATGTCGGATGAGCCTGGACCCAAAATAATGGCTTGCTCTTGAGACTGAATTTGCTAAGATTGCATTCATTAGCATGGAATTCAAGGACATCCTGACACACTGACTTTTGAAAGCGTAAACTACTCCAAGTGTAAATAATGGCATCCCGAGCCCTGGGGAGATGGAAATTCCTCACCTTGAATCTCATTAGAAGGCTCCAGAAAATATATTGAGGCAGCCATGAGATCGTCTGACCATTTCTGTGAAAGCTGGGAGTTTCCCCTGGACAAAGACAGGCAAGCCAGTGATTCAAAATGGAAGAAGCAGAAGGTTGGTTTCCTTCCCCCCTCCCCTAGCACCACCCCACCCGCGTCCCCCTCCCAACCAACCCCAAGCCCCGTTATCTTTCTGTCTCTTTCCAGATGACATCACAAGTTTGAAAACTATTTGCGACTGTGGACCCTCCAAATCTACAGATTGCTAAAGACTGAGGCACCAGGGGAAAAAGGCCACCTACCAGTCTGCCTTTAAGAAAATCCTGAGCCATGTGGATCAGCCACAATAGGCAACTCGACCAGCCAAAGACTTCAAGAGTCCAACTTCAGCCGGAGGATCAGGGAATTATCAGACCTCACAGACTGCATATTATGTTTTGATTTATTCTGGACTCTAATCCAGCCACGATTTTACTTCTCATTCTGTAATATATTTGTGCACGTGAGATTCTTGTGTCAGTGGCAGCATAACTGTATAACTTACATTTTTATTATTTTATTTTGATCGGGTTTAGATGTTAAGTGTATTAAACTCACCTCTTTCATGTTTAAACGCAAGAAAACCTTTCCGATTGGTTCCTTCACTATCACACCAAAGGTAAAAAGTAAAACATCACAAAAATGGTAAATACATTCACGGTTAAAAACGACCAAACACTATTGTGGTCAATTAAGAGGAAGGACAGTGACCCCTCCTCACCTGGCTGTGCCAATATGAAGGGTTGGAGATGGAGTTAATATGGGGGTGAACTGAGTTCAGCATTAAAGATACCAGAGGCTGTAAACTTCCTGGTTCAGCCTCAGTGAGGGGATCGCAGATCGTGGAGAGGGAATAGAGTTTGTGACAGAAAGTGAAGACAATGGATTCAGTCTTCTCACGATTTAAATGACAAGAACACTAATTCAGTGAAATATGGTTTATGAATCTATTAGTTGGATACATAGACTTACCGGGGACACCAATAATAGCGAGGCTGGGATAGTAAATTGTTTGAATCATCTTCAGTGCATAATAGATCTGCCGAACTAATGTTAGCCAAGTATAATCTGCAGGAACTAAACCAAACCAAAAGGAGAAACTCCTGCTGTCCATTGTTATAACATTCCAATCTATTGTTCTCAGATTCTGACCCATTGTTGTAACATTCCAATCTACTGCTCACAGATTCTATCCCTTTGTTGTAACATTCCAATCTAATGTTCTCAGATTCTGACCAATTGTTGTAACATTCCAATCTAATGTTCTCAGATTCTGACCCATTGTTGTAACATTCTAATCGAATGTTCTCAGATTCTGACCCATTGTTGTAACGTTCCAATCTACTGCTCACAGATTCTGATCTATCCTCTCCATCTCTCTGGAGCCACTGATCCCTGTAAGTGCCGGATTTGATGCTCCAGCTGACATTATGGGTAAGACATTAAATGAAGACCCTTATTAATAGAAGAGCGGAACCCTCCAGTGACACAATTAGTGTCCAAAGAGACTGACATTAATTACAGTCACTGAACAAACAGGTTGAGTTAACCCCTTTCAATCCAGTACTTTTGTACCACAATAAAGTGGAACATTTAGCTGGTCTGGATGGGATGTGTGAGGGTTGCTGAAGGAAGGAATGGTGGAAATAGCAAAGGCACTGGCCAGAAGTGTTGTAAATGTTACATCCTCTTTTGAAAAGGAGAGATTAGATAAACGAGTGCTCGTCCTGACATATAGATAAATATATAAATGACATAGACTTAGAGTAAAACAAAAGCATAATTTCAACTCTTGCAGATGACATGTAAATCATAAATGCTGTCATTAGTGTGGTAGATAGTAGCAGTATTAAGGAGGACATGGACAGTCTGGTGGTGACATGAGAATACACAAGGTGACTGAAATCTAAGACATAGAATTGAGGAAGTGGTTATTTTGTGAGGGAGAATAAGGGGAATGAATAGAAACTGAACTGCACCATTTAATAGATGGTACAGGAGCACAGAGACTGGGTGTGTATGTACAGACATCTTCGATGGTGGCTGGACAAGTGGTGAAGGATTTAAAAAGGCATAGGGGGTCGTTAGCTTTATAACTAGAAGCAAAGAATTAAAAAATAACAACACAAGAACATTCTGCTAAGACTAGATAAATGACTGTTTTAGCCTCAGCTGGAATATTGTGCTCCATTCTGGACACCACACTTTATGAAGGATTCCAAGGCCTTGGAGATCGTGCTAGATGATGTACTAGAATTGTAACAGGGATGAGGGACTTCAGTTATGTGGAGAGAAGCTGAGATTGTTCTCCTTAGAGCAGAGAAGATAAAAGGGAGATTTAATCGAGGGGATCAAAATGATGATGTGTGTTTCTCGAATAAATAAGGAGAATCTGGTTTCACTGGATGAAGGGTCAGTAACCAGTTTAATGTTGATTAACAAACAAACGGAGGAGAGATGAGGAGATTTTCTTTTCTTCACACAGCGAGTGTTTATGATTTGGAATTCCCTTCCTGAAAGGGTTATGGAAGCAGATTTAACAGAAACTTTCAGTCGGGAATTGGATCAATACTCACAGGGTGATTTACTGGACTGGGAGTAAAGAATAGGGCGGCACAGTGGTGCAGTGGTTAGCACTGCAGCCTCACAGCTCCAGGGACTCGGGTTCGATTCTGGGCACTGCCTGTGTGGAGTTTGCAAGTTCTCCCTGTGTCTGCGTGGGTTTTCTCCGGGTGCTCTGGTTTCCTCCCACAAGCCAAAATACTTGCAGGTTGATAGGTAAATTGGCCATTATAAATTGTCACTAGTATAGGTAGGTGGTAGGAAAATATAGGAACAGGTGGGGATGTTTGGTAGGAATATAGGATGAGTATAAATGGGTGGTTGATGGTCGGCACAGACTCGGTGGGCCGAAGGGCCTGTTTCAGTGCTGTATCTCTAATCTTAAAAAAAACAGGGGAGAGGAATAATTGGAAATCTCCTTCAAAGAGCTGGAACTGGTACGATTTGTGAAATAGTCTCCTCCTGTGCTGTGTGATTCTCTGACTGTCTGATAACAGAAACCATTGAGTACGTATCTCATGTGTACAATTGATAATCCAGCATCTTTTAAGATAGAGATTATTTGTTACTTGTTTTCTGATGAAGACAACAACAGAAAGGCAAACACAAGGGGTTGGTGAGGTAAATTGTGTTGACAATTTGTTTATCGGATTATGACATCTCTTTCTGATCACAGACCTCGCCTGGTTTCAATCAGTCAATTACAAACTCATTGATTTTATTCCTATTTTATTTCCTGTCTGTTTGTTCTCAGGATATGGGTGATACTGACAAGGCCAGCATTACTTCCCCATCCCTGGTTACCATGAGAAAATGGTGGGCCTTCATCCTGAACAACAGCAGTCCGTGTGGTGAAGGTGTTCCCTCAAACAAACTAACATTTAGTATTTTGAGGAGGCAGCTTCATTTCTGAATAGTTCGGAATGAGTTGGGTCAGAAACCGAGGATGAGAATTTTAAAATCGAGGCTTTACTGGATCAGGAACCAACGTAAGTCAGTGAGCACAGGAGTGATGGTTGAACGGGACTTGGTGTAAAGGCGTGTTACCCGACCTGAACCCGATGGGTCCCGATGAGATGTGTCGGGCCACTCTTCCGAGCTCGACCTTGGGGCTTGGGTCGGGTCGGGTCGGGTCGAGGCGGGTCGGTCTCGGGGGGAAAATGGAGGGACCTGGGCCGGGTCGGGCTCGGGTCCCATGTGCTTCCGTTGGATTCAGGTCAGCTTTTTGTTTGTGACTTGAGCAGGCCTTGAACTTGGTGCGAGTTTGTAAAGGAGTTTTATTTGTGCTGAAGTTTATGGCAGGGGCAGCACAGCTTAGATACAGAATAAAGCTGCCTCTAAACTGTTAAGTTAAACACTACAGGATAGGTACAGGACGGGGTTAGATACAGAGTAAAGCTTCCTCTACACTGTCCCCATCAAACACTCCCAGGACAGGTACAGAACGGGGTTAGATACAGAATAAAGCTTCCTCTGCACAGTGCCCATCAAACACTCCTAGGACAGGTACAGAACGGGGTTAGATACAGAATAAAGCTTCCTCTGCACAGTGCCCATCAAAAACTCCCAGGATAGGTACAGCACAGGGTTGGCTGCTGTCCAATTGGAGTGTTGACTGCTGATTGCAGCAACGAGCCTCAGCTGAGAGTGCTGGTGGCAGTTGGAAGTTGCAGAGGTGGAGAGAGGAGCGAGACTGAGCAAGGGAGAGCAGTTGCAACCAAGCAGAGGGAAAACTTCAACAACAATCGCCATTAATGTGAAGAAAGAGACATTCTTTTTTGTTGGAAACAAGGTTTTGTCTGGAGGTGGGTGCTGAACACCAGTAATTTACTTTGGACTGTTGTGGGTGGAACAAGTGGCCGGAACAACAAGGGGCGGGGCTGCCAATTCAACAGGAATTTGTACTGCTGCAACAAGCACACAGGGAAGCTCCCTCCCCACCCGTATCTCCCAGCCTAGGTCAGCTTAAGCGGCCCGGCTGAACAGACGGAAGGGGATAATAGTGCCTGGGCAGCTTCAGCTGACCCAGGTGAAGACGCCTCCCCCAACCAAAAGACCAGAAGACCGGAAGACCAAGTGCAAAGACTGTTTTAAATGTGCTCTGAGCACCACCTCCAGAAAGCAAGCCATCCCTTACATCCTATCTTTACTTCTCCTCTATTCCCGCAGCCTCTCCCCTAACCTGTTGTTTCATTGTTTGTTTTTAATACATATTCAATATTTTCTGCTAATCTCTGTAACGTCCCACCCTTCATTCCCAGTGAGCTCCTCCTTCCCCACCTGCACCATCTGGGGGAGGTGAGGTCGGGGATCACCCCTGTCCGGCTTGGTCTTCGGGAACACAGCCTCCAACATGTCTTTTTCTTCCACCGCCAGTTATTTATGCAACTGGCACGGGAGGAGGTCTCGGAGGGCCAACTTAATGTTGAGTTCCAGGGGACGGCCGACAACGACTTTTGGACCTCGGATGGGGCGCGGTGCCACGGCTGCAAGGGAGTGTGGCATGTTCGTAAGGCTGTATTTTCACGGCCTCTAGCGGGAAGGGGAGTGCCCGTCCGAGTGGAAGGAAGACGCAGAGGAAAATGAAACATCAAGAGGTGCATCCCCTGGACACATTGAAAAAACCCGAGCCTGAGCTCAGCCCAAAGCCCGTTCTCACGGACCCCACCTGTCCCAGGGCTGGGCTCAGGCCCAGGGTGACTGAAAAAAGGAGGGTGGCGAGGCAGAGGCCTCTGATGACATGGAGGTCTCTAAGCCACTGCGCCCTAGTGGGAAAAAGAGGAGAAGGCACCCCTCCACAGAGGTAACGAGGGGCCCTGAGGCACCTGTTTCGGGTCCCCAGGTTTCCCCTACCACCACCACCAAGGCTACAAAGTCCGGGCAGGAGCTCCCGATTCCGCAGGAAAGAGGGGAGGGGAAGGCCCCGGTACATGAGGCCCTCCTGAAGGTGTAAGTGGGACCCTGCTGGTGGTGGGGGAGCCTGAGGACGCCGCCTTTTTGCCACTGCACTGGGTCGGGTGCCCTGAGTGGAGGGGAGGGCGAGGCCCCAAAGGGTCGGCACTCCGAGCCAGAGTCCACCACCAACCAGGAGACACCCGACCCGGTTATATCCGAGAATGCTACCCCATCCGCTGGGCCTGTGGGTGCTGGCGGAGCGGGAGATCGCCTCCTCTCTCCACCTCCGGTCTCGGCTCCGGCTGGATTTCCGGAGTCGGGAACTTCCGTCTCCCCTGTACCGCTCATTGGCCTCGGGGTGGAGGTGGAGGGGCGTCCTGAACCGCTGGCGCCCACAGGCTCTAGTTTCACAGTAGAACCCAGAGAGGACTCCTCCGCCAACGATCCTGGGGGTGGGATCGCGACGGAGGCGGGGCCAGGTGGCGCGGCCGGGACGTCCGCCCCACAGTGTGTGGTGGATGTGTCGGCCGCTGGTGGTGACAACCCGGGAGAGGAAGGGAATTATGTGTGGGGCACGGAGGATGACCTTGATTCCATCGCCAGTGAGTTGGTGGAGTCCCTCGTGCCTCCCACCGAATCTCCTCTCATCTCCATGGCGGAACTCCGGGATTTCCTCGCGGTTTGCAGGGGTTGCCGCAATAAAGTTCAGCTGGCCCTCGGCCGTTGGTTGAATCTGGCGCAGATCATCCAGTCCGTCCCTGCCGCCCTCAAGAAAGCGGGCAAGCGCGCGGGCGTGAAACTGGTTGAGAGGCGCCGTTTTAATCTGTTCCTCAATGGGTTGCCGGGGGAGTGGAGGGCCAGGTGCACTTCCATTCCCTCCTCACAGTGAGGTGTTGGTGACGGTTTTAACTACCTTTGACATGAAGATAACCATCGCCAGCCTCAACATCAACGGCAGCACGGGGTCCCACTGCAGAGTTCACAATCCCTCAGTCCTCATGGAAGGGAGATACGCAGTGAGTTTTCTGCAGAAAACCAACACCGTTCCGGGAGACAAAGCCTCCTGGCTCCTGGAGTGGCAGAGTGAGATCTACATGAGTCACCTCACCCCTGTTTCTAGTGGAGTGGCTACCTTGTTGGCCCCGACTTTTCAGCCAGAGATCTTGGGGGTCAAGGAGCTAGTGCCGGGCCGCTTGCTCCACCTCGCCGTTCGCCTATGTAGCGTGCCGCTCCTGTTTGTGAACGGGTATGCGCCCAGGCCCGGCACATTGTAAGTGCGCTTCTTTGAAGAAGTGCCCGCTCTCTTGAGCTCCATCGATAGCGGCGAGTGCATCATCTTCGGGGGGGATTTTAACTGCACCCTCGAGGTGGGGGATCGTTCCGGTCCCCAGCGCGGCCAAGCGTCGGTGGAGAAGTTGAGGGGACTGATCAGCTCACTTAACCTGGTGGACGTCTGGCGGAATCTCCATCCCGACTCCAGCGCCTTCACGTGGAGGTCTGGAGGAGGAATGTCTCGAATCGACCGCCTCTACTTTTCGCAGGCATACGTCTCCCTTGTCTCGGCGGCCTCCATGCGGCTGGTGCCGTGCTCGGACCACCACCTGGTGTGGGCGGAGTTCACTCCACTCCGCACGCGGGCAGGGTCCGCGTACTGGCACTTTAACAACCGGTTGCTGGAGGACGAGCGATTTCGGGACTCGTTCTGTCGATTCTGGTCCGACTAGAGAAGGACGCAGGGGGGCTTCCCCTCCTTGAGGCTTTGGTGGGATGTGGGCAAGACTCACAGCCGCGTCTTCTGTCAGGAGTATGCGAGGGGGTCGACCAAGAGGCGGGAAGTTGAGATCGGGCGTCTAGCGAAGGAGGTCCTCGATTTGGAGTCCCGCCTCGGTCATGCCGTCGCGGACCCGGCCCTGTGGCAGGCGTACAAAGAGAAGAAGGGCGCGCTGAGGGACCTGCAGCTCATAGGGTCCCGAGGCGCATACGTGAGGTCGCGGATCCAGATCCTGGAAGTTGGACCGCGCCTCACCCTTCTTCTACTCGCTGGAAAAATGGCGGGGGGTCCGTAAGCAGCTCGTTGAGCTGCTGGCCGACGAAGGGTCCTCCATCACGGATCCGGAGGGAATGGGCCTCCTGGTTCGTACTTATTACGGTGTGTTGTTCTCTCCGGATCTGTCCAGCGACAAGTTTTGTGGGAGGACCTGCCGCAGGTCAGCCCGGAGGGCGCCGAATGGTTGGAGGCACCGCTCACTTTGGTGGAGCTGACCGGCGCCCTCCATCAGCTCTCGAGGGGCAAATCCCCAGGGCTGGATGAGTTGACCGTGGAGTACCTCAGGGCGTTCTGGGACATTCTGGGGGTCGATTACGCGAGGGTCCTGGGGGAAAGCCTGGTGACCGGGCAGATGCCCCTCTCGTTGCACAGGGCGGTCATCGTTTTCCTGCCGAAGAGGGGTGATCACCACCTGCTTAAAAACTGGCGTTCTGTCTCCCTCCTCAGCACGGATTATAAGATTTTTGCCCAGGCTATGTCTACCCGCCTGGGCTCCGTGCTGGCCCACATGATTCAGCAGACCAGTCATACACGGTCCCGGGCTGGTCCAACCAGGACAACATCCACCTGGTCCGGGACCTGATCCATCTTTCCCAGAGGACTGGTCAGTCAGTCGCCTTTCTCTAACCTCGACCAGGAAAAGGCGTTTGACAAGGTGGATCACGAATACCTTTTCGGGACTCTGTGCGCTTTCGGACTCGGGCCGCATTTCGTGGCCCGGGTCCGACTTTTATAAGCCGCCGCAGAGTGTCTAGTCAAGGTTAACGGGTCCTTGACAGCGCCCCTTCGCTTTGGGAGCGGAGTGCGTCAGGGATGCCCCATGTCCGGCCAATTGTACACCATCTGTGTGGAGCCCTTCCTGTGCCTAGTTCACAGGAGGTTGAGTGGATTGGCTCTGCGTGAGCTGGCCATGTGGTTTGTCCTCTCGGCTTACGCCGACAACGTGCTCCTCGTGGTCACAGATCCTGTTGACTTGTGCAGGATGCACGACTGACAGCAGACCTTTTCTGCAGCATCCTCTGCGAGGATCAATTGGGAGAAATATTCCATTCTCCTGGTGGGTCAGTGGCGGGTGGACTCCCTGCCGGAGGAGATGACACCTTTTGTGTGAAGCACCACGCACCTCCTCTATCTGGAAGTCCACCTTAGCCCTGCTGAGGAAGCCTGGCTGGCAAACTGGCAGGAGTTGGAGGCGAAAGTCACCACTCGGCTGGGGCCCTGGACACGACTGCTCCGAGTGCTTTCCTACAGGGGCCGAGCACTGTTGATAAACCAACTTGTGGCCTCCATGCTGTGGTACCGGTTTGTCACTTTGGCCCCGCCCCCTGCATTAGCAACCAAGATCCAGAAGAAACTCGTCGATTTCTTCTGGGGCAACAGGAAACACTGGGTCTCTGCCGCGGTCCTGAGTCTCCCAATCGAGGAGGGCAGCCAGTCGCTGATGTGCGTCCGCACCCAGGCTGCGACTCTCCGCCTTCGGACCCTGCAGAGATACCTGTACGTCGAGCGTCCTCCCAGATGATGGTTGCTGGTGACATATTTTTTCCGCCAGTATCACTGCCTTCGGGATGACATGCAGCTCCCGGTGGAGTCCATTAGCCGCGCCTCTCTGAGGGAGTTGCCTGTCTTTTACCGGGATCTAATCCGATTCTAGAACATGGTCACCTCCAGTCAAGATGCTCCCCCGCCGACTGAGGAGAGCGCCTCGGCTGTCCGGGCGGCCTACTCCAGTGCCGGACCAGTGTGCTGAGGAGTAGCCGAAGCCCCTGGGATGCCTTTCACTGTGGGTGGCGATGGGGCTCGGGAGAGTGGAGCGCTCCCGGCCGAACTGACCTCCGCTCGGCCGGAACTGCTCATCGGACCCAGGCCCCGAAACCCTCCTCGTGAGCCGGGGCCGCACAACACGAGCTGCCTCTCGGAAATGCCTTTCATGCCATTCCAGTCGGCGCGGAGGGGTTTCTTGCATGGGCTGCTCCTTCACACTCTCCACTTCCTCGCCTTTGTCAGCCGGCCGGACATGCCCTTGAAGCTGAAGACTTGAATAGGATGAGAATCACTAACAGATAGAGTAATGTTAGCTAAGGTCAAACTAGAACAGAAGAGACTAGAATTGGAAATCCAGAGAGAACGAGAAAGAGCAGAGTGAGTGTCAAGAAAGGGAAAAAGTAAGAGTGTTCCAGAAGGAGAAGGAGGAAAGGGAGTTAAGGCGGCTCAATCAACTAGAGGAAGACCCAGTACACCTAGTGAAGGCACAGCTAGTTGGGGAGCTGCCCATAGCTCAGGACCATGTGCTGAGTTCTTAAAGTTACCCCAGTTCATTCGAAAGTTCAATGAGGAGGATGTGGCAGAATTTTTCATCACTTTTGAAAAACTTGCAAAGCAGCTGAAATGGCGGCAGAGAGCTGGACACTGTTTTTATAAGGCAAAGTAACAGGAAAAGCCCATGAGGTTTATTCACTGTTCCCAGATGAAAGTTCATCAGATTATGAAATGAATAAAAGTGTTATCCAGGGTGCATATGAGATAGTATCAGAAGCGTACTACCAAAAATTCGGAACACTCCGAAAGTAGCCTGAGCGTACTTACCTCCAGTTTGAAAGAGTTAAGCAGCTTCGGAACATAGGAGCAAGAGTAGGCCATTCAGCCCATCTAGTCTGCCCCGCCATTCAAAACGATCACGGGTTATCATCTATTTCAATTCCTTTTTACCACACTATCCCCATATCCCTTTATGTCATTTGTATTTAGAAATCTGTCAATCTCTGCTTCAAACATACTGAATGACTGAGCTTCCACAGCCCTCTGGGGTAGAGAATTCCAAAGATTCACATTTTCAATTCAAAATTCTAGAGAATCCAGGCCCAGTTTTCCAAATCTCTTCATCGGACAGTCCAGCCATCCCAGGAACAAGTCTAGTGAATCTTCGTTGCATTCCCCCTATGGCAATAATATACTTCCTAAAGTAAAGGGAGCAAAGCTGCACACAGTACTCCAGGTGTGGTCTCACAAGGTTCCATACAATTGAAGCAAGACTTCACCACTCCTGTACTCAAATTCTCTTGAGCTAAAGGCTAACATACCATTAGCCTTCTTAAGTGCTTGCTGTCCCTGCATGTCAGCTTAAAGTGATTTATTGACAAGGACACCCAGATCCCTTTGTACATCTATACTTTCTAATTTCTTACCATTCAAGAAATACCCTGCACATCTATTCCACCTTCCAAAGTGGATAACCTCATATTTTCCACATTATATTCCATCTGCCACTTTCTTGCCCTCCCACGAAGTCTGTCCAAATGCCCTTGAAGCCACTTTGCACCTTCCTCACAGCACATACATTCCCACATCTTTTTGTATCATCTGCAAACTTGGGAATATTACTCTGGTCTCCACATCTAAATAAATGATACATATTGTGAACAGATAGGGCCCAAGTACTTACCCAAATGTTTCCTTTTTACTTACCCCACTGGTCACAGCCTGCCAAAGCGAGAATAACCCATTTACTCCTACTCTCCGTTTTATGCTTGTTAACCAATCCTTAATCCATGCCAGTATATTACGTCCGATCCCATGTGCTTTAATTTTACTAACCAACCTCCTGTGGGGGACTTTATCAAAAATTCATCGGAAAGTCCAAATAGACTACATCCACCGACTCCACTTTATCAATTCTGTTACTAATATCCTCAAAAAACTCCAACAGGTTCATCAAACATGATTTCCCATTCATAAATCCTTGTTGACTATGCCCAATCAGATCATCTTTATCCAATTATCCATTTATCACATCCTTTATGATAGATTCTACCATTTTCTCTCTCCCGCCCTTCTTAAATCGTGGGGTGACATTTGCGACCTTCCAATATGCTGGAACCGTTCCAGAAGGTGATCACCCATGCACCCACTGTCTCCATAGCTACCTCTGCCAACACTCTGGAATTTAGAATATCAGGTCCTGGGGACTTATCAACCTTCAACCCCATTAAGTTCTCCAACACAAACTTCTTACTAATATTAATTTGCTTCACTTCCTCATTCCCCCTAATCCCTTGGATCTCTAATTCTGGGAGATTTCTTGTATATTTCTCAGTGAAGACAGACACAAAGTGATCATTTAGCTTCTCTGCGATTTCTCGATTCCCCATTATAAATTGCCCTGACTCTACCTGTAATAGACACATACATGTCTTACCCAAATGTTTCCTTTTTACATACCTATAGAAGATTTTACAGTCCGCTTTTATGTTTGCCTCTGACTAGTAGATACGAAAAATCGGGATACAGCCCACATATGTAAACCTCAGAGTGGTGATCCTTCTCGAGGAGTTCAAAAGCTCGCTCCCGCTCCCATTAAAACCCACACAGAGGAAAAAAAGGTTTGAAGAGCCAGGAAGGTTGCAATTATGGATGATGATTTTTTTCCATGTACACAAGGCCTTAACCCCAAAGGGAATGCATTCACTAGTCACCCCAAAGACCCAGGAATAAAAGGTGGGAGGGTGATAAGAGCCTGAGCAGCCACGGGCAAGGAGGAAAATCTGTACACCCAGGGGCCCACGCTCAGGCCAAATAGGACGGTACTGAGAGCAGGAGTAATGACCAATGATCTGTGTCTTTCCACTGCAGTAAGGCAGGTCACCATCGAGTTGAATGCTGGAAGTGATGGGGAAAACCTGTAGGATTACTCAGGGTCCACCAGAACAGTGCAGGAAAACGGGCGCTGATGGAAAGCACAGCAGGTCAGGCTGTGCCTTTAACTGTAACAGTCAGACACAGTAACACTACCACAGAGAGTGCGGGAAAACTTAACAAAATCCTTGAGCGTTACTAGAATTTTGAATCCCAGGGGAAAGTGACCCTATACCCCTTCATTGAGGTTAGCAAGCCCTGGTCATACTCAATGATAAAGGTGCCGCCCAATCCCTTCTGCTGGGAATAGGCATGACCTTTCTCCGAGGGTGCAGTGAATGCTAGAGTGTTAGCGAATGGTATTGGAAGGCAGTATATGTCCATACCTTTATATTGGGTGCACGTGCAGTGCGACCTTTTTTCAGGACCAGTAGCCATGGGGAACTGCTCCTGGGTATTGATCTGGCAGGGAAAAGGTGCAGCTTCTGCAAAGGTTCTGGAGAGACAACAAGAGATCAGGGACACAGAGCAGTTACAGGGGAAGGTCCCCGGCATTCGCCCTGATTCTGTGTTGACTGGGTCCATGGCTAAACAATCCCCATCAGAGGTGGCTGAACTGACACTGGAGATGGATGTCCCTACTGTCTGGTTGTCTGAAACCTTCTTTGGGAAGGTAGAGAGCACAAAGGATATGTTAAACAGATCTTACTTAGTTCAGGCTCAACAACTCGACCCAGTGTTAAAATATAGCACAGACTGTCCAAAACATAACTGAAGTAGAAGGAGTTGCAGAGTGCCACTATTTAAAGATTGAGGTGCTGGTGAGGAAGTTGAGACCTCCTTACAAACCTGCGGATGAAGAGTGGACAGTGCTTCACCAGATAGTGGTGCCGCTGAGGTCCCTTAAAGAAATATCAATGACCCACGAACTTCCAATGACTGGACATGTTGATGCATGAAAATTTAAAGCCCACACAAGGCAACATTTTGACATGGCCACAACTCCACAAAGATGTGGTGGAATTCTGTAAAACTGTTAACGCCTGCCATGTTGTGGGGAGGCTCCAACCTGCAATAATACCTTCACCCTAATACACATACCAGAATTTGTGGAACACTTCAGCAGAAGGCTGGTGGATTATGTGAGACACCTGCTGAAAACAAAACGGGATTACCAGTATCTTCTCACCATTATGAATGTGGTGACCCGATTCCCAGAAGCCATTCCCCCGAAGAACTATCTCTGCCAAGGTAGTGGTGGAGGGGCTAACCCGTTATGGGCTGCCTGGTGAGATTCAGATGGATCAGCGCACACATTTTACGTCCAGTATTTTGAAAAGGTCATGGGTATTCTAGACATAACCCAGCTAAAGCCTACCACCCACAGTCACAAGGGGCTTTGGAGCAGTACCACCAGACCCTAAAGACAATGATCAGGCCATACTGCTATGAGTAACCCCATGACTGGGACAAAGGGATGGCATTTCACATGTTGGTTACCAGGAACTTATCCAGTGAGTCCACTGGCTTTAGTCTCTTTGAATTAGTTTATGGACACGAGGTGAGAGGTCCTCTTAAACTAATCAAGGATAAGTTTTTGGGACACAGGGATGAGTCTTCCATGTCAGACTACATTTCCATGCTCCGGGAGTGGCTCACGACAGCCTGTGCAATTGCTCAAGAACACCTAAAGATCTCCTACTCAGTTATGAAAAGGTAAGCAGGCAAAAATGCCAAGGCCAAAACATTTCAGGACAGAGACCATGTATTGTTACTATTCCCAATGCAGGGGGAATCCCTCAAATCCCGGTTCAGTGGTCCATATCGAGTGGCAAAAGGAATAGTGAGGTAAATTATTTAATTGGCACCCAGACCAAAGGAAAAAAGCAAAGGCTGTGGAGGGAACAGACAAGTACAGATCTGGCAGACTGTTAGGAGGGAAGGATCGAAAAGGACAGTGAAAACAGGTTAGAGAAGGGCCAGGAGGATTCCCAACTGGAATCCCCTACTCTACGAATTGCCAACCCTGAATTGTTAGTTAAATTAGACCCCCCACTCTCCTTCTTAAATGCAGGTCAATGAGGCAACCTAAAAAGTCAGCTAACAGCATTCACTGAAACATGCAATGACAAAGGAAAGTTCGCAAAAAGGCAAGCCAATAGTGAGGGAGATGCCTCACCGAGTCGAGGTGCCGCAGGAGAGTGCAGTGAAAGATGGACAGCCACCTGCGAGCCATAAAATCCCAGAGGACATGGGGCCAGTTAGCAAAATGATGCTCCCCGTAGTACAGGGAAAAGGGAAGGGAAAATACCCTCAAGTAAACAGCACTTGTGTACCTCACCAGAAAGCTAAAAGTAAGGTCAGTGTGGATCTACCCACTGAAGAACCCAATGATCAGGTGCCAAACCCAAATCTAATCAAACACAACAATTGCAAAGCGGAACTCAGCAAGAACAAAGGCACAGAGGAAATCTCAGACACCTCACAGGGTCTAAAATAACAATTTATTACATACTGTGGGTTTAGGGAGAAAGATTATCAAGCTGCAGGAACCGGAATGGTCAAAGCTTCATTGCAGGAGAGAAAAAAATAAACAATGTAATCGCTGATGCAATGTCCAGGGTCGAACCCGACACATAACCATCCCAAACAAAACACCAAAACATTAGATCAGTACAACTGCAACAGACAATGTCAGCTGCAGTAATTCTAAAATTAATATGTCAGTTTGGGAAGTGATTATTGAGAATGAATGTGTGCTTCAGTTACAGTTACAGTTACAGTGATACAACACTGAAACAGGCCCGTCAGCCCACCGAGTCTGTGCCGACCATCAACCGCCCATAGATACTAATCCTACACTAATTCCATATTCCTACCACATCCCCACCTGTCCCTATATTTCCCTACCACCTACCTATACTAGGGCCAATTTATAATGGCCAATTAACCTATCAACCAGCAAGTCTTTGTCTTGTGGGAGGAAACCGGATCACCCGGAGGAAAGGAAGCCCACGCAGGCACAGGGGGAACTTGCAAAATCCGCACAGGCAGTACCCAGAATTGAACCCTCGTCGCTGGAGCTGTGAGGCTGCGGTGCTAACCACTGCGCCACTGTGCCGCCCCACTGTGCACAATTCTGCAATGAAATGTTCCTGTTATCACATTTTTCCCCGTGTGCTGTGGCGGTGTCAATATAACACAATATGCCAAATTATGAAATTTAATTCATCGTTTGGAAACTTACAGTAAACTTTTAATCGAAAAACAACCTTGCAGTTAACATTGAAAAACTGGCAGCCAAGATGGCCACCGCAATTGGCATCTGAAACACCTTTTCACATTCGAAGGCCGACAATAGGAGACACATGTCTGATGAGCCTGGACCCAAATCATTGGCTTGCTCCAGTGATTGAATTACCTAAGATTACATTCATTAACACGGCATACAAGGTCATCCTGACACATTGACTTTGAAAGAGCAAACTCCTCCAAGAGTAAATACTGGTATCCTGAGCCCTGGGGAGATAGAAGTTCCGAACCTTGAATCTCATTGTAACAGTCCAGCGAATGCACTGAGGCAGTCAGGAGACTGTCTATCTCTGTGAAAGCTGAGAGTTTCCCCTGGACAAAAACAGACAAGTCAGTGATTCAAAATGAGCTGATGCAGAAGGGCTGTGTTCCCCTCACACCCCTCCCTCTCTCTCGGTCTCTCTCTCCAGATAACATCACAAATTTGAAAACCTCATGCGACTGTGGGCCTTCCAAGCCTACAGATTGCTACAGACAGAATAACCAGGGGAAGAAAGCCACCTACAAGCCTGCCTCAAAGAAATCCCTGAGCCAGTTGGACCATGTGACAAACTGCACTTTGACCAGAAAAAGACTTCAAGGATACAACTTCAGCAGGAAGACCACGGAATGGTCAAATCTCACAGAATGAGTTTTTTTTTAATATTTATTCTGGACTCCAATCCAACCACACATTTATTTCTCACTCTGTAATCTATTTCTGTGTGATTCTCGTGTGTGTGTGTGCATAAATGTGTTCTACTTATTTTAATGATTTTATTTAGATCGGGTTTATATTGTTCAGTATAATAAACTCACCTCTTTCATGGTTAAACTCAAGAGAACCTGTCCAATCGAATTCTTCACCATCATACCAAAGATAAAATGTAAAACACTCACTGAGACGTTAAGCATATTCACTGTTTATAAAGGACAAACACTGTTGTGGTAAAATAAAGCCGAGCGACTTTGACCCCTCCTCACCTGGCCATAACAATAGGCAGTGTTGGGGATGGAGAGAATATGGGGATGAACTCAGCTCAGCATTAAATAGATACCAGAGGTTGTAAAGTTCCTGCATCAGCCTCCGACAACGGCCAGCAAGGGGGATGCAGATTATGGACAGGGTATGGAATTTGTGACAGAAACTGAAGATAATGCTTTCAGTCTTCTTACGATTTAAATGACAAGAACACTATATCAGTGAAACATGGTTTATGAATCTAATAGTTGGATACAGAGACTTACCAGGGACACCAATAATAGCGAGGATGGGATAGTAAATGTATTGAATCATCTTCAGAGCATAAAAGATCCGCAATTCTAATGTTATCCAATAATAATCTGCAGTAACCAGGCCAAACCAATCGGATAAACTCCTGTCCATTGTTGTAACATTCCAATCTATTGTTCTCAGATTCTGACCCATTGTTGTAACATTCCAATCTATTGTTCAGATCTGATCTATCCTCTCCCTCTCTCGGCAGCCGCTGATCCCTGTTAGTTCGGGAGCTGATGCTCCAGCTAATACTATCGGAAAACACATTGAAAGAAGTCCACCCCCCAGTGACACCATTAAGGTCCATGGAGACTGACATTAATTACAGTCACTGAACAAACAGGTTCAGTTAACACCTTTCAATCCAACACATTTTGTGCCGCAGTAAAGTAGAACATTTATCCAGTCTGGATGGGATGTATGATAGTTACTGAGGGAAGGAATGGTGGAAATAACAGAGGCACTGGACAGAATAATTCAATCCTCCTTGGATATGGGAGTGATGCCAGAGGACTGCAGGGTAAATGTTACACCGTTTAAAAAAGTAGAGGTTGGATAAACCCTGTAACTGTCAGTCTCACGTTGGTGGTTGGAATATTCTACAGGTCATAACCCAGCACAAACATATATCTTGCTTGTAAAAACATGGGTTAATAAATGACAAGTAGCATGGATAGGTTAATGGAAAATCATTTCTGATAATCTTGATCGAGTTCGTTCAGGACGTAACTGTGAGTGTTACTGAGGATAGCATATTTCATGTAATATAATCATAAAACGTTTAAGGCAGAGAAAGAGGCCACTTGGCCCATTGTGTCTGTGCCAGCCGATAAATGATCCACCTATTCTAATCCCACCTTCCAGCATTTGATCCTGAGCCCTACAGATTATGGCACTTGAGGTGAACATCCCGACTCCTTTTGAATGAGTGGAGGGATTCTGCCTCAACTATCCTTCCAGGCAGTAAGTTCCAGACCCTCACTAAAAACAGGGGACCCAGGGCTGAACCCTGTGGAATGCCAATGGAAGCAGTCCTCCGGTCAGTAAACTACCCGTCAACAATTACACTTTCAGAAAAAAAAAATGCTTGAAATACTCAGCAGGTCTGGCAGCATCTGTGGAGAGAGAAGCAGAGTTAGCGTGACAGGTCACTGACCCTTCTTCACTGACCTGAAACATTATCTCTGCTTCTCCCTCCACATATGCTGCCAGACCTGCCGAGTACTTCCAGCATTTCTTGTTTTTACTTCAGATTTCCAGCATCTGCAGTATTTTGCTTTTATTAT